>NW_009259584.1:163623-176453 GCF_000687185.1 Egretta garzetta
AAAAAAAAAATTAACCAAAACCAAACCCCACCCCCCCCCCCAGCCCCTGGAATCTGTAATTGCCATCTGTTTCTTGGATGATTACAAGCTGATCTAAAAATTTAGCAGTGCCTGACTTCTGAATGGCACTTGCTGCCTAATAAGCAAGTGGAACAATAAGAATACATGGATCAAATGACACCCCCCTGGCATATTGCAGAGTACATCAGAAAGAGCGTACTTTCTGTGGGTGAAGAATTTGGCAGATAATAAACTCCATGACCTCCTTCAACTGCTGACATGAGGCACTGTGAGCCTGATGCTACTGTCGCCCTCTTGGCTGTAATCTGGCTTGATCTTTTTAACAAAAGTGGAACAACACCAGGACAGAATAATAAAAGGAGTGAGAGCCATGGGACTCCTCTATCTGCCAGTGTTAACTCTTGGGTTCATTTGCTGTTACAGTTAGAAGTGGGGAGGGGAAAAAAGCATGACAAGTAAATGCATCTTTCCCCCTTGTCTGTACTAGGATATATTTGATCACGTCAGGAAAGCTGCTGTATCTGTACAGAAAGCTATAAAATGCCTGTGTTCTTGTCAGTACGCAGTTTGTTGTGGTTTTTTTTTTTTAGCTAGCATCTTTCCTTTCCTGTTACAAACTTTTATCCAAATACACAAATAGCTCACTTATTTATGCCTGCCCTTATGTTTCAATATTGCACTGGAGAGCTTGTTCAGGTAAATGTGTACCCTCTCAGTTTGTGGCATAAATCAAGTTTCTCAGTACTGACTTACCCAACCTCTCTTCTAAGAACTTCCAATCCTGAAACACTGTACATTTAGGAAAATGACACTGAAAAGAGCTTACGGAGTAGATTGTTAGAAAGATGAAGCCTAAAATAATGAAGAGGTAAGTTATGCCCTCTGGAATAAAAACTACTGACTTATGTTTATGACCAGTTTCCTTTAAAGGGATGTGTGTGGAAAATCCATGAAAACAAACCCCCAGCACTTACTACTAGCAATATATCTTCATAAGTTATGGGAGTTGATAACTTCTGGGTCCATATTTTTAATATACTCTTAAATGATGATGAGACTAGTGAAACCCTGAGGATATGGAGCTATAATGTTGACTCATAGCATCGCCTGTCAGCACAACAGGCTGGTCGGAAACTTTTATGAGATGGGGAGGGCTACTCATCAGTTGTGTTGTCAACTGTGTCACTAGTATTTGTATTTAATGCAGAATGTCTCTACTACAATTGTGCTCTAAGTGGCTTTTCAAAATGACTGAGACAAAGTAAAACTGAAGTTGCTGATCTTAAAGTTAACTCGATTCATAACTGAGCTTGGAAAGAAACAACAAACCTTATTGTTTAATGGAGGTGGTGGTAGACTACATGGGAGAAGGCTCTTTCTAAGAAGCAGGAAGAAACAACATATTAAAAAGCATTGATTACAGCAGAGCACATAATAAAGCAATTAAAACTATTTTAAAATAAAGTCAGCTGGGCACTCAGCCCAGATGTTTGTATATGGAAGGAAGTAGAACAGGAAGAGCTATTTATTGAGAACTTGGTTCTTTTTTGGGTGTCAAGCTCCGTGTACCACAGAAATTAATTTGATAGTGCTTTTGCAACTGAGTGGATGGACTAGTAAAAATACAAATTGTAAATATTTATTATGGTTGGGTTAAAGGTAGTAAACATTCCTGCATGGAATACAAATAGGAGCGATATTTCATGTCCTTCTCTGAACTATTGAAAGGGACATGTACAAGAACTTCACTTAAGGTTGAGATGGGCTCTGAAAATTGCTCTGACAGCAGTTTCAAAGCTACTTCCTGTAGTAGTGTCTTCCACCCTACAAGATAGTGTGCTGCAAAGGCTAGGTTTGATGTTGGTTGTTTGTTTTGTTGGGGTTTTTTTGGCCTACAGGTTTTTGAAACTGAATTTCATTAACCCCAGCGGGGAGGGCTGGACAATGTTCAGTGAAGCAAAGGGGTGGCACAAATTTGTTTTGCTGATTCCACTTAGTCATTTTATTTGAGTATCCTGCACCAAGGTACCTTAAGAAAGAGTCTCTGGGGGATTATTTTTTAATTCCTTGCTCGTTAAAGGAGGCACTTGCATTACGCCCACTGGCCAGAGCCTGGTAGATGTTTATTTTCCTTCTGTAGTTTCAGGGTGATAAACTTTAATACAACTGACTCACCCCATTATGCAGTTCCTGCTATGTGGTCCTGTTTTCTGCTCTTCCTTGAAAACATCTTGTGCCGTAGGGTTCCATAGGCTGGCTGTACGTTATGCAACTTCATGACAACTTTCAAGTAAGGTGAAACTGCTTACTCTTTACAGACCTTCAGTGTAATCTTGCCAGAGCTAAGTGCTTAGAGTTGTAGTTGTGTTGGCTTACAGGTATCTTGACCTGTTGAAAGTCTAGTTGTCTTTGTTGAATGATAAGGTTTTGAAGGCTTGGAAGAAGTACATGTTCATCTTCATTTTCTCTTGGTTTTTAAGTGATTGACTGCTATTGTGGGTAATGGACTCCAGTATTAATTCATTATTTTATGTTTACTCCCAAGGTCTATTTCTATGTTTTTCCACTTCTTATTCCTCTTACTACTTAGATGTCTAACAAAAGTCCTGATTTCTCTTCCTCATTTTCACTGTTGGTAAAGCATGTGTTTGCACTTAGCAAAATAGCTGAAGCAGTCTAAGAAATTGCTGCCTCAGCTATGGGATGATAATGACAAACCTTGGTAATTTTCATGGTCTGCATCCTGGTACGTGGTGAAATGGGTTAGCTTCGAATTGTTGAGATGGTAACTTCTTGCATGTGGCTTGCTATGTGAACATCTGTCTTATGATCTTCCTATAGAGCCTGTGCTGTTCTATAGTAACTTAATTAGTTTTGTCTTGAGAAATTGCTTAATAAGGGTGTTGAGAAAATTGTTTGAAGTAGCTGAATGCTGTAGTGATGGGTGCCACAAACTGAAAAGAAAACATTAGCTTTATCTTCAAAGAGTGGGGCTGAATAGTTTGCAGTAGAAATACTTATGGCTGTACACCTTTTAGAGTATTTCTTTTTCATTGGACTTGATGAACAGCTACCTTGTGTACTGAGGTAATTGGTCTAATCCAGCTCTTTTGTGTGCCTTGTAAGTTCCCAAGGCAACCTTAATATTCTTATCACAGCCGTGAGTATATGCATGACCCTTTTCGATTGTAAGACAAAACTGAAAAAAATCGCATTTCCTTATGTGGCATTATTAGAAAGCTTGTGGAGTCCCTTGGTTGGGCTGAGACTTACAGAACCACTTTGCAGATGCCTGAGCTAACTGGTTTAATCTTTCACTTTTCCCCATCTCCCTCTTGGTGTCTCAGTCATACGTTGTCTCGCCTCTCAACTCTGCTATTCCTGTGTTTGCATTTTATCAATCAAGTCTCTGCCATTCCAGTCTTCCTGGTTAACAAGTTCAGCCATATATGTTTTTCTTGTCAGTAATTACCTGGCCCCAAAGTAATAATTCAGCAAAAATAATACATTTTAAGGAGTTTTTAGATGGACCATAACTCACTGAAGTTCATCGTCCAGCCATGCAAACAGCTGTGCCAGCACAGAGAATGTGGAGTTGGTGCAAAAGCAGAAAAGGTGAGGCAGAATAACTTCTTTGTAAGGGAGTGCCAGTTCATGCTAGTATAAGGTTAGTCAAACCACAGCCTCTGTAGTATCTAAGCCAGCTAAAGCTGGGGCTGCTGGGCTTGTTTCCATTCTTTTTCTGGCACTGATCTGATCCTGTGGTGAGTTCATTTGGGGAGATGCGCTGCAGGAAAAACTAATGCAGAAGAGTGAATGGGGTAGGGTTTTCATACCACAACAGACCATAGCCACAAGTGTTGGTCCCGGCTTAAGAGGAGCTGCAAACACACTGCAGGGAGAGTGGAGGGGAGAGACTGCTGTGTGTGTACTTTAAGGTGAGATTTTAGGTTAGGGTTAGCTTAGGACAGTTGGAGGGACTCGGAAAGCTCTGGTGTGTACTCTTTGACCAGTGATCTTCTATCTACAGCCCAATTTCGTATTTGGTAGCCTGGAGTTATACTGTTGCCCACAGCTTAAAAAAACCAACCCAACAAACCATACACCCCAAAAAAAAAAAACTTGAGCAGAGAACTCTCACTGTGGATTCTGCACTTTCAACATGAAGTTTATTGCACCTGTTGGTTGCTGGTCATCTCTTCAGTTGTGGTCTTTGGAACATGCTGAACCATGTAACCTCGTAATTTGCCTATCCAGGTAGATGTCTTCAGAAAAGTTGTAATGGCTTCCTAGGGGCTGAAATTTTTGAAGTTGCTTTTAGAGGTAAATGCCAATGTTTGGAAGACCTTCTAAACAATAGTAATTCTTGAAAATCCTACCTTAAATGTTCCCTTATAGGGTATCAAGCCTGTGGCTGTAGCAGTTGCTGACTTTTTTTTTTTTTGGAGGAAGCAGAGGGGAAAATACCCAACTTGGTTAGCCTAAGACCAGTCAAAAGAAAGCAGCTTAGTAACAGTTTATTACACTGAACAACTTTATTAGTATCTGATTAGCTTGTGGTGCCAAGCCTGAACAATTCTGTTACTGAACTAATGGTTCTGATATAGTGCCCTTCATCTGTGGCATGTCCTGTTGCAAAGTAGACTTAAAGCTGTTTTGCAGGGTTTAATTCTGTTCTGACTGTGTTGCCCCATGTTTTGTAGACCCTTGCTAGATCATTTAGGTACCAAAACCATTTTTGGTACAGCAGGTTCTGATACCGTGGTGTTGCTGGCTGTGTTTCTATTTGTTCACTGTAGTTGTCTTTTTGCTCTCAGCCATGCCAGTTGTCTGTAGTTAGAGCATATTTATTGATCGTTGCGGTGTGGCCCTCATTGTGCATTGGGTTCTGGGTGATGATAACAGAAAACTTTCTCGAGGAGTGCAGAGAGAAGTACTCTTTAAGTATGTAATTGTCAGGCCCTTTACAGTGTACAAATCTGATGTATTATGGTTGCTTGGAGCTGAGCAACAATCGGAAGATTGACATAACAAAAGCAAGGTTGCTAATTTCTGAGCTTCCTGCCTCAGCCTTTCTGACTTCTTGGATTTTGAGCTGAACCTAGAGCCAGTTTGGGAGACCAAATTGCAAAATGCCAAAATATGAGAAAGCAGTCGAGTGCGGAATGGGATATCTATTTTTAATTTTATTTTAGATTTTGAAGTGATCATCCTAATACTGCTTTTTGCTTTTTTTACAATAAAGTGTTAATTGTAGACAGGTTACTTCTGGCTTCTATGCAATTCTGAGAACAGTGGTACAAACGCTTGCATTCAGGGTAATGGTTCTAAAATTTGTGCCTATTTAACTGAGTATCCCTTTTTCATGGAAGTATTGCATGGTTTTCTTTTGCAAGTAATGAAAACAATCACTAAGATGCTGTCTGGATAGATCTCTTCTCTGGAGTTTGTACTTACATACTGTTCTGTACCTAGGGGGTTTCTGTACCTTTTCCAGTCCTGAAAGAAAAATAATGTGGTTTCTTCCAGACTTACTCAAACAGCCTATATAAAGATATACAGCTCCGGTTTTAAAGATGGTATGCAAATCTGTTCTTGATGCATAAAGTACATATCTGAAACTGCTTGGTCCAAGCAGTGATAATGTTTAAAGGCTTATACTTGAAATAAAATTATTTTTACAGTAAGTCCTTGAAGAGGAAGTACTTATCAACACGTTTTGTCTCAGTTGGCTCTTCAAAAGAGCTGGTTGTCTTTCTGGGAAAGATAGCAGTCTCAAACAAGCTGACTTCACTGGAAAGCCCATACCCAGCCTCCTCTTTCTCAGTCACCGCAAACTTGCAGTTGGAGGGCTCAGAAGTGACTCACTCGCCCTGAAACGTGGTGTCAGATGCTGCGCGAGAGGCTGCAGCTCAGCACCCCACTCTTGCGCAGCAGCTTGGGGCTGAGGCAAACCAGGGGTTCCCTGCTGCTCTTGACGTTTTTCCCCCCCTCTGAGGGGGGTAGCAGAGGAGGATTGAAGAGAAATTTTCTGGCATAATTATTCTTTTGGGTCTTAAGCAGTATCGTCAGATTAGTGAGTTTTTCAGTCTGAGTCATGCTTCACTTGCCATCTGTGATACGTAAACCAGCTGCCTTCTGTGCTTGCACAGCGGACAGGACCAAACAAACAAGAAAAACTTTCTGGATATTCCCCCAGTCCGCAGAAGACAAGTGGTATAACTAATTTACAGAAACAAAAATCTTAGTGCTTGTTAACAAACACATGTACCTGCTTGCAGGCAAAAAGCACCGCAACGACTGTGTTCGGAACCTCTTGCCCATTTCTGTGGATGCAGGGAGTTCCTGATACAGCAGTTTCCCCAGCTGTTATTTTGGGCTTCAGCTGATTCAACAATGCTGCTTTCTCTTTCCTACCTACGGCTGCAGGCAGTTGTAGCTGGTTATTTCATTTGAGTGAGCAATGCCCTTCAGGCTATGTTGGCTCAGGGATGTTAATAGGGTTCAGATGTCTCTGGGCTCACAGAATCCTGCACTCCTCATCCCTCCTCAGCTTGTTCTGTTGCAGTACAGCAAAGCAAAACAGTATTGAAACCTTGAGCATCTTGAATCTTGCTAGTGCTGTATGCATTTTTCTTGGTGGGAGTGAGGTGGGTTTCTTTTTTCCTTTTCCACCACATGTACCAATACCACTTGTCAATTTTATTTTTGCCACGTATAGCAATGATCTGTGGTGGGCAGCGGTGCTTTTAGTTCACTTTTCAAGCTAATTACTCTTCAGGCATTATTGTTGTACTTGCTAAACCTTTCAGAGAAGTTACATTGCAAGTTTATCTTTGGAAGGTATCATTTGGTAGGATATATTTTCATATTCCTATCTTGTTGAGGAAATCTCCAAGGCTTTCATATCTAAGTCATCAACTTTTTCATTCACCTGTGCATGACTTCCTAAGGCTTTCTGGTTGAACATGATTTGCTTCATAATTAAAGACAGAGCACCTAAGAATTTACTGGAAAAGCCTGAAAGCAGTGGTTCCTCCCACATGATGTGTTGATGACCCAAAAGATGAAGAAGGTCCATTGGGATGTGAACTGCCATGACTCTCTTACAATAGGCTTGTTTTTGCTAACTAATCTGGAGTGATGTCCCGAGGCCTTGTCCACTCCAATTATAAATGCCCTTTGAAATGCAGACTCTTCTTTCCTGAAAAGCCCCATTTCTAACTGTTCTATGCAGAACGTATGTAATGACTGGTAGTTTGGAGAGTGTCCTTGTGCTGCTGAAGTGGTTAAGCCATCCTTATGTTACTTGGCATGTAAAAATGCTCATTTATCTGCTTGTCTTAAGAGTTACTAGGGGCAGAAAATGATTCTTGTTGTTTGGTGTTGTCACAGGATACTGTGCTGTTCCTGTGGCAGCATAAAGCTGAACAAAAGTTGAGAAATGAACTTTAAGGTCAGAGGGAGTAGAGGGGTTTAGAAATATGGCTAGCTGGCAGACAGTAATTCAGTCCCTTAAGTAGCTGTTGCTATGTGTGTATGTTTACCTCAAAAGCAAGGCTAAGAGTAATTTTAAAACTCTTTTAAAACTCTATGAGCCTATGTTACTTTGTTTACAAAGTAGAATTAAAATGTAATACTTTAAATCAATGTGTGCTACTACTTGTAGTTGAGTTGACCAAGGGCATATACATTCTTATACTCAGCTGGTGGGAAATAATGCCTTAACCTGAAGTAACCTGCTTGCTTTTATTTATGGTGCCATGGGACCCCTTTCTGAATTGAAGACATCAACCAGGAGACTTGTGTCACATATATGCACAACTAATATTTCAGGGTTGCTTGTTCTTCTGTCAAACTTGTATTTTGACTGGTATTAGCCTTTTAATAAGCAGAAGAAAGCAACCTGGATCGTCCATGTCTTGCTGATAGACTCTTGACATATATATAGCCTGTTCATCCAAAAAAAAAAAAAAACCCACAAAGAAAAAAAGGGGGGGAAGTTGAAGTGTTCTGTGAATGTTGGAATTCTGGTCAAAGTCTTTGAAAAGAGCTAACTTGGGAGATTAACTCATTTCTGACATGGCAAGCACTGCTTATATTTAAAAAATAAAACCCCTAGGCCCTTTCTAAAGGAAGAACAGATTTGGTTGTGTAGAGTTCTCAAGATGGCAGTTGTGTAGCTACTCATCAAAACAAGTATTTTTTACTGCAAAGGCTTCCCTGCTTTTCTTCACCTGCTACTGAATACTGACTCAAATAGTGGTGCAAGCTCCCATGGATTGCTTGGATGATGAAATTTAATACTATGTCTTCAAGCAGGTGGAAGAAGCAACAGAGGGCTGAGGTAGTAAAGCATGATCCTTGAGCTACATGTTCTCCCACCACTTACCGCTGCTTTCCTAGCTGGCAAGTTTGAGCTCAGAACTGGTTTGTCAGATTCATGCTAGCTATGTCTTGTGCTGTTTTCTTACTTGATAGACTAAGGAATTGACCCCTAAAATAGGCTTTTCAGAGGTTATTGTTGTGTGTCACCTCCCCTTTTCATATCTGTTTTTCTGAAGTTATGTTTAAATCTTGGCAGCTTAACTTGATTTTTCAAATACTTTGAAGAAAGCTTTAAGTATTTTGCATGTGCTGTAGTAAAGAACTCTGGCATCTTGAGAACAGCAATGTTAGGCAAAATGTGTAAAGATAAGTAATACTTAAATTCTTATATTGTACAGGCAAAGTGAAGAGGGAGGAAATGTGCTATTAGAAATGGAAGCCCTCATTTGACTCTTAGGAGAGAAGTGGTATAGATAGTGTTTAAGTGAGCTGGGCCTGTAAACAGAAATTAAGGGAGCGAACAACCCCTCTTATGGTAACTTAACTATCTAGTTGTGTAGTTTTAACAATGTTTTTTGACTCCTAGAAGGTCTGCTCAGGTATTCCTTAAATGCTGTAGATAACTTTTGGAGGGCATGCAGAGATGCTACAGAAGATGGACTTGATAATCAAGATTCACTGCCATAGCTGTCTTCTCCCAGCACTTGCTAGTCTGCATTTTATTTGCATTGGTATTGATGAACTTGTTAGAGGCTGATCAGTATGTAATACCCACACCCAGAGCATGCAAGTCTTCTGACACAAACAAATCTCCGCTAATTTTTCTCCTGCTAATTCATGTATTTAAGGAATGCTGATGAGAGCTTTTCCATTTTTCTAACTCTATCTCACTGAACAGAAAAGTAAATCTTGTGTCGAAATGAAATTTGCTATTGCATCTGGTCTGATGCTTTTCTGGACAATGTTGTTGTACCCATTTCTCTGAGATGTCAGCGTTGTATATGAGAGTCATGTCAGTGTGCCCTGGGGAAGTGTGTGTGTGTGCTGCTATAACCAGGAAGCTGGCCTACCATGTGATTTAAAAAAAAAAAAACCCACCCCAAATTCTGGAGATCACAGGGCTTTAACTATCATAACCCCTCCTCAAACCAGCAGTCTATAAAGTAAGAGTATAAAATGGCAATATTCACAAGTAACTTCATAGTTTGAAGAACAAGACATGCTTTGCATGTATGGGTTTGTATGTTGCTTTAGCTGGGCTCTGACACGCAGCTCTGTGGAATGCAAATACTCAGCTTTCCAGATACTGTGGAGTATATCTGAAGCTTTGCTCCCATGCACTGATACCAAATTAAAATACGGGCTAATAGTAGTTGTCTGGGTAGTCACATTCTTCCCCCTCATGATGTGCCAAATTTTAAATATAATTCTGCAGGTTGTAAGCATTAAGGATACTTAGTTTATGAAAATGATCTCTTGATTGTTGAAATTATTTAATCCAGGAATGCTAAACCTTGTTATAGTATTGTTGTTGATGCAGTTGTGCCATACAGTAATCTCTCTACAACTTGTGCCGAACTTCTTAATCGCTCTCTGAAAAACATGCATGTGTCTGACAGAACTAACTTTCGGTTTTAGCCAAGCTTTCAGAGATACTTAATGGCTTAAAGCTTGAGGTACAGTGGACAAAAGTGTCCAGTCCCACCCTCTTCATTTGATGTTGTTTGGGATCATTTTGCCATGATGGCTCTTCCAAACTGAGGCTTCAGAGACCATTGTATCAACAAGCCTGACAAACCAGGAGTGAAAATGCATAGCTTTTAGACTCCTTGAACACACAACAGTGTGCAGTGAGTCGCAGCACTACCAGTGCGTTACTGAGGGGAGCTTGCGATTTTTAAATTTTAATTTTTTTTTAAGAAATAGACTAGTCAAAATATTGCTGTCTCTGAATTTTACTCTATCTTCCAGCACACAACAGCTGATTTTCTGCCTGATTAACCTATCACTTTGTAAAGTGTTTTCTAAAGCCTTGAGATCCTGTGCATTTACATATATTTGCTTAAGTAATGTGAGGAAGAAAGTGCTCTGGAGAATCTGACTGGGGCTTCTGGTGGAGTTGGCAGGATTCGCTGTTGCACTAGCTACCACTTTTGCAACTCCCTCTGTGAGCAGACAACTTTGCAGCTACATTGGAAAGGCATGTTAAATGAAACGGTGATAGAAATGCAGTCAAACAAATCCAGCCTAGAGCTCTGCACCTAGGCTAGCTGTGCTGGCCCAGGTTACAGGCGGGGAAATCAGCTCTTAAAAGTGTATGAGGCAACTGATCAGGCAGAGGTGCTTATCAGGTGTCTGAAGTCTTGGAAAGAAAATTACCACCAAAAATTTGAATAAACAAAAAAAGTGTAAGGTTGCTTCAAAGCTGAGTTAAGCTAACAAGGAATGGCAGCTCTCCACAACATCGTTAATCATCTTTAACTCTGCAGGCTGTGACTGCAGAACAGTTGCATTGCTTTACTGGAAATATAAAATACTTCCTGTGTGAATATAAACATCTTTTATGTAAGTGACATTTTCCTTGTCACTTAGCTCCAACACTATGAAACTGAAGGCATTTAATTAAATCTTGTTAACTTTCCACAGTGATTTACTAATGAACTATTTCAATTATTTATTAGCTTTTTTTTTCCCCTCCAAGGGGTACTTGAGGTCAGGAAGCAGAAAATAACTAATGTGCAGCCAGTAAAACTGCAGCGCAATGACTTTGTTCCTGAAGATTTCCAGAGATCTAAAGCTGACATTGTACCTTCCCTCTCCATCTGGAAGGGGAAGAGGGTGTATCCTAGGACAGAGGGGAGTTTCGTTTGGGGGTTTATGTGTTTTGGGGACAGAGCCATGGTTCTCTGATATCTGGCTGATCTGTTAAGTAAAAGCATGGCTTCATTGTCAGAGTGAGCAAAAGTGATATAATGGCAGGGCAAAGGGGTGGTCCTGCCAAAAACCTCTCTTCCCCACAGGCTCGGGTGAGCCCCCTGCCATCAGCGCAAGCCAGGTCAGCTGCCTGTCCTGCCAAAAACTCATCTGCCTGGAGGCAGAGAGGGAAAAGCAGAGATGGGACAGGGATGGGATGTGAGTTGCTTTCATTTAAAATAAGGAGCAAAACGACTTGGTGGTCCTCGTGCCCTTTCTAAGCACTGGCAGGAGCAGTTAGTGGGTGAGACAGCACGTTGGGAGCTGGGCTGCATGATTCCTTGCTGCAGAGGAAGGGCTATGTCTCGGTCTAAGCCAGCTGTGAACCAGGTCCTGGGCTGTAGGGGTTTCTCTCCCTGCACAGACACTAGTGACTTTGAAACTTGGAAATTGTTAATTCTGCTGATGCGATAAAGGGGAGGAGCAATAGAAGAAAAAGTGAAATCCCTTGAAGTCAGCTGCTTCTTAAACTTTCTGCTGCTGTAGGCTTTACCAACAGACTTACCCTAGTAAGTTGGTTTATTATTGACCTTGTTGTCCTCTAGCAACAGACAGCAAATTCTGTCTTATCAGGTCTCTTCTAATTAGCTTCACCCCTCTTAACACTTAATCAATACCGTACTTTCTGTGTCATGCAAAGAAGTAGTAAAATCTGATGACTCCGATACTGCCAGTTTAATTACCAGTCTCTTAGTGGAAATGTTTTTCAGACTTCTTTGCAGCAAATGCTAGCCAACTAAAGTGTAAAGGAGATGAAGGGCTAGTCTCTGTATGGGATTTCTTAAAAGAAAAACCCAAACATTTTAGAATACAGATAGTCCATATCCATGGTAGCTTTTGGGGATCTTGGAAGTGCTTCTGTTCGTCCCAGTGGGAGACACTGACACAAAGTCTAAGTCTATTGCTGAACCTAAAAATGAATGTATTTGAACTTAATCAGTCTTAGTATTCTGTCTTTAATGCTGTGGTATTTTTGTAGTAAGTGGTAAAGAAACCTTGGCAAACTGTTATCCCACATCTTTGCCAAGAAATTGGAAAATTATTCTACTTTCTTCAGTTGGTCCTCTGAGGAGACCCCTTCCTGGCATTATGTGAGACTGGAAAGTCATGTTTAAAGAAAAGAAATTGTACCATTTTTTTCATGCTTAGTCTCTTCCCTTCTGTTTTTGAATGTGCATCACTTACACTTTTGTGGCTGTGTCCCTTTCCAGTCTAGGGTTGTGTCTCAGTAAATCTTTCCCCTGAGGGACAATTTATGCTTACTCTGAATAACAGTTTGCTGGATAGGTAATGCTATATTAGCTTGTTTACATCTACATGTCTTTAGGGAATCCAACTATATGCTTCCAGTAGGAGCCTTAGAAGGGATAACTAGCTTGTGGTTCAGTTTTAAGTGTTCCTTCACTTTTACCTCCTTTCAGTAGCAGGAGTTGTTGGTCTTGGTCCTGTTCTTTCCTTCCTTCTTTCACAGTCCTCAGTACTGTACCCTTGGCCAAGCTGTTTAACTT
>NW_009259584.1:176484-192886 GCF_000687185.1 Egretta garzetta
TATTTTTAGGAAATTGGGTAATTAGTTTCTGGTGGGATCTGACAAGTACCAGAGCCAGTGCAGAAGGGGTAGGCAGTGCTGCCCGGTGGGGTGTGGGGAGTAGCTGGGCAATGAGTCTGTCAGCCTCACGATGGGAGCAAGCTGTTGGATTTAGTGCCTTGCATCCCTTCAGCCTCATTCTTTTCATTTTTAACTTGTATTGGGTACACTTGCAAGCTCTCACAGCAGTACTACTCTATAGCTGTCTTGAGCACAGTGGGTATAATATTTACATAGGCAAAAAATGTAAAAGGAGTCGAAATGACCTAAGTTTTTCAGTGCAGCTACAGTTCACTGACGTGTGTTTTATATGGTACATCCAGTAGTTAACCAGCTTACTAAAAAAACCCACTTCTGCATCTAGTGCTGTCCAACACGCCGTTTTAATTTGTGTTCAGAGACTGACATAAGTCTCTTGCCTCTGCTACTACAATAAAAGACATACTTCAAATTCAAGTGGTTTCTCCCTTGATTGACCCATTTGTCTTTTTCTTATGTGATCTTTCTACTAAACTGTGTCCCATCAGTACAAATTGCAGCAGATCAGCAGCACTACCTGTGGTATAAGGTAAGAAGATAAATAACTCTGATCAAGCCCTTCTCGACTGTGTCTGTGGTTTAAATAAAAGGAGGCCCAGTTCCTACTGCTTAGTTTATGCTGGCTCTAGTATTTGACTGGTCATCCAGTTAATCAATTCAGCTTGCTAAAAGACTAGAGACTAATCTGGCAAAAAGTCTGTGTTTTGGGCTTTTGTTTTGTTCTCCTTTTTGCTGGGTTCATAGGCTGAACCAGCTTGCTTTTCTGATTGAAGGGGTTGGTAGAGAGGGGAAGAGGAAGTGAGACTGTTCCCACTTGCCAAGTGGCAACCCATGTAATTCAGCTCAGCTGTGAAGCAAAAGGCTGGAAACCCACAGCCTGAGCTGATCTAACTGCTGGCTGCTGGTTGGGTCGGTCTCCACCAGCTGAGCTCAACAAAAGGCCTATCAAATGGCAGAGATGTAGAAGTGCTGGATCTGACTGTTAAGCTGGCTTAGATGGCCACAGAGCTACAGCCAGAGAAAATGAGCAAAATTAACACTGTAGTGCTGCCTTGGGTTGTGCGGTAAGGTCTTTTGTGTTTGAAGCAGTTAATCTGACAATGAGTATTTTCCCTTTCTTAAGCTGTTAGGCTGCCATACATCAAACCTGATACCTGGCAGTACTTACATACTGATGTGCTTTTAAGACCAGATTCTAGGCTATGCATGAGTTACGATATGCACCCGCTTTGTGCAAATATTCTAGCTCTTCCTTTTCTCTAATATTGGCAGGTCTCGGTGTGGGCTTGAGGAGTCTGCAGAGTTGTGTTGATTCTTCATAGGACATGGGCACTGAATACTTCCAGAGTATTCTGGATCTGTTTCAGAGCCCGGGTGTTTGGGATGGTTTTTTCTGCTTCCCTTTCTACCATTGTTTCTGCAAGAGTTGTTTCAGTCATGGCTCAATTTTTTTTATTTCATAACCTGGATGTTCTCTGACAGCTTAGATCACTAAAACACTGTCACCTGAAGATCTCCAGGGAGAATTGTGACTGCATGCATGTGCAGATGTTCTCGGGAGATGTAACACTCCCCAACTTTCTTGGGATGTGGCTGAACTAGCTCATCTCATTTTGATGTTGTATCATAATGGCTTTTAGTTACTGTGATTGATTTTAACGCTTCTTCCTCCTTTCACAATTTTCTACACAGTGCTCTTGTAAGAGCTATTAGTGCATATCATGATTCCGATGAGTGGTAGACTTGAATGAGGTTTTTGGACAAGAATTTTGACGCTTGGATCTATCATACTCATAGATAGCACTGGAAAATGCTTGAGAACTTTCATTTTATCTCCATAGGTTACATTTCATACTTGAATTTCAGTCTTGGATGCTAGCTATAGTTTGTTCATGCAAGGTGTCTCTAGTGCCTTGCTTTCCTATGGTTCAAGAAGCCTGGAAATGTAAGGGTTAGTAGCAGCTTTGCAAAGGGTACCAAACATATTTGAAATTTAGGTGATGTTAAGTATGTCTGACTGTGTATGTCTGTAAAATGCAAATGTATTGGTGGTGAGGTAGATGGCAACTTTTTATATGTGCAACAAAAGAAAATTGTAAATACTGTACCAAAAGTGGAGAATGGCATATTTGAATACATCCTTGTAATTTCAGGGGACTTAAAACACAATCAGGGGTCTTGGCAGATGGCCAAGGACACAGGCGGCTTCTGGAACTCTTCCAGCTGCTAATGGAGTGTGGATTCTGATTAAATTGAACTGTGGCCACTGAGTCTTGGTCTGCATGTTTCTGTATGTGTTAAAATGTATGTTTTTCTAACTATTAATATTTCATTTAAAAATCTATTTTAATACTGAAAGGCAGCTCTGCAGTATCCTCATGACATGGATCTCTCCTATACGCTAGGCACTGAAAAGATTGAAACACCAGCATTGTATGAGTGAGAGGATGCAGTCCACTACATCACATTTTCTAGGGCTCTACTATAAAAGCTAGCTGTTCTAAAAGCTTTAGAATATTTGTGTTGGCAGCCTCAAATCCTCCAAAGAAACACTGCTGCATTAGTTATATGAAGTCTGTTCTATTGTTGACATAATTAACTGGTAAAAAAAAAATCTAATATAACAGAATTGTGGTGTGGTAGATGGGGCCTTGGACAAGACTTCAAACTTGTAGTTTGGACACAAGCCTGCTGGATCAGTTGCCTGCTCATCCATTTTACTACAGCTGTAATGGTTGCATAGAAAAGGAGTGATAGGGCGATCCTTCATACTGCAAGACGGGTCAGCGTAGGGAAGAACATATTAAAGCAAGGTGGTAGGATGAGGTTGTTGTTTTAATTTAATTTGAAAGAACTGGGGACTTTCTTAAACTTCAGACCCCAGAGAATAAATACCTAAGAATTTCTAGGCTAATGTCAAAGACAAGTTCAGTTCTGCAAGTGCATTCCTGTTAAAATACTTACAAATGCTTTTTACTTTGATACCAAAACTAGTTTGGAAGAAGGGGATATTAAATACCTGTAGCATTTGTATGAGTGCTGGTATGATCCTACAGAGTTAGGTGACTGTATTGGATTAGTTCAGCTCTCTACATAGAAGTACATTAGGATTTTTTTCTTTGCGCTGTGTGTTTGTCAAGTCAAGGAGTCAATCTTATTGAATTTGGGAGCAATAAAAGGTGAGGTAATACTTTCTCTGGAAAACATCTTGGACAATGTAAAACCATAAGTGTCTACAAAAATGAATGGCTATGCCTTAGTAAACTTCTTGTAAAGAATTGTTGATGAGCAGTGTTCAAATAAGGCTGTATCTATAAGAAATAGAAGTCACCCATCTGAATGATTTGGGAAACTCTACAGGTTCTTGCTTAGGTGTTTTTGTGTCCAATTATTAATACAATATTTTACAGCACAGTAACATAACTGTAGTGATGTAATAGAGGTAAGTTTTAGTGTCTTTGGACTGCCCTTGTTATTCCTTCAGTATTGTTAAATTCTGCAATACAATTTGCAGTGTTTTAGAGCACTATTACATATGCTATGTTATAGATGTCTGTGAACTTTAAGGAATGACTTCTTATTTATGAAAAAATGATGAGTCTGATTCTTCATTGCTGCATTTCTCTCCCCACTCTTACTTTTGGACCTTACACCGGTTTCCATTTAGCTTGCAAATAAGCATTGCAAGTGAACAGGCAGAAGCCTATTTATGTGTAGCCAGGTTTCTAAGTTCCTGCTAAACTTTATGGTGTTTCTGATGACACCAGCAATGCTCACCACCTTGTATCTTTAAGCAAGACTTTTGTGTCTTTGCTGTGCATTTTTTTAATGCTCAAGAGATGAAGACTATACAGCGAGGGGAGGCTTTTGTGTGCAGAATAGTACCTTGACTTTTACCAAAATGGGAATGTGTATTGTGCAGAGGAGCTAGTAAATTAAATTATGTTGAGACTATAAGGTGATTGAAGCTAAGGGAGGTAAAACTAGAGCTATGTTCTGTCCCCCACTGAAAAAAAAATAAGGTTAAGTGACTTGTTAACTTACGATGTGGTGAGCATGAGATGTTTATTTCAGTGTGTTTTAAAGCCAATGTTCTACGTCTGGTCTGAAGAAATAACGAATACTTGAAAGTCAAGTGTGAATGTTAGTTGGATGTTACATATGCTGAGTACTAAAATCTCATTGTAAACACTGAGGTTTTGGGGGAGGACTGAAGAAATAATCAGATTTATTTTTAGTATTTCTGAACCTCCGTTGTGCCTTGTGAGTAAATCAAGGTCCTGCCTTTGCGCTCTGGAACTACAAGGTAAACTGTTTTGAAATGCATTAACCTTATTTTAAGCACTGTTATTCTAGAAAGTGATGAGAACTAATTCTATAGCTAATGCAAATTTAATGCTGTGGCATACATTATAGATATTCATCACTCTCCTTTGTACAAGTGATGCAGTCTGCAGCCTGTGGGTGGGAAAGTGAACAAAATTAAGACTGCATGACACTTCAAGTCTTTCTAGTTCCCATAGACTTTAACTGTTGTTGTTCAGCACAAGTTTTGTTTTATACTTTGAATGTAACTTTATAGCTTTTCTTATGTAAAGGCCTTCTATACATAAGATGATAGTTACTTGTCACTACAATGTGTGTGCATGATACATGTGAACTAACACCTGAAGTGGAGTGACAGAACAGTTGTTCTTGTATGTAGTAGTTGTATTAATTTTTTCAAGGACAGTTTCGCCTACCTGTCAAATGAGAACTGACCCTCTTCAAGCTGTTGTGATGTGTCAGGTAAATCTAACAGGTCCCTGAGTGGATAACACAGCATTCCTCTGTCGAGCTAGTGTTGTGAAGGAGCAGCAAGTGTGTATTTAGGATCATTTAATGCTTCTTAACAAAGTACAGTTTCTTAATGTGCATCTGATGATTGTTTAAGATGTGTTTTTTCTTCTTTATTTTTCAATCATGGATTTAACTCTTTTGCAAATGTAACTTGGAGAGTCTCCCTGCCTTCCCCTGTTAGAGCACTGCCCTAAAAATAGAGGGGTTTGCTTCTCCAAGATGGTGATTGCTTCAGCTTGTGGAGTATCTTCTGTTCTTGCATGGTCTGCCTTCAGGATTAACCCATGAAGGGATATTCTCCAATGCGTGTATAGTCTGGTACCTTTTGGAAAACCACTGGCTTGCACGAAGCAGGGCATTTGGCTTGTTCCACTCCTTCCCCTCACCAAAAAGTACCAAAAAGAACAGTATTGTGCCCAGCTTCCAGTCTGGCTTCTGCTTTTCCTTACAATATAAATCACTGGGGGATGGAAAATACCAACCTGTTTACAGTGGTAGCTGGAGGAGGCAAGCTTGCTGGAAAAATACATCTAATGTGTGGGTATTTCCAGTTTTCTCTTTGTAGTATGCTTTATAATTTCAAAGGGCGGTTCAAGTTGCCTTTTGTCTGATCAAAACATTTGTGTTTTAAAGGACATCTACTGCAACTATTTCCTTACTGATGTGAAATGAAAGCAAGGTGAAGCTGAGCACGGAAAGTCCATGAGGAAGATGATATTCTGCAGCAAGTGGCTTCATGTCTGTAGTGTGCTCATGTGGATCTGGCTATTCTTGCTCAAAATTGTATGGACTTAAGCATAAATACAACAAATACGTGTCTGTATGTTTTCTATACTTACAGAAGTGAGTTCTTCAGACTTTTTTAGTAATTTCTGAAAATCCATTCTCTTCCATCGTCCCACTTTTTAGCAACTATTGGAGACTACATACTTTATCAAAAATAAAGTATTTTAGTTTAAAATTGTTTGGGGTATGTGGCTTCCTTCTGTTTTGGAAGATAGGAAGGGGACTTTTTTTTGCTTGTTTACTTTTTTTAAAAAAAAAAACTTCAGCCACAACTTTCTCTTAGCTGTTGCAGTTGGTTTCCTCATGCACTAAGTAGTTCTTAGCCTTGCGAATGTTCTATAAGGGTTGGAGTTTTTCCTCTGTGCTAGGATTGGTAGGTCTTTGCGATCATTTCTCTTGTGAGAATGCTGGCATGGAGAGTTGCATTGAAATAAACACTATTATGCATGTTTGGCTTCTGCCTGATGAGTTGTAATAGCTACTGTGACCCCAAAAGAATTACTGAATATGGTTTTTTCCCCTTGCTGTTATGTGTGTGGAACATGCAGTCAAAAGTAGTATTTGCTTGATAAGGCATCTTAAATTAAGACTTTTAGTAAGCAAAGAACTTTTTACAAGGACTATGCTGAAAAAATGAAATATTGAGCTATGTTCTTCTCCCCAGTATAGCTGTAAAGCTCTTTGCATTGCATGAGTTGTCCCAGCTAGTATATAGCAGTACCACCTATATCCATGACCTTTACTGCCTGTTGCTCATATCCAGTTACTTGGTGCATGTATCTGACCAAAGAAAAAGCGTTAAGTAACTTGCATATCATCAGTTTTAGTCATAAAATGGCTTCATATTGTTTACTTAAATTACTGATTTGTGCAATATATCCACTGATAAATTTGAAGCAGTTAGAGTAATCAATTTTAAGTGTTGCTAGCAAAAATTCCTGAGGTGCATGGGGGCCTCAGTTGCAAAATTGTGTATCTGTGACAATACATGTGAAAGGATCAGGCTAAAGATAAGCAGTTACTAATTCCTTTAGGAAACGCTTCAGCTCACAGTCTGTATAAATCTGATCTGCAGACTTAAATATGGCAAATGTGTGCTGAAAATGGTCTTAAGTCTACTCCCTCCCTCACCATCTGTTCACACCAAGACCCTGACTCCCTTGATTTATTTATATTTTTTTAGACCAGTTGCCTGCTGTTGTACAATGCTGAGACTGAGTCTTCTCTGCTTGAGGCTTGACAAACACACTCATGGCTCTAAAACAAAGAGCAGTGCTGCCCTTCTAGTGTCTGTGGCACCTTGGTCAATAGTAGGAATGCTGATGGGAAGCCTTATGTTGGAAGGAAAAGGAGATTCTTATACTGGCAGAGAGATGATCTGGCTCTTGGGAACTGCAGAGTGTTGGGCACAAGTGGTTTGACAGCAGTGCTTGATTATCAGCCAGTAATTAATCTAAGCAGTTCACCTTTGCTTGAGTTGCTAGGCAGTGACTGCTTCTAGTGCAAGCTATGAGTTTAGCCCTAGCTCTGGTACCTTCATGCTCTGTTGTACCCTCTGGGGCTTTTTTGTTTGTTTTGTGGTGTGCGTTCTTTGGGTGTGTTTTTTATGTTGGTGCTCGGATATACCAGTAACCAGAAAGGATGATGGAGGTATTTTTCGTGCCTTCTCTTCAGAAGGTTGAAGGGAACAGTTCTGTTCATCTGCTTTTGACTGCTATACTCAGAAATCTTTTACCTCTGTATTTTAAAGCTTTTCTGATTATGAAGGAACTTTTCCAAAAGGCAGAAAGCAAGAGCTTGGCTGCCTCCCACACTTCCCACACGCTTTCCATACATGAAACATACACAAGGATAATTCCTCGGTGCCGTTGTCCTTCTCTAGGCTCTGTTCTTGCTGCATTTCTTTTGAGGAGCTTGACTTTGGCTTCCTTTAAAGCTGCATCTTCAGTGAACAGCTTGATCACTTGCCTAGGGAATAATCTATTTGATTGAAAGAGGAACAGGTCAGACTTTCAGTTAGTGCAACAACCTGTCTGTTTATGAACTGTTGACTTACCTATATTCTTTTCCAGCTGAATCCTTTCCATTCCCCTACAAAGGGATTCCATCTTCCCCTTGTCCCTGAACTACTGGACTGCTCTAGATTTCAAAGTCATCAAATACTTGAAACAAAAATACAAGCTAGTGCTTCTGTATCTTATCCTACAGCTGTAAATTCATCAGTATTTGAAAGCAGACTTGCATTTAACCCATCTGCAAAGAACTTTTTAGACTAAATGTGATAGGATCGAGATAATGCTAGCACTTGTAACTAACCATATCTTTGACCACAAATGCACTGTTTTTTTCCTCTTATCTCTTCTGAAAACATGTGTTTCCCAGATCAATCTTGTTCCTATATAAACCCTTTTGAAGCCTTTTAAACCTAACCTTAATTTACTATGTGTGCCATGTATGATTGATGTAAAGGCACAGTCTCTGTTCAGAGCAGTTCACAAGTAAACTATGGCCATGCACTTGTTTCCTGTAATAGTCTGGGTTTGTAAACAGTGTTCTTGCTTGTGAATGTATAGCTTGTCAATAATCCATGTGGACCCTGTCTACAAGCATATGTCAATCAGTTTGAATTTGACTTTCAATGAACTACTCTACAGTCTAGATAAAATTGTGGGGGCTTGGGGAGGGGGGTTATTTGATTGGGTTTTGGTTGTTTGTTTTTTTCTAATTCACATATAAATTACTTATGTAGAAACTGGATTTATTCCAGTGCTGGTATCTTGCAGTGAGAGAAGGAGTTGGTGAACAAATGAATTTACACTACCACTTTATATGTTACAAACAAGCAAAAATCCCCAACTAGATAAACTGATCTGGCAGTGATTTAAGAGCGCCATACATCTAACTTTATCAAATCCATGTTTCTGTGTCTTTGGATTTTTTTATCCCCCCTCTTTTTTTTTTAAAGGGTTGAGGCATATAACTTAAGGGTTGATGGAAGTGTCTGCTTGTGTAACACGAGTAGCGTGGTGTGGACCAGCTCTGCTTATTACACACTTGTCATCAAACAGCATGGCTCAAAGAAATGGTAGGTGAGAGTAGACTAGTTTGTACTCTTTAGAAAGGCTTAAGTCTTTCTAAAATCTTTTCTACATCATCAAATACCTCTATCAAAGTATCTCATTCAAAGAGATGCTATAAAAAAAAGCATCAGGTTTCTTTGTATATAAAAGCTTCTTAAAAAGAAAGTAACTAGACAACTCTTAAGACCTAAATCTCTCAAGGTGACATGGAGCGTAGTGAAGGAGGCAGAGATATAGGACACAGATTGTGTCTGAAACAAAGTGCCAGTGTGTGCCATCTAGCAAGAGAATTACAAAAGTGCAGAAGAAATCTGGAGAAGATGGAGACAACTGGAAGCAAGAGAACCGCCTTCAAAACAACAACAAAAAAGAGCAGAAGGAATGTTCAAATGAGTTGCATGAGAATCATGAGTCTAGTAGTCTAAGTGTAGAACCACACTGAAGAGTTTGTGGTTAACAAAAGGCATCAAAACCGATACTACTTCCTTCCCACAGATCAGGTCTCCACACTGCCTGTAGGAACTGCTGATAATCAGGATGTAAATGGAGTGCATGTAGTAGATACAGCCTTTGCAGAGAAATTAAACTATTCGCGTCTTTGTTCAGTGGGGAAGAAACTGGGGGTATTCCATATTCTGAACACTTATTTGCAAGGGACTTCTCAACTGGTGGGTCTGACACAGTAGAGACAGAAAAGTTTGTGGAAGTAGCTGACAACATGGTCAGCAACAAAGTACCAGGACCAGGTGATATTCACTCTAGTTCTAAAAATATGAAATAGCTGAATTGCTGATAGTGATATGTAAATTCTAGTGTAAATCTACCATGGAACCAGGGGTGTAGAGAATGGCAGGTGTGATGCCAAAATTTAGATAAGGCAGACTTGTAGCACACTAAGGACTGTAATCCTATTGTCTGAAACAGTCAAATTAGTAGCATTATTTATGCAGATATCCACTGCTTCTATAATCTTTGCTTGAGAAAAGTCAATATGACTTTTTTGTAAGTAAACCTGTCTTGCAACCTTGTGGAGGCTGTTAGAGGGCCAATAACCATGTGGATAAGAGTAATTTAAGTGTCTCTAATTTCTGATGGGGTTTTGAGAGGGTCCCTCACTAGCTTTTTTTTTTAAAGGAAGCTAGTTAGCCGTGGCATAAGAAGGGAAGGGCTTTGTGTGCATAAATAATTCCATAAAAGATAAAGAACATAAGGCAGAAGTAAATGCTCAGCTGTATCAATAGAGAAAGTCACTCCTAGGCTGCACAAATTACTGTGGAAATCTAACATTTTTCCTAAATTACCTGGGAGAGCCCCAAAGAGCAGTGGAGAAGAAAGCTTGCTGGTACTAAATTATTTGTGATAGTAAGGGTGAGGTACAACTGTGAAGAGTCACAGAAGTCAGGTGACAGAATTTCCAATTATGGCATTTATCAGGGTAGCTACCTGAAAGCAGTGCATTGAGGACAGCCCTGTTTTGCATATAAAGTGATGGATGCTAAATAGGCCATAACCATTCAGGAGTGAGGTCTTAGTATTATGTCAGCATTCAGTAGGAGCCAAACAAGCAATTCTTGTGAGTTACTAGAAGAGGAATAAAGAATAAACCAGGAAAGGTGGTTGTAATACTATATAAATCCAGCTTGCATCCATGTTTTGAATGCTATGTACTGTCCCCCTCTTCCTGCCAAGGGTATAGTAGAGCTTAAAGCTCAGTTAAGGGCAACAAGAATGGTCAAAGATACGGAACAGCTTTGATGTAAAGAATTGACTAAAACAGTCAAGACTTCTCAGGCTGGAAAAAAGGTGCCTGAAGGAGATGTGAGAAGTCTGAAAATTCATGAGTTAAACTGAAGGCTGGGTAGGAAATTATTTTTGTCTTTTTCCATGAAGATGTAGAAGCCAGGTTCAAAACAACCAGGTGGTACTTCATGCAGCAAGCAGCAAAAGTCATTGCTAAAGGGTACTGTGGGTGCTAAACATTTACCGAAGCTCAAGGTTATGATGTATGAGTGTTAGTAAGACTGACCCATCAAATGTTACTAAATATATAGAAACTGCATTCTGTGCTATGTGGAAGCTGGTGAAAACTTCCCAGATGTTCAGATCTTACACTGCTCCCGGGTGTATTTATTTACAGTTGCTGCCATGCAAACTCTGAGTTAGATGGACTTTCAGTTGAACCACAATATCTGTTATTATGTTGTGTTCCTGTTGCAGTGTGACCTTGTGTTTTATCTCAAACAGGACTGCTAAGGAGAACTGGGAGATTAGGTCTTTGAAAGTGCAGTAACTCAAGGTTGCTACTTTGATGTTTTCACTTCACTTTAAAAGGTGGATACAGAAGAATTTCTATTGAATTTTGTCTTCGGACTAAACATAATTAAAGTTTATATAATTTACTAAATATGGTATTCTTAATGTGGCTTCAAGAGAGATGCACATTTGAGTTTTTAGAGGATATAAGCTAACAATCTTTATTTAATCTATGATTGCATACTATATTATACTGTGCATGTTGACATACTATAAACTTGTTCTCTATCCTGCAAGAGCAGCACTGAATTTTGAACTGGAATAGCAATAATTTGCCATTGACAAAGCACTATCACCTTGATAGTTTAAGATTAATGTATGTTTTCTGTATTATTTCTTAAACTTCTTACAGCACAGTAGAAAATTGAATTCTAATGATCTTGCTGTAGTTAATTTGAAAACCAATTCAAATACAGTTCTGCCTTTGGTTCTATTGTTTTTCTTTTGTTTGCCTTAAAGGCTTTCCTGGCTAATTTTTTTTGTGGTTTGGTTATGTATTTCATATTTGTTATTAAAATAGTCTAAATAAAAATATTACTGATGGAGAAATATTGCAATACAGAATTTACTCGCTTAAGAGTTTCCACACAGGGTGTTACTCTGATATAAATTAACATCCCCTTCATCGGTTCAACCTGTGAGACTTCAATCAATTTTGTTAGGTGCTGTACAAAAGGTTCATCATTGTGAGTAAGGGAGGCAACTGATAATCAAGACTTGTGTTTAGTCTTTGCTTTACTGTTTAATCTTGGTGCTTTCAGTTGTCCACCTGGATAATCGAAATGATGAACCTTACTTTCCCTTGTAAAAGGACAGATGGAGGGAAAGCTCTGCTGAAGAGTTTATTGTGAGAAGTAATCTTGCCCTTGTCCCCAACACACCACCTCAGCTAAAATTAAAGATTGTTTCCCTGATTCAAGTAATGTAATCAGCAGCTAAGTTAATAGCTTTTTTCAAACACAGGATTTTTACAGCTGAGGAGTTTCAAACCTTTATCTCAAGTGCTGCATCATCCAGCAGGGACTGGGTGCTTGCTTACATGGATCACTGGCTTCCCTCGCCATGTGTATATTTCTGCTGCTGTGTTAGCTTTATCTTTTTTGCCTCTTTGAAAATGTAAAATCTGGTCTTGTGTGGGGTGATATCATTGCCATTTACTTTGTGTGTTAAGAGATGTGTAAGAACGAGCTGGCAATTTAATTTTTTCCTACAGTTTTTAGCTGACTTTATTGTACAAAATCATGAGAAGTGACCTTTTATCAAAGTCCGAAGCTGACACTTTGTCCATTTGAGCCTTAATGAAAAAACATAAGGCTGAAGTGAAATAAAGGAATAGTGGTCAAGTGGTGGAGATTATGTAATCTCTCTACACTATCTAACAAAAGCATCAAAGCAGTTTTATTGTCTTTACTTAGGCTTTAACAGGATCTGAGCAGAGTTACTAATCTGACTTTTATGACATAAAACATCAAAGTATTAAAGGAAAGTAATGATTACTTACCTACTTATCTATAATGTGTGATGTGTAGAGTTAAAGGCTTCTGTTCAGTGTACTCTTTTCTTATTATTTATGTGAAAGTTTTTTACTGTTTATTAAAATATTAATACCAATAAAAGAGGTTTTCATGTGACAGCATGAAGTTTACATGCCTTGCATTTGTTATGGTTGTGGTAGACTTGAAGCCTCTGAATAGTTTGATCAGATTCTGTTGCTCTCTCATCGTAAGGCATGTCTTATGTGCTCTGTAAGACTATCATTAAAGTTGCTCAGTTAGATTGAGCTTATAGGAAAAGATGACTTGAAAAAACTAGTAATTGTTATTGCTGGAAGTTAAAGACATACTTCTCAATATAAAACCTCTTAACCTCACTGATACTACCATATGCGGTCTCAGTTATAAATAAACTTGATGTATTCTCTACAGTCTGTCACTCTTGTTGCTGTGCCGGAGAGGATGGCAATGTACTTTGTTTTCCTTTGTGTGATAACTTCCTCCTCTTTCTGTGTTTCTTAGTTATTATTCTATTTGAAATTCAAACATGTTGCCTACACACTGAGGTGCTATGATTCTGTCAAATTCTGTCATCATCGGTTTGCCCTGCAATTTTGCTTTTTAGGGTCCATTTCTGTGAGCAAGCATTCCGTGTCAAAAGTGTACTGATGGGTCTATAAATTGAAATTGAGATACAGTGCTCTTACTTTTCTATAGTCAACTTGAATCATCTAAATGTACAAAAGGAAAATTTGACTCTGTATCTTCCTTGGCTACCTGAAAGTGATGGGAGTCATTCCTGGCACATCAAGGTGACCAAAGACATCAGTCAGCATCAGGCTTCGCTGATGTGGACATCGTTGGTTCTGCTCCTTGATGAGGTGCCATCACAGCATATTACTGAAATGTGCAAAACTCTTCCATTTAGTTGCCCTGAAAAAGTACTGTCTGCATCAGCACAGATTTCTAATTCATAGATTTATTTGAGGTGTGGTTTAGGGGCATAATAGGTTCATCTCTTTCTTTTGCCCCTTAAATGCTTTAGAGTAGGAAGCATGCATTAATTTGTTGGTACAACACCTTTGCCTCTCAGGGGGGCTGCTGTGTTATGTTGTCAAATAGTGTTTCTGCTTTTTGTTGTAAATTGCTTTAAGGCTTAAAAGTGCATGAAAGAACCTGGGCTACAAGTTCTAACACCTGTAGTTTACTCACTCATAAGCTGAAGTATCTTATTAGGTCCAGTAACATGAGTGTTTGTTATCATTTAGGTTAGGTTTCCACACTAAGTTTAAGAAAGTGTTTTAGGGGGATCAGTAAGAGCAGTATTTGTTGACCAGGGTCACTGGAAGAAGGTCAGCAGACAGCTGTATTGACTTGCAATCAGGGAAATGAATGCTAAGTGACCTTCTTCCACTTTAAGAGATTGTTAAAGATCTGTAACAATTTTGAAGAGACCCTTTGATAGCTTCTGCTGCACAGCTCAATTCAGTTATTCCTGAACTAAGACTGTAACTGTCAGTGTCAAAAAAAAAATAAAAATTGATATCTATGTATCATTAAGTCTGTAGGAGGCAAATCTTTCCAGAAGGAAGGGATAGTTGATCTTGTAGTCTTTTAAGTATGCACTGTGAAACAAATGGCTGTCTCAAGGTAGCTGTACAGTAGCAGCAGGAAAGGAAGCCAGATTTTCTTCACCCCCAAGTGCCAGCACATGTGGGAGGAGAAACTGAAACTACTAAGCCCTAATACTTCCACCTTCCCTCCTGCCCATAGTTACAAGGCTTTTAGTTTAATATGCACTACCTCTTACCCTTTTCTTCGCTTTAATTGTTTTGTCTCTGTTCATTCCTTGTCCACAATTCCATACCCATTCCTCTAGTCATCCCACTAAATGTGAACACATACAGCTTTGGTTTTGCTGTGAGTGTCATGGAAGTAATCTGCAAACTAGTTGGGCAGAATACTTCTGCACTGTAGTATTTGCTGCCTGGGAGCTCGCAAGTGATGTCAGGATGGATTGCTAACCAACCCCATGGTGCTTAAAAAGAGAGAGGCTCCCATAAGATGTTTTAACTTTTTAGAACAGCAGAAAAGTGTCCTGTCCGTCCTCCCCATTGGCAGGTTTAAGCAGCTGGTGGGGAGGTGTGTGCAGCAGGCAGAAGGCCGGGGCACAGGAGCAGGTGGGAGGAGGCAGCAGGAGCTTCCCTTTCTGGCACTGCTTGAGCTCTTATAGAGGCACCATAAAATGCAGTGAGCCATACTTTTAAAACCCTTATGGATTTTCAAGAATTTAGCACTTTCTGAAGTCTGAACTTAAGCGGTTGCTAAAATTTGAAACCAGACACCTATATTTAAAAATAAAGAAGTCTGTACTTTCTTGTTCTTTTTCCATGCATAAATGCAAGAGTTTGGAAGAGGCAAATGGGGAATAAAGCCTTGTTGTGGCACAATGTGGTAGAAGGAATACCAGCTCTGTTTTAGAAGAAGTCGAGAATCCTTTGCTTTCTCTGATTAGAGAATCCTATCCAGCAAAGTTGATCCAGTCATTCAGTAACTGTCAGCCCTGAGAACTCTGCGTTGAACTCCTGTGTTTGACTTAATTCTGATAATTTGAAGGAAAAACGTTCTGGTTCAGATTTATTTATCATAATCAAGAAAAGGTGAAAGTACTTGTATGTACAGTCTTTTCTGATGGCTTCTCTCTAGAAGGAACACAGGCTTAATTTCATTTAACAGTGCTGGATTGGGTAGAATACAGCCACTGGGTGATGGCTAAAGGGCAAGGGAGGAGATACTGCAAGGCTGATTCCCCAGCAGAACTGACCTCAATAAGGAGCAAATTTTGTTGGACCTCAGAAACATTTTGAGAAGCTTAAAAGAAGTATAAATGTGTTTGAGTCTAAGAAAAGAGAAGGCTGTGCTTGCATTCTTCAAGATTTCCTGTGCAAAATCAGAGTATGTCTTCACGTATTAGTTATTGATTACTATGTGCTGGGGCTGGAGAGGGTGTGGAGAAATGTGCTTCAGATTAAAAATGCTGTGTGTTGAAAACGTCTGTTGAAGTGAATGGGAATGGTCAAGTTAGTACTAAATTAATGGTACCAACAAATCCATAGAAAAAAACCTTCAGAACTAATTTCCTGATAATAAAGCAAATTACTGTCTTCTGTTCCCCCTTGACAAATGTACAAACACATGTGCAATTAAAAGTAAGGTTTAAGTCTGATGCTAAAATGTTTTCATTTTGAGATTTTGTGGTTAGGAATTTTCCCTGTAATTTTTTGCGGCCTGATTACAGCAGTAATAGCTGTAAGTGCCCCCCCACAATGAAAAACACCTATGCCTTGTTTAGAGAGAAAAACAAACAACAAAACCCTATAGCAATAAAAGAAAACTTAAGAGCTTTGTAATGCCTTGGGACTTTTAATTCTTAAAATGCTGCTGCTGCAGCTGAGAGGCAGATGTAAGAACCAGGTTCAGTGTTGGTGCCCTGAGGAGCTGGTGTAAAGGCAAGCATCTCCTGGAGAGCAGCCTCTGCCTGCTGTGCCTCCTACCACAGCAGAGCGTGCCCATCCGCTTGTCAAGGTGGATGAAACATTCAGATGGCTTGGTTCAGTTTTTGGAGGTCATGTGATTTTGGAGTTGTAATACAAAACATATTTACGAAACATCTAGGTAGAGGTTTGAAGCATGTGGAATGAGGGAGAAAAGGTCTCATCTGTTCCATCCTACTTGTGGCTGCCCCAGCAGAACTGCTTGGCTGCTGATTTACAAAAAAAAAAAAAAAAAAAAGAAAAAAAAAACACCCCCACC
>NW_009259584.1:193159-196934 GCF_000687185.1 Egretta garzetta
AAAAAAAAAAAAAAAAAAAGAGGCAAGCAACAAACCTGCCATCGCTGCCCTTTGTTTCATCCTCCCCTCTCTTACAGAAACCAGCCCCCCACATTCCTAAAGGGTGATTTAAAAAAATCTGAGTGATTTCACATGAAGCTTGGGGGGCAACAGGAGGGACACATTTTTCCTCTTGCAGACCCCCTTTCTATAAAACTAAAAACCAGTAAACATTAGCGCCTACTTGTGTTGTTTTGAGGATCTGAATGAATCCTGCTATATCCAGATAATTACTGATTGCAGAAGGTTTCATGGCCAGAAGCTCAGGCCTTTTCCTAGTGGGAAAAACTGGGTTGCGAAAGATAAGAGACACTGAAAAATAAAATGGATCAGCTTTTAAAGAAGTGCTTCTTCAAAACCTGGAAGAAAATCATCTTCCTATTTAAATTCCCTTCAGGTTCCTACTACCTACAAAGCAGCATCAACTGGCTAGTTCCATCTGGAAAATGTGAAGGCTAAACATCAATAAGAGCAACACTGTCAGTTCCCAGGTACATGAAAATAAGACCTGGGGAAAAAAATTAAAACTCATTCAGAGGTTGTTTTTAGCTTTAAGCCTCTGTGGGTTATCTACTTGGGCTTCTTTCTGCAAGCATGGGGGCTAGACGTTTTAACTTTGCTTTTATGTAAAACCAGATGCTAACAGTGATCCTAGAAACTAGAATTTTCCTATGCAATAAGATTTGTTATAAGTTAGCAGGAGTTAGTAACTTCAGACCAATGTTGCTGCGCTTTAAGATTCAGTAGTAGCGGATTTTCTTACGTTGTTGGAGCAAGTAAGGATTTTATGTAGTAGATGTACCGATTGTGGCTTCTTTCTTTTGATCTCTGTAATAGCGGAAGCAATTTTATTGTAATGGAAAAAAAAGACACTTTTTGAAGATAGTAACTCTCTTAACCTCTTACGACTATACCATTTCAGATACTTATCAAGAGATGATTGCAAAAAACGTGGTGGGGCTAAGCGCTCATGGGGAAACAACAGGGAAATTAAATGCAGCCATCAACGGTTGTCAGTTTGTCATGGATTTGCCTAGGATTTGTGTCAGGTGACGGTGTGCATTCGCCTGGTTGCCTGTGTCTGTCTTTCAACAGTCGCCATCAGCTTGAAAGTGTAGCAGTAGAGTTTAAGTTTTTAATATTAAAGAAACATTCTTGAATATGTATATAGTCACATAACTTCATTTTGGAGTAGGAGAATGAAAGGTGTGGTAAGAGCATAAATAGGGCTTATTTTCTCTAATAAATTTATACTCTTATTTGGCATGTATTCACCATTATTGGATATAACTACAATGAGAACTGAAATGACAGCAAAACAGTAATTCCTATGAGAAGGGGTACCATGGCTTCCATATAGAGCAAGGTGCATGGCTTGATTGGAGCATGGTAGAAAGCATCGTTATAGAATCAGATATCTAAGGCTTTGTCTAGTTTCCAGCTAAATCAATAAGACTAACTGATCCTAATGGAGCTTTGATTCTCACTCTGCCCATTTGCTGATGGGTTTGGGAACACGAGGGACTTGACTTTCCTCCTATCTCAATGTAAAAATGATTTCCAGAACTACCTTCTCGTCCCAGATCTGACTCTGCTGCCAAACGGACAATTAGCATCTTTGTCTGGACCCAGAGTTTGGACTGCAAAGGCAAAGTGTGGTTTGGATGTACATTTGCTTTATTTAAAGCAGAGATGTGAAGGTACGCCGCTGCTGCGCATCCCCCCTTGGCCGCCACCTGCTGTTGGATGGTGGGCTCTCTACTCAGCCTCTTTAGACCGAGCGCTCACCAGATCTCCCTTCCTAGCCATGGGGATTTCTCATAGTACTTTAGAAGGTGAAACGTGTGGTTGAAGAATAAGAAAAAGAATAGATTTTGCCTAGAGCTTTAAAAATAATAATTTTTGGAGAAGACAGACACCTCTTTAGAAGGAGATGCCAATGAAGGCATCACCTAATGCCTTCACCCCAATCAGCTACTTGAGTAAGCAGTGATCTCTTGTACAATATGGTTAAAACCACATTTTGAAATTGTTTTTTTAGTGATTAGTTGTATTAATAAGCAACACAAGCACAGTCTTTTTCTAAAGTTAAAAGTGTTAGTGCTGGTGGCTACAGTAGTTGAAATTTGGAAGTATGATGTGCTTATTTCTTCAGATTTTAAAGATCAGAGTACTAAACTGGAATAAGAGCTCATTTACAGCAAATACCTTCATCTAAACTTCAGACTGTTAAAATTAGCTTTGCCTTGTATAGGCTTGTTTTGTAAGTGTTGAGAGGACTACTTATTTTAAAAAAAATTAAGCTTATTCCACTAGGTAATTTAAAGTTGCAAGAGTGTTTCTTGCTCAACACATGAATAAAATTGAGGTATGAGAGAGCGAGTGCTACCTCAAAAATCTTGAAAGATTGTGATTAAAAGTAGTCGGGTTGGGTAGCAAAGGACAGATAACTTAAAAAAAGCAGCTTTGCTGAAGTCATTAAAGTATAGTTGAGACTGCTTAAGCAGTTACCTTTAGCTGGTATCCATTTTTAAACTATTTTCTTTTTGAGTATGTTATACAAATTCTGAATTAAAAACCTGCTTTTTTGTTAATAATTGACAACTGTTATTTTCTAATATTCTAGAAAGCCAAGGAAGTCTTTAATTTCTTTGTGCTCCATGGGTTTATGTGTGTGCCAGCATGGACCCTATTACGCAGGGAAAAAAAATTATTTAATTTAGTGGAGAGTATAGTTGCTGGTAAATGAAAATAATAGTTCAAGCTCAAGCATTAAGATTAATCTGTATTATATAAATCAAGGGATTTTTGATGTAGGTAATGCATCCCTTCATGTTATACCTGTGGTCCTTTTTAAAATTTTGTTTTATTTAGCAGAAGTCTTCTGTTCTGAAACAGGCTTTTCCTCTGATCTGTTACTATTTTATTGCTGAATAACAAGCTTCAAAACTCCAGGTGATTAGTTGTAACATCCCAAATATGGGTTTCAGATTGAAATTGTGTACATACGCTATTCAGGATTTAGATGCAGGGGCAACAGGAAGAAAACCAAGGAGTGTTGTATTTTCTATCTCGATCCTGTAGTAAAACTAGAACACATAAAAGTTTGACAATATCTTAGAGACTTAATCCTTTAAGCTCATCTAGGCATTAATTCAGTGGTTATTGGAAAAAGCTGTGAAATGGTGTAGTTTTGTAATAAACTTTAAGATTGATACAAATGCAGGATGAATAGAAATGTGTGTGGTAAGGACCACTGAAAGCCGGAGAATAAAGGGTTAAAAAAATGGCCTGTGTTGCTAGCCAAGGACACCATTCATAGCTGTAAAATATGAGGAACGTGTTGCTTATGCCAAGACCAAAAGGCTAAAATGAAGATCCTGACAAGTAATCAAGCTGCAGCACATACCGTGTGCTTTCCCTGTTCCTCTTAGCTGGGAGAACCAGACAGCGGGCGTGCAGCCTGACTTGACGCTTACAGAAACCGAAGTTGAAGTGATTTTGAGATGAAGGACCACCCAGTCCCAATTGGTGACTCCTAAAGGGTATAAAAAAAAATAAAATCAGGAGGACAAGTCAGTTTCCCTCTGTGGCAAAAATGACATGGCGGACACTACATCTTGGTACTTGGGATTATGTGGGAGTGAGTGAGAGGAATCTGAGAGCGTGAAGGCATAAAATCAACTTGCTTTTTTTTTTTTTTTCCCTTTAATCTTGTCCTTCTTGTAAAATCTTG
>NW_009259584.1:196964-199637 GCF_000687185.1 Egretta garzetta
CTACAGAAGCTTTCTGGAAGATGGTGAATACATAACTTGCTTCAATTTTATTACTGTTGACAGCTGAAGCTGTCAGGGAAATTTGTTAAAAATGGGATAAGAGACCCCCGTCCTTGTGAAGGGAAAAATAGTAACAAGTATTACTTGATTACTTAGAAAATCAAACTTCTTGCAAGCAGGGGTGTAGATATCCTCCTGTATACCTAAGAACTCGTGGGCTTTATTATGCTACATTTTGGGTTCTTTGTCATGCTGATAGTACTGCAGGGAAGTATGTGTCCTGTTGGAAAGGCTAAGATTTCCCCTGGGACTTGTTAAGATACTCCTACTGGATAACACGGTAAGTATTCATGACCTTCATCCTTCATGTTGCATCTTCTCCACCATCCTCATCTAGGGGTGGGCTATTCTAATGCTGCTGGTGAATCCTGTTGAACTTTCAAAATTTGTCTTAGCAGCACTTACAATGATGAGCTGAGGATAAGACTGAGGTTAAGAGCGTCTAAGTTGTTGCCTGAGTATGTTAGTTCTGAAAGATCTCTGGAGAACAATTTGCAGTAAAGCATTTGAGGGCTCTTGCGTCTTCTCTAAGTGGTATACTGCTGCCCTTGTGGTTGCAGCATTACATGAGCCTACTAAAAGCAATGATGAATGCCAAGCAGCACAATAAAGACATGCCAGATGTACTGGTGTGTGAAGCTGCCACATTAAACTGTAAAATAATTAAAGTGGGTACAGGAACTTCCAAAACCTTCAACCTCCAAAAAAAAGTTATGCTATAATTTGCGGTGGAGAAGAGGAGGGGTGGTTCTTGGTGGACCAAGGAGCAAACACTAGCTGTAGACCTGCATTTCCAAGATACTATATGGCTCAACATACGGACAAGGGGAAAGGAAAGCTGTATCTTCCTAGGAAATAACCTTTTTCTCTTGCTAAAAGCAAAGATTTAAGTCTACTAAAGCACTGAACAATATTTAATACTTGGAACCAAAAATGTCCATATTACTATATCAGGATTGTAAGTATGTAAAGGTGGTTTATGAACTCTGAGAACAATTTGCAGCAAGGCATTTGAGGGCTCTTGCATCTTCTCGAAGTGTTAAGCTTTTGCGGTTACTCAAAAATATTGATGAACGCAGCTAATTCTTATATGTTTGTCATCATCATGATGAGAAAGGAGAAGAAAAAAATTCCAAAATTTTCTAACAAAACCATCAGACGTTGTTCTGTACAACGCTGGGGAAGCCGATTAGAAAAGTTTTACTTCCCATTTCCTCATATTAATGAAGCATTTTTATTAAAACCATCAAGTTGGCTTATCAAACTACATGCAACAGGCTCAAGGCTTGCTACCCCTCTTGGAAGAAAATTCACGCTCACGTGACGGTTGTTCAGTACAGATTTTTCAGCCTACAGGTGAAGCAGGCTTCTGCTAACTATTGCAGTTCAGGTCAGGTCAGAGTGCTGCTGCACAAGACCAAGTTTAGCCACTTTATCTAGGGGGAAGGAAGTGGTGCAGACTGGTTGGTGGTGGTGGGGTTTAATACCTTAAATTCCCATAAACTGTACATTTTAATCCACATGTATTAGAACCTAAAAAGCAGAAGGTTTAAGTCATTTTGGCAGTGCTCATTGGCCAGGTGTTTCTGAATAGAAATTTTACATCCTAATGCCAGCATCATATTGTGTCTTATTTTCTCAGCTGAGTTTTACTGCAAAATTCTTGTCCATGCAGGGTAGTTCTTATGACAGCATCTGACTCAGTCTGGCTTGTGGGTTTTTTTCCTGTAAGTAGAAAAGGGTCAGACTGTACCGTGGTTCTGTTTAGGATTATAATCACTTTACACTGGAATTTGCCATCTTGGACTGGAGGATTACAGTTCTGTATGGTTGCCCTTAAAGCATTTTAATTTAATTTTGTTACTGACTGTTCAAAGTGCATGTTTTTGAGCCTTTAAAAGAAAGTTGATCTTCACATTTTTCTTACAGTGGACAACTTGGATTAAAATAATATTGCAAGAGTTTTAAACAGATCATAAATAACAGTTGTAACAACTTTATCATGCCTCCTTTTTAAAAAGCTTTTTGCAAGCGATGAATGTTTAGAAAAACATCCTTCTGTGGCAGGAAAATTGGAAGAAACCTAGTTTATAGAACATCACTTAAATATTTTAACACCCTAATTAGTCTAGATCCTACAGTTGCATCTGTAGTGTTGGAAAAAGAGCAGAAACCGGACAAGTCTGACTGTGTTTATGCAGCCCCGGAGCACTGTGCGTGACAGCTAATGACACCGTGTTCCTCCCGGGACGGGAATGGCTAGTACAGATCCAGCTACAATGAAAAAACACCCTTGTGTAAGGAGGCAATTGAAGCTTTTCATGAAAGAGTTCAAACTGACAATAATTTCCATTGACATCTTATTTTTAACCCTAAATATTGAGGCCGCAAAGGAGACAATAGTGAGCCAGCTGTAGCATAACCTTTACTCTAAGTTAATTGGTTTTTAGAATATAGTTATTGGTTCATGAGTTTCTGTGGAAACTTAAAAACATAGGGAGTACTAAATTCAGTGTTAAGTAGTTTGCAGAGGCTTGAAGTCTAATGGGTCTGGAACAGAACATCAGTTACTGCTGATGGATGCTGTTAGGAAAATCTGCTTCTGAAAACAGC
>NW_009259584.1:199649-206021 GCF_000687185.1 Egretta garzetta
GATTTCGGATTTGTGCAACAGGCGATCGCGTCGCATCACTTCCTCCCCCATCCCAGACTGGCCCTTTAAACACCTCCAGAAAGAAAAGATCGAGCTGTTGCCAGATGAGAAACTTGCTGCCCAGGCTTTCCTTAATCAGATACCCTTTACTTTACGTGATACGCCCCAGCGAGTAGGTCAATTTGCAGTCCTTGCTCATGCTGGTAATGGATTGAATTTATGTTCTCTATCCTAAATGTCTATTATAATCAAAAGAAGGTTGTAATAATTCTTCTGATACCTGGTTGTGGCTGCTTCTGAATTATGTGTATGATAAGGTTTTCTCATCCTTTTTTAAGCACCCCAGAGACAGAGATTGCTTAGCAGTGAACAACTGAGAAAAACTCACTGCGTAGTGCACTCTATTCTTGAAATGGCATGCAACTCCCATTTTTACTGTTTCCTTAAGGGTTAAAAATGCTGATAAACCAAATGGCATATCACAGTAGTGATGTTATCTGTGCTGCTTTCTCCTTCCTTATGAAGCTTTATCAGTGAAGGGTTTAAAAGTTTTTTCTTTTCCTGTGAAGTCAGGAAAAAAAAAAATCAAGTCTTTTAATCTGTTTGCCTGAAGTTTGCTGCTATATTAATGTAATAGTTTTTACCAGAAAAAGTGTAACTGATGGGCCTTGTCCCTTCTGTAAATACCTTTCCTTTCTTCCTTTTCCTCCTTACTCACCGTATGTCTCCTGCTAGATAATAAAGTACGGCATGCAATGAGGGAAAAAAAAAAAAAGAGAAGTTTGTTGACTGTGCTTCCCTTCCTTTTTCTCCTTTCCCGCATTATTTATACACTTGTATGGCCTCAATCCTCCCTTTCGTTTTTTTAACACAATGGGCTTTTTGGTTGTTTTTCTTCCATCTGTATAGAGTAGATATTATTTTATATTGTCTCTAAATACTGAAAAGTTACTTAGATTTCTGTGAGCCCAAATGAGTTGGAATTTGTCAGCCATGCCGTAACTGTGTTGAAGGAGCACAGGCAGTTCAAAACTTCAAAGCAGATACTGCCACCTCCCAAAGATCCGTTTAATCCACATTCTGCCAGAAAATGATGGGTGCTGAGAAAGAGGATGTAAATGAAAAATGATACCGTTCCCATGACTGGCAGTAGTCTCAGGGGTGAACTTGCTTTCCTGAAAAGGACCTCATGCAGTAGTGGTGGTACATGATAACACGGAGTTACAGTTCAGGGCAGGTACACCTCGGGGGTTTCAAGCATCTCAGTTGCTTGTCTATTGCTACTCCTCCATACACTTGCATCACAGTCTGTAAAAGTTGGTGTCTTTTTAGGATGCAAATAACTGGTAAAGAGATTTTTTTTTTTTTAGGTCATCTGATTGCAGAGCGTAAGCAGAGCCTCCAAGCACGAAAGGTGGAACACTGGAGCACATGAATGCTGCTGTTAGCTGCTAGTGAGCTGTAAAGTTTTGAAGAAAAACAGGCAAGGCTCCTTAAAATGGAGCCATAGAAGCATTTCCGTAGAAGTGTTTGGAAAATGTGATGGTTTGATCAAGCACTGGAGCACACAAAATACACCTCTGTTTTTTGTGGGTTGAAGGATGTAACAGAAGCATCAGTGGAAAAAAATCCTACACAAGCACACCGTCTTCCTAAGAAACACCAACCCATCCTTGTTGTGTTATCTTTCTCTGTAAATTACCTGCATCCTTGTCAGAGAAGCATCTACAGCTGATCTGACAAGTGGTTAGCAATTAAATGGATCCATTGGTTTCTACTGCGCTGTTAGCTGATGATAGTCGGCATGAAACAGAACCGGGATTCTTGTGGAGTTTTGTGATCTCCACAGCTCAGGATCGTACCGAGGGGAAGAAAAATGCCCCTTATCATTCTGGCATCATGCAGTAGCTGATCAGAGCAGTGTAGTCTGCTTCGGCTAGCCTACACTCATTTCCCATGCTTTAAAAAAAAAGTCATTGCATCTTTCTAAGGTAATTTCTGAATATTGTCATTGTCCTTGTCACGACTCACTTTCTTGCTGTACTAGGACTAGCTGCAAGAGAGTGGAAAGACAAGTGGCAGTGGTCCTGGCTGTTCCAGAAGAATTCCAGCAGCTTGCAGTCCTCAGTGGCGTGGGAGTTAATCTCCCGAAACTGCCCTCACCCTGCAGCCTCACACGAGCTGCACAAGCCACTGCATTCTCCTGGTCATCAGTACTGTAGGAGGAGTAGCAATCTCATCTGTAGTAATCATAGAGGTTTGGAAAATGGTGCTTTCTCCCCTAAAAGCAAAAAAAATCAATCAAACTCTAAATAGACCATAACTTCCTTTGATGGTGAGATGGGTGGCTGACTGCTGCCGTGTTGTATGGTGTACCCAAAGGGTGCTGGGACTGGGGTGAGCTCTGAGAAGCCTGGGATACCCAGCTGCAGTGGTGGTGGGGCTTCAGGAAGGAATAAAGGGATTTCCTTCATGAAATGATATGTGTAACAAACAGTCAACCTCTTACTTTTGATGTGCCTACTTTTCCTTATCAAGCAGAAATGGTGTGAAGGAGTTTCAGAAGCTGTATTAATTTTATTTAACAGGTACTTGGTAAGACAGGACAAAAACTAGGTCTGCAATATTTTGTTATACTGACTCTTCTGAATTTCGTAAACTGTACTTCAATATGAATGTATTAACAGCTGTAAAATACAGGGTTTCTCCATCTTCTGTTTCCTCTTTATCAGCTACTGGTTTGCATAAGTGTATTGAATGAAATATAGTCAACCTCTACAGTCCTCCGCTGTATCTACTCTAGTCCCCACCTGCAGGCAAGGACACAGGAAGAATGTTTTCTGCTGTGATTTTACTATTCTTACTTTTAGATTTATCTTGTTATTTTGAAATCTTTGGGATAATTAGTAATGCTTGGCATTTGTTCCTTTTTAAGAAAAGGTCTTTAAACCTTTAATTCCGTCATTGCAGCTGTTTTTGTTGCAGCACCCTTTAGTTCTCGAAACCCACAGTAGGATGTGGAGAAGCCAGGGGTTGGCAGAGTGTGTGCCAATATGCTCCCATCAGCTTGCACAACAGCAAATGAAATATTGGTCTTTGACTCATGGTAGTTTTTTCACTGATCTCCAAAACATTTTATGTAATCTGTATATAAGACAAAGCCCTATTGAAAAGACAGAAAAAGGCTGAATTAAGTGAGAATAAAATGATTTCTTAGAAAAATCCACTCTAAGTTTCTTATATCTGTATGCAGTGATAAATATTTATTGTGAGAACAAAACTGTGGTGTAGTTTCAGGTTCACGAGTTGGGGGAGGGGATTATTTGTTGGTTTTTTAATGTGCTAAAATAATGAAATATCAATAGTTGAAGGCAGACTCTACTGCTCTATTTTTGTCCTAATTCTTTTTGCTTTGAGATTACCCCAGCAGTGGAAGATAGCATCCAGCCTGAAGACTTGGATAAGAAGTTCTAATACAGTTATGGACAGTGGCGTATCTGTGTCTGAGTTGATGGCGTGTTAGTAACTTGGACTGATCTGTTGCTACTGCTGGTAGCGTACTGCAGGAGCAACGCATGCTTCTGTGCTTACTATGAGTGTAAGCTTTATGGCTTCTGGGGTGGGGGTTGTAGCCTGGGTGGGGCTTTAATTGGGCAGCATTTCACTGCTGTGCATGCGTGGGCTAATTAAATATATGCCTGTGTGAGCTCCTATTGGATGTGTCCAGACCTAAGTAAAATTTCAGATCTGATAAGGTCAAAATTAATTCATGTATGTTCTCGGCTTCATGACTTGCTTCCTAAGTGCTGCTGGAGTAAACCTGAAAAGCTTGCCTTGTGTTTCCGTATCTTGCTGAAGACCAGCTTTGGATGAATTTATAGGATCTGAGCCAGCTTGGGGGGCTTTTAACGCATTTTGTATTTTCAGTTGGGGGGGCATACTTTTAAATGCATTTTTAAACTTTCAGAAAGATCAGTGCTATAGTTAAATATGGGATTTTTCATGAGACTCCCTGATTTCAGTGTAATTTTCAGGGGGGTGGGGGTAGCTCACTGTTCAAGGTTCTGCAGTTCATACTGTTTGGTGTTATGCTGTCTTAAAACACCAAACTCCCTATCAGGCAGTGAGACATAACTGTTGAACAAAGTGTGATTTTCCTAGTACTAATCATACATATGGTTATACTGTACGTAGTATAATGGGACTTACTACGTGAGCTTAATACCAACCAGAAAATGTGGTGGTTCATAAAAGATTTGTATTTTAGGTTTTTTCAAGTAAACATAACTTATCTGAAGAGGTAAACCAAAAAAAATTAATATACACCACACAGAGCACTAAATGGTCTAGAGCGTTATAGGTTATAGAGTGATTTGGTGCAAACATTTATTTTTGTTTGGTTTTGTTGTTTTGGGTTTTTTTAATGTAGAGGAAAAGCATCCGTGCATTTCCTGGTTAACCAGAGATACTCCAGAATAATCTGATACTAGAACCTATCACCAGCATTCTTTTCCAACTAAAACTGTCGGGGTACTGTGAGAAGAATTAGTTTTATGAATTCAGTGTTTGAAATGTAAAAGTAGATCTCAGCAAGCTTCTGGAGCTTCAGAAAATTATGTGGCATGTACTGTGTCGTTTGCTTATTTATAACTGTGGTCCAACAAATTAGACTGCCAGAGTGCTGTCCCATTGGTCTCCTGAGAAAGTCCCCTTCAATTTGAGGTAAGACACTGCTTGTGGAGATCCCGTTTATGACTTGGCACCAGAAACAGATGAATGAAAAGTCTTGATATGGACAGAAGGACTACTGCAGGGTTATGCTGTGGGTTATGCTTAGGATGAAACACTGTACAACAGTGTAATATTCTGCTTGATTCACTGCTTGCTGTTATGCCGTGTATCTTCCCGTCCTGCTCTCTCTTGTGCTGGCTTCGGCACTGATGTGGCACGGTGGTGAGCTGTTTCAGCCTCCTAAGTCACTGCAAGAAGTAGGAAAAATCACAATTGTGTTTCCTGTGGCTCAGCAAGGGCAAAGCACCCGCTGGGGAGAGGGAAGGGAGAGGCACGGGCAGGCGACACACCAGGTCGGCTTGGGCTGTTGGCAGCTCCCCACCTCAGTCAACGCAGGACTGAAAATTTGTGTTGATGTTAGGTACAACAAATGACTTGGTATGGAAGGCGGTTTTCAGGAAAAAATGAAAGGGTGTTTTGAGGGCCCTTTGCCGTTTCTTCTTAATGAGGCTTTAGGATTTTTGTTGTTCAGCTTATAGAAAAGCAGTTAAAATTAATTCAGAAAGCAGCTGACTTAGCTCTTCCTTACAATAACAATATTTGGGTCAGAAAAAATTGGAACAAGAATAACACTCTTTTTTGTTGAATTTGCAGTGCTTTACTTACAATGCAGAATTGCCATTTTACCCATATTATTGGTCAGTCTCCTTTCGTTTCCTTTCCAAATCACTGTGTATGAAAGGCCAGGTAACCTTCTTCTGTTCAGAAACATGCACAGCTACAAAGATAGTTGGGCAGACGATGTGCCCAGAACAACTTGTAACTCCAAAAATAGATGTTTTAGGCTGAGCGTCATGCTGATACCTTGGGTTTCGCCTGGATTTTTTTGGCTTGCTTCCTTCCTATTGCTGAGTTTCTCTCCCCTTCATTTAGTTTCTTTCTACAGTTCTTGGCTTTTCTTCCTGTTAACCTTGGGAATTTCCATTGAGTTTCTGTAGCTTGAATACCGCAGCCTAGGCCTTGTTCTCTTGGATGTAGGGAGGACAAACACTGAGGGTCTGATTCACCTTTTTATTCCAGTGGGTTCATGAGGCAACTCCATAGACATGAGTGCAGATATTTTTGATACGCAGCCTTTGGGATGAAAGGACAGCCAAGCCTGTGAACCTCAGCAGAAGCATGTAACATGATGACTGGGCATCCTGTCTGGTATCAGGAGACCACACAGTCTGCTACATTTTGGTTGAGACTTTCATGGGTGTAGTTACGTCAGACTTGGAAACACGAAGGGTGTCTTCATCACTGCTGCTTGCCTGAGCACCTGGCTTCAGACTCCAGTCAAAGGCACCTTTACTTGGAACATCTTGTCTTTCAAAACATCTGTCCTACATTGTACATTTTGTACCATATTAGTTTGTCTTAAAACTGAATATTGAAATCAGCATCAATTCTGTTGTGCAAAAAACAGTAACTTTTTTCTTCCAAACCATTGCTTTGTTCTTTTCTTTCTGTTTTAAAGGCTCTGGCTTGTTTTATCTTGATTCCAAAGTCTTAGTGTGGCATTTCAGAGAAGAGGGGAAAGCTACCCATGAAAAAAGTGCTATGACACTAGTTTAAACTGTTCTGCTTTCCTTGATTGCT
>NW_009259584.1:206037-210938 GCF_000687185.1 Egretta garzetta
GAGATAAGTCTTTATTCTTGAATGCCAGAAAATGTTTGTGAGGAATCTTTCTTCTGACTGTAGACTTTTGCCCACTTCTCATAATATTGCTCACTCATCTTGATTATGTCCACAACCACGTATTTATATATCACACCTAGTCCAAGGCTTCCTGCAGAGTAGTTTGGGAGGGGTTGGGACAAGGAAATCAAGGTGTTTGGACTTAAATCCTGCTTTGCCCAAAGGCAGAGATCTTTACTGGAGCTGTAACACTGGGGGAGGTGGGTGACTGTGCATTGTGAACAGAACCTTCTCCTGGGATTGCTCTGGTCTTCTCAAAGAGCCAATCCAGGCTGTAATCAGTGGATTGTTTACATTGCACATAAAAGCTATGTTTAGGACTTTATCATTGTCACATACTTCCTTTTCTGTTAATACAGATTTCTGCTTCTGGAAGCTGAGTGTGTTTTGAGTTTTCCAGAAGAAAACGGTGGTTATTTTTAGCACAAGCCTGCTTTCCAGGTTGCTGTTCATCACCGTGTTGCTAAATGGCTCCTCACAAATGTGGCAGCAGGTTTTTGCCTCTGTGCTCTTAGGATATGCATGTGTTGCTTATTGTAAGAGTTGATCTAAGTTGTGTCAAATCCTTCCTAAAGGTATGATTAAGCTCCTTCAGTTCATCAACCATTTCTCATGGCTAATGCTCCTGCTACAAATAAATATTTTCATTCGGACAGCAACAGGGAAGAAAAGCATGGCTTCTCCTTTAATGGCAGCACTCTTCTTTTTTTGTAACTCAGGTTTCCTAAATAACAAACAGAAAAATCTCACTAAATCAAACTTCATGTGATTATAGGTTAAATAGTGCACCCAGGATTTTATATTTCAAATATTTGGGAGCCTTTCTAAAATTACAGTGAAGGAAGTGGTGAATTAGTGCATGAAACATAAAAGATTTCACATGGAAATTATGTATGGTAATAATTATATACTAATCCAAGAATTAGACTCACTCCATGTGAGGTGGAAAGTGTTCTGGGATGGTTAAGACTTCAGAAATGAATAAACTTTTTGGTGATGTAAATGTGTTTGCTAGTTGGTCCTTGTGATCTAGGATTATTTTGGCTAATGACTTCCTTTTTTTTTTCCCTTTCCCTACCTGTCGTTTTATTAAAAACAGGGTAACAGTCTGTGGCTGGTTGTAAAATATGATTTTAAAACCTCAGAAAAATGTTCGGGAAACATAATACACTGATTTAAAAAGAGAAAAATCTGAAGCTAGTTACAGTGTAAATGACTGATAATTCAGATGTAGACTTAGGGCCAGGAAAGCATCTTCTGTCAATAACACTGCATATTTCATGTGAAAGTGTGTTGACAAGACGTGCTTATATGTGAAAGTTGCATGAAATTTAGGTTTAAGAAACAAAACCCGAGGCTTTGTATTTTTTCTCTTCTTCCTTCCTTCTCTCCCCCCTCCTCAGCCTGCAGTGAGCATTACTACTAGTTGAAAGAACTTGCACAGGTTTAGTTCCTGCAAAAAGAGCAGCTGCTCACAGGCCTTCTGCTTGCCGTGCGTCTTTCCAGCATCGATGGTTTGGGTTTTTTCTCCTAGCACCTTCACACATGCTCTTTGCTATTTGCTCACCTGACTGTATATTCTCTGAGAGGTAGAATGTATTTTGCATAAGAGTCAACAATCTTTATCCTCGGTCTCCAACAATTGTTCATACTACATAATAGTTCTCAATAAGTAGGTGCTTTGCGAATATTTGATTAGCAGAGTAGCAAAAGAATGAGAAGTGAAATCCACCCTGGCTCTCCAGTAGCGGATGTCTAGAGCCAAACTAGTTGCCCTTGGCTCTGCTTGGAATTAATGCAGAGAAAGAAGTGCTTTAAGGGCATTATCTTATGGCCTGTTTTAAACCCTTGACCATGACAAGATCAGTCTGGACTCAATTTGCTGTTGGCTAGGTCTCCATCATGATAAGCGTGGCTGAGCCTTGTGCTTCTCATGGTATTTCCATAGTCAGTTGAATTCTGCTCTGAGTATTGCTGCTCTGATGCTTTATTAATAGTTGCAAAAACTATTTACAACTTTAATGATTGCCTTAAATGTTAAGGCAGTCTAAAGTTAAATCCTTCAATCAGTGTAATTTCTGTCTGGGGAAGACCAAAGTTTGCTGATGGAGGATGGAGGAGGGAAAGTGAAGTGAGTGAGAAATTACTTAGGTGTCCGCCGTATTTCCTGTAAATCAGGAGTTATTCAAGGCTGATTTTGGTTGGAGTGGGCTAAGAAGAGAGGCAGTTAAGAGGCTAGTGACAACTCGGTATGAACACCTTGGGTGCTTCTTGGTCGAGGTGTAACTGTGAGCTAGTAGCAGACTCCAGCAGTTTGGAGCTTGGAATTTATTTACGCTTGTGAATGGGAACCATTCCATAGGAACAGCAACCAGTCTGCAAGGCAAGCAGGCATTAGGAAGCGTCTCCTGCTTGGTTTGGGGGTGGGTGTTTCTTCTTCAGTAAGAACACACAAGTAAACTGCTTTGGAAGTGCCCACACCTCAGCTAGTGAACGCCAGACTCGCTTTTGGTTCTGCTGCTTGCCTGGAGACATTAGCGCACGTGGGGTACTTCAGTGCTCGGTTCAAAAGCACTTTGTTGCCAAATTCAGCCTGCTATTCAGATACATTAGTAGCGCGAAGAAAGGCAGCAATCTGCAACTCTCAGTAAGATAAAAAGGAAGTTGTAGAAATTTCTTTGAAACAATTTACTTAATGTTTCAGATATTATTTTCATTTTTATTGCACCAAATGCTTTCAATATACTTTTAAAGTGTTAACAATTAAGCGGATGTTTTAAGGATAAATGACACTTGTAATTTTCCCTAGCTTCTATAAAACAATAAATACAGTAATTTGTGAAATCAGAGACATTTTTCCTTTAAGCACTCTCCTTTCAAAGAATCTACTACAAAAAAAATTTAAATGACCAATTGTATAAAAATGGGATAGATGCTGTTAAAAAGCCACATAAGCATTTCAATAATTTTACTGCAAATGCATTTTGTCTCTCTGAGTAGAACATTAAGTCCTTCTCATGGTCTGGACTTTTCAGTTCCTCCAGAGTGCTCATTAAACCAGAGTTCAAATGTCTGGTGTGCTGAGGTGGGCTCAGGGGCTGGAAGAGAGGTTACTGCAGTGATGTTAGTTTTAGCAAATTGTTCCTTTCTTCAGGGGGAGGGACCCAAAAAAACCCAACAAAAACCACCCTTACAGCTGGTGACAGTTTGTGGCTTAGAGGTTCTGAAAGGGAGATTGGACAACAGTGTTTTTACTATAATTATCACACTCTTTTCAGCATTTGTTCTACCAGGCGATTCTTTTAATATCAAAATTCATACTTTGCAAAGTCGTTCCTGTTTTCTGTCACTCGCTTCTTAATACTTTCCTTAAGCTGTAATTCTTCAACCTGTAATAAACAAGATTACTGGCTTGCAGGGTACCACTAGTCAACAGTAAATTCATCACTTAATGCTAACTTCTTTACACAAGTATTTGCCCAATGCATGTGCTGTGGATTTTTAGTTTCACTGTAACTGACAGTTTTCATAGGAAAGATCTCAGTAGTAATTAATACTACTTCAGTTTGAAAACTTCAGCATAAATCTCCACAGGTAAGGTGTGCCTTCATATTCAAACCTCAATCAGAAACATCGTCTAGTTAGCTCTTGGGAGTATAGACTTCCCCCAAATTGAACAGAAGTCAATGGGAGCTGTTTCTGTTGGGCACGTCTGAAAAATCAGACCAGAAATAATCTGAAGTGGACACTCCAGGTCAGCGGAAGGTTGGGTGCTGAAGGTAGAGGTACACCAGCCATGCTTCTGATGGGAACCGGTTTCTGACAAGCATAGCTGATAGACAGGAGCTGTTATGTGTTTTCAATTTGCTTGCGAAACCATGCTCCTTCCAAAACAGCTTGTGCAAATGTCTCCAGCTCATGTGAGATGAAGTAAGCTACAATGGCAAAAGTGTGATTTTTTTTTTTTTCTGGTATGAATGAGACCTATGTGGTGGTTTGCTGGTGACACTTTTCAAGCTCTAGCTTCATTACGACCTGGATAAAACTAATCATATCCAGATGGCAAAACAAACTGAAATATTATGAGAATATAACATTCTGTGTATAGAATTTTCATGTGTACCAAAACCTCAAAAGAAATAACTCAAGATGTCTTTCTGGGTGGTACTAGTCCTTAATGTTACTGTTGAGGAAACCTGGCTACTTTCCATGTGGGATTCATTTGAGCTAGTCGTATTCAGTTCTCCTTGACATGTTTTATTTCATTAATGAGTCACTGACAAGCAAAACCTCCACTTCTGCAGAGAGGGATGAGTTATCTCAATTCTTTGTGCATACTTATACATGGGTCCCTCTAGAGCTTATGCCACGACAGTCTATTTGCACTGCGGGTGATGCTCAGGGGCCCTTATCTTGGAGGAAATGCGGGACCTTTCCTCTCCTAGGTGCTGTACAAATGTGGAACAAAATGCTGGTTCTTGCTTCTAGGTCTTTTGGTCCTGGGTCTGGTAAGCACATTCACTGCTATGGTCAGAGCGATCACAGTACAACAGCATCTTGTTTATCCATCGTTCAGTGTTTTAACAGAGATTAATACAAGGCTATTCTTAGAGCTGGCAGATAGATGGTATGTTATTTTAGAACGTGTATTTATTTAGTGTTTTCTTTGATGGTATCTGTGTTAGTATTTGAGGTCACTTGAACCAGACAGGGCCATATGAGTCATATTTATCCCACTGAGTTTACCCATTGTGGTCTAAAACATTTCTTTTCACCTCTTTTTTTCTTTTTTTTTCCTTTTTTTTTTTTTTTTTTTTTTTTTTTTTTTTTTTTTTGTCTTC
>NW_009259584.1:211179-278344 GCF_000687185.1 Egretta garzetta
TTTTTCTTCTGGAGTATGACCCTAGAAAAACAACATATTCCTCATGTTGTGCCAAGTACAGCTCTACTGAAAATTGGCTTTAGTTGATCTGTCTTGCCTTCTGGGCTTATCTACTACTAGACAGTAGAGGTGGGAGGGAGACAATACAGAAAGCCTGAAGACAAGGAATAATTCTTGCATTGCTGGCAGCCTTGCTGTGTTTGAAGCCTGCAAAGTCGTCTTCTGTCTAAGGAAGAGAAACAGAGATGAGCGTTGGAATGATAATCTTCCTAACCAAAAGTTTAGCAAAGCTTTTAGTTTCACTGCTGTTTGAATTCAAATTTCGGCATTTGTGATATAAAGTTTGCTTGCTGCTAAAGAGCTTATTGATGATCTGAAGGTCATACATAGCTGCAACTGTAAGCCTAGGCTACCTCTGCCTTCAGATCATCAAGTGCACTTCAGAATTTGTTGATTGCTTCAGACTCAGAAGTTCTGCAAACCTAGCCTTAAGTTTTTGGTTTTATACTTAAAGTCACTGGAGTAAAAGTATTTTTTTTTCTTACATCTGGGTATCCAAGGTAGGATACCTCTGTTTTACATTTGATAAAAAGTGCAAAACTTTTTTTATATTGATACTTATATTTATATTCTTAGAATATATTTATATTCTTTTATACACAAAAAGAGTTTTCTTTTATATTGAGAGAGTAAATTTACCTGGGAAAAATGTGTAAACATTAAAAACTTGTCATACAGACTTGAATTAGAGAATGACAATATTTTAAGATTTAAAAAGAAATCTAATTGTTTTTCTTTTCAAGAATGTATACTTTTTCAGTCTTGCTGAGGCTTACTCAGGGCAGTTCTTAGACGAGCATTCAGGATTATTTAGTCATCTTCAGTACTTCTTAGCAGTTGTACGTCTTCTTGCTGTGACTTGATAAGAAGCTGTTTACTTGGGAATTAGAGAAATCTCATCCATTGAGATTCCAAAAGCTAGCACGAGACAAAGACTTGTCAAACAAGGCTCTCCTTAAGTGAACCTGTAGAGCTGAGGCAGAAGACTAGTGAATTTTAAAGCAGAAGTTTAAATTAAAATGAAGCTTAAATTGATAAGCAACTGATTTTTGTTGATATACAACCAATTTTAATTCTGTTTTGTATTTGTATTTAATGAAGTGAGTACTATCTTTAAGTAGGAAAGTACACTGTATGCCTGTCTCCTCCAAAGATTCTTGACAGTGGGCTGGCAGGCAAGAGCTCATTTTTTAACAAAGAGGTCTTCTTTTAAATCATTTTTGTCAAGCTCTGTCTGATAAATTGTGAAGCAGTGCACTAAACCGTCATTCTTCTTCCGAAGTTAAACAAAACAACCTTAAATATCCTGGATCCACAAAGTGGAAAGTAAGTTAGTCAAAGCAATTTTTATACCTGACATTGTAATTTTATTTTTTTTTAAACAAAGGAAGTATTATCTGAAGACCATAACCGGTTCGACTCCTGAACATGTCTTAAGATTTCAAAACTAGAGCTCGTCTTCTGTAACATTTTTTAATTGGGGGACCAGAAAAGGAAAACAAGGCTTTTTGCTTTTTTGACTCCCAGTTGGTTTCTCAACTCTGAATGACGTATCTGTTCAACTCTGTTAGCTGAACGAGCACAAATGAAGAAAGTATTCTGCCTGCACCTGAAAAACAAGTTGGTTACCCGAAGCTGGTTTTGCAGTTCAGCAAACTGATTTATTTTTTTTTAGTACTTAAATGTTGGCAGCAGAAACAAATGTCAAAATTGTTTTGTGTGCAGGAAGTTGGTCATTAGTGCAGGTCGCTGTTATTTCTCATTGTACGATGCATTTTAAAATTGAATTTTAAACTTCATTTAAATTTCAAAAATACATTTTTGGATGAATCTTTATTCACTTTTTAATAACCAAATCTAAGACTGCAGTCAGCACTTCCAACTTGAGGGATTTTAGCTCAAAAACATGTAGTAGTCCAAACCTTTTAAGCTAAGGAACTGCACAAAGAAGCATTTCTCTGCTGCCTTTGCTCTCCTGTGACCTGGAAGTGAATGGGATTGGCAAAATTATCTAACCAAGCAAAAATACTGGTTTGGGTTGGGTTTTAGCTTTGGTTCATCACACAACTGACCACACACCCATGTGGGTCAGAAGAGGAAAAATGATGGTGCAAAAGCAGGGAAAAATGGGGAAGATCAGAATTGCTGCTTCTGCAGGTGATGTTGGCAGTGCTGACTTGTTTGAAGTGTGGGCCTTTATATGTTTTTCTGAAAACACCTGTGGCTCACTGAACCTTTCTTCCTCTTGAGTTCTCCTCGTAAGGAGGTAGAGGTGTCTCTTCCAGATTTCCTGAAAAATACCCCGGTATTAACTATGCATTTTCAGTCAAAAGTTTTACAAAATCATAAATGCTTCCATAAGCTTGAAGTAGATACAAAAACTATGATGGATTAAGAGTATCTTTCGTGGTGGCGGAAAAATGACAAGCATGGTCCTTAACTTGCTGTGTGTGTGCTTCCCTCTGACTCCTCGTGGCTTGGAGGGCCACCACCTTACCCTTCAGCCACTCCACCCTTCTGCCACTGTAGAAATTAATTAACAGCAGAAATTAACGGCTGTCTTGTGTGCAGGAAGTCCAGTCATTAGTGCAGGTTACTGTTATTTCTTGGTTTATGATGCATTTTACAAGGTATGGCAGCTTTTGGTCTCAGTCTCCTTGAGAAAAATGGCATTATCTTTTTTTCAGTTCTTTAGGCTTATATTCAAATTAAAACCAAGAGCAGTGTTTCCTTTTTAACGTTGTTTTTCAAAAAATATTTCATAGTAAGGCAAAATGGAAAAATGGGTATGCGTGCACAGAGGAATGTGGAGGGCATCAGGGTGCACATTCCAGATCGCCTGTTCTGGTGCGGTGATGCAAAGCAGCTGCGAGTCAAGTTAACTGGCCCTTGTGCTGTGCAGGCAGCCTGCTCATGCCTCTGGTCCCAAAAATATTACTTGATTTGATACTACATGGCTTCAGATCTTCAAAAATAAAATGTTGTGCTCACTGTAGGTGTATTATTCAGAACTTTTTTTTTTTTTTAAATTTGCATTGGAGAATTTCCTATGTTAAGATTACCGTTAATGGTTGAAAATGCATATTGGTAGCTCAGGGCTTTTTAAAATTGTTTTTAATTTATATGTATATGCGTGTGTGTGTGTGTAAAATATTTATATCTCTATATGAAATTCTTGCTTAAGGGATAAATTAAATCTGTTAAATGTTTTTAATTTGGATTTCCAAGTATGGAAATAATCAAAAAGATAGCTTTCCTTTCTCATACTGTTCATCAGCAGTACATAACCCGAGTCAAATGTCGGTGATGAGAGAGTTTCTGTGGGCTGGTTCTGCTCTCTGAGTCTTGGAAATGTGATTCTGGAGTCTGGGAGAGGAAATGAGTGGCAGCTGATCAAATATTTGCATCAGCCACCTAATCATGGGAAGACACTTTTTGACTGGGTTTGAAGCAACGTTACCATGGATAGTGTAGTAGAAACTACTACCAAAGTTTCTTATCTTTACAGTTTGTTTTAGTCTTCACAGTAAAAGTGATGTTTTGTTGTTACCATGTTTGCTGAATGGCGAAGTTTGGTAACTTGTTTGACTTCAGAGTCATCACGACACCAGTGCGTGTTCAGATTAATGGCACTAAAACCACTGGACTTGCTTTATAATTGTCCTCGCCCATAAATAAAAATAGAAAACAGATTTATATCCTCTTGCTTATTGAATGTGTCATATTGTCCCCACTAAGCTCGTCAAATCCTCCAGTAACAAAAGTCCACCATGTAAACTGAGGAAAAGGTTGTGCGATTCTATTACATTGCTTCTAATAAATTATATTTTATTTCACATCAAGGGGTAACAAAGATGTTTACCTTGAGTTTGTTGTAATCAATTCAACTTCCAATTTAATCAGACTAGGAGGGTGATGGGACTTGAGATCGATGAGCTGCTGAGGGCTCTGCTGCACCCTCCCCTTACACCCCACTTCTTCTGCGAGGCCGGGAAGGCTTTCTGGGGTTATGAAATGCCAGGCAGTAATTTAAACAGTCAGCCTGCAGCAAAATGAACGTTGCAGTTTTTATATCTGGGCAGTTAATATCTGATAAGTAATGATAATAAATCCATGACATTTTGTGTATAGCATAATTGCCAAAATAAATTGGGATTCTGTGTGGAAAAAGGATATCCAGAGCAGAAGCAAAACCCGGCTCATTGCAAACACACCAGGACGCTGTTCTTTCCCAAATACCGAACAACTGGCACATAAACGCATGGCATCAGTAGCAAGAAGCTGCAGAGTGTGTATATATATGAATGAATGTGTATTTTTAGTATGCCTGTCAGAAGAGGAGAGTAATGTGTGTTTAGAAACTGTATTTGAGAGAACAAAGATTCCTGCCTCGATGACCACAGAAGAGGTGGAAAGTGCTAAAACAACTTCAACAATCCCAAATGACTGTTCTGAGGTTGTCACCCAGCTTGGGCTCTTTTTGGTTGCTTTGGTCTTAAGGCCTTTCACGTGTCCTCCCAGGAGCTGCTATTCTGTCCTGACTAATAACAGCTTCTGCTTTTGCTCTGACAGCATTTTTATAAACAGAGCCCATAGAGTGGCTTCATGTCGCAAAAAATGTCTGGATGGCACCCAGATAAAATCTGGAAGACTGGTAACCCTCCCAGGTGACAACAGACCTGTTAGCCTGATCTCAGGCATTACACTACTTCAAAGAAAAAACCTACATGGTAAATGCTAGAGGAATACAGTGCAACCAAGAGGCATCAGGGACATGAATGAAGGGATGTCTCTAAAACTGAGGAAATGCAATACTTACACATTTGGACTTCTAGGACAATATTTTGTACGGTTACTTCTCCTGGAGTGTATAGGTTGAGAGCTAAAAAAAATGTTTTATTTGAAGACTAACACGTGCTGGCAGAGCAAGCCATGTATGTTGAGCACTCTGATTACTCTGTATGGTCCACGTTACCAAGAACAACTGCTGTACTGCTTTACAGAACAGTTAAATACTTGTAGTATGACCTTCGTGTACTTGCTTCTGGTGTCACTCATGTTCAGTTAATTAACTTCATAAATTAGATTTATATAATGCAAATGGTATTGCTTCAGTTTTCAGAAAATTTGCCTCACGGCTTCAGCCTTCACCTAATCCATGGTCAGAAATGGCCAGAAGGAATCATGTTTTAATGTCATCTTTTTACAAGTCAACAATTTCCTAAATAATAACATATTTGTGTGGTTGGAACATGTGGCAGCATATTAAAGTGTGTTACCAAAAAGCCTATTCACAAGTTGGTCTTCCTTCTCCTTTAATAATAATAATAAAAATAATAATAATAATGTGAAATAATTACCCTCATTATGTCAGTGTAAAAATAACCAAAGCATTTGGCTTTTCTACATTTGTTATTGCTTCTAAACAATAATGAAGCCCATCTGATGCCTTAAATTGTTGCTTTATGGCATTTATTCTGCAGCCATCCCAGGTTGTCATTCTGAGACAGGATGCTCTTAAAGCCTTCCTCTTTATTAAGCGGCTGAGTTGCACGTGTGTGTGAAATGGTTCCTAGGGTTTCTTTTCCCATTATACTTTGCCTTTTTTTGAAGAAATTTTTTTTCTATTGAATTTCATTTTGCAGTTATAGCATTCAGGTAAGGCTACAGCATCTCCGTATTTGTGCAACCGCTAACTGGAGTTTTAAGTTTAACTGCATGGATTCATTATTCCTGTTCAGAAAAGTTATACTTGAAAAATATGAACTTAAAAGCTGTTATGAGAGATGAGCATTATTTAATAAACTCCTTTAAGTCTGTTTTCTGTTTGATTGGTTGGTGGGTTTGGTTGTTTTCCAATTCTGAGTAACATGATTGATGGAATATGTGTCATTTTATTTCATTTTGTTCCTGCTGTTGAACTCTTCTTCCAAAATCCACAAAAGGTCATTTAGAAAATCAGCAGAACATTTATCTGAGAATTGTGTATTACTTTGTATATAGAATTAAACTTACTTTCCTTAAACCTTTCCCTATGTCGTAAATAAATACTTGGTGCGTCCTAGCATCGTCCTCTCTTTAGGTATTCTCTTGTGAAGCTTTCAGGACAAAGCCAAGTGAACTAAAGTTTAACTGTTGCCAGATAAGCATTTTGTTCTTTAATTAGAAAAATATAGGCCAGATTGCTATCAGACCTTGTGACAAGTCTGTGTATTAAATCAGTATTTCAAACAATAACTGAGGATACCTATTGCTATGAAAGATTGACTTAAAGTGCATCAACTTCCCAGCACACAAATTGAAGTTTAAAAAATATTACTTGAGATATTTCTGCTCAAAAAATAAAACGTTCTTTTGTCAATTTTGTGGCAAGCCCACTAGATAATAGCTTGCAAATTGTTGTCTGAGCTGTATGCCTGGTCTTGTTTTCTTCTTAACCATCACATTAGCAAACAAGTATGAGCTCATGTGTATGGTGTGCATCACAACTCGCCCAAATCTGACGGACTTTCATTGCTTTCCAGTTTCATTTTGGACTGAGACTGCACTTTGTTTTTTGTATGCGATTTGCTACTCAAACTGTTTTGCCTGTCAAAAATCTCCACTACAAATAAGTTATATTTCTATTACTCTGTTTTCCTTTTCATGAATGTGCACTAGTATCTTTGTACGCACTATTGCATTTCTCCTAGCTTTTTAGGAGAACGGGGGATTATCATGACAGGCATTATATTTGAGCTGCTTAATTTATATTTGGTCTTTGATTATTTGGCACATTACGAAGTGTTAATTTTTGCACTCATTGAAAGGTGTAAGCAGATTCGCAGGAAGTTTAACCAAATCTGTAGAAATGTGGCTTTACGCTTGTCTGACAGCATACAGCAGATGTTCTGGATTTTCTGGACTGTGCAAATGTCCAAGAGCCTTGAAAGACTTGAAAATTTGCATCAAAACATTTGTAAAGGGAATGTGATTTTGGTGCTTTTGTTATACGTTATTTAAACAGTGTCACCCCAAACTCTCTGAATAGAACTGATAACCAAGCTATAAAATCCTGTGTTTGGATTTGCTGCCCTGATATTCCAAATTTAAAGATAAGCACCAAGAAATAAATGCTCTTCAAAACCATGTTTTCCTTTGTTTCGGGACTGTATTTGGTATGTCACAATATCCTGTCCAGAGCTTTCTCGGGTATGTCACAATATCCTGTTTTCCACGTGGATGCATGTACTACAGACCTTCCCTCCCCAAGGATATCCTTGTACTGTTGAGAACAGCAGCTAGAAAGTCTCATGAACACATCTAGGGTTTGCTGTGAAATTTTTTGTTTTGTTTTTAATTCAAAGTCAGACCATAGGACTTCAGAAAAGTCTTGTTACTTTTTTGATAAAAAGTAAATAAGCTGTAATGGATGTGTTCATTTATCAGAATTTCTTAAATCCATGAAGTGTATTTAATATTTTTGCAAAGTATTTCTGATATTCTGTCTTTAGTAGTTTGGGAAAAGTATATCTTTCTGCATTAATACATTTGAAAAACATTTGGTTCAATTTGGCCTACTTTTCTAGCATTAGGTTATTGAATTTCATTGAAAGCCATCAACCTAATGACAGGTATCACCTGAACTGTAAAAACATGAAGCTCCTCTAGTTCCTACTAGAGATGTTTTGAGACATGTAAAACTTCAACACCTACTACTCCAGCAGCTAGGTGGGCTTTTATGTTGGTTTGGGTTTTTTCCTCTCCATATACCTTAATTAAAGTGATGCTAAAGACTCAGAGAAAATTAAATACCTTACCCTCTATTTTTCTCAGTAATATAATTCCTTTAATTGCAGGACTTGTTTCTGAATAGGTAACCAGAAATTACTTCTATATAAGTCTCCTGTGCCATTTAAACTCCTAGCACATTGTGTAGTTAAAAAAAAGTCTGGGTAGATTTTTTTACCTTGTACTTTTGGAGGGGGGGGAAGAGATGAATTTTTGTGTGATTGAAATGATGAAAACCTCATTTAAAACAAATTAAGGAGTATTTTGCTGAACTGATTTATTTCTCTACGGCAGAACTTAGCTTAACCTTTTATTTCTCTTGCAAGAATGGCTTTGAGTGTAATTTAAACTGTCAAATGACATTTATCAAATGATGGTTTTGCCCTGTAACAGGCAAATGTCTTCCACAAAATTGATTAGCTGCTGACCTCATCCACCCTTTTCAGACCCTTCAAGGTAGATTTCAAAGAGTTGTAAAATAATCACTTCACTTTCAGTTTATGCTTCAACACAAGGCGTTTACTGTCCCGGTAGCGATACTGCGGCGTGTTCCACATCTGGGAAGGAGAGGATGTAAATGCCTGCCTATAGCTCTGCCTGTCACCACCCAGCCCGTTGTGCTTTAACCTAAACCCTTACTCCCTACAAAATAGGAACAGCTTTGGAAATGGCTTTTTACAGGATAATAGAAAGAATAAGATTAAGAAACTTTATCTCCTAGATGATTGTGCTCTAGTAATCAGGAAAATGCTGTTTGGTAAGACCTGCAGGGTGTTCAGTTATCAAGAAGGTGCCAGAAGAATGAAGGATAATAGTCTCCTGAATGTGAAATTTTATACACCAAACAGTTTTCCTCCATTGCATTCTTGTCCTCCAGCCTTGTTTTGTAAGAGCAATCCATTAGAAGCCAATAGGTTTGCCTTTGTAAGCATTAACCTACCAGTAAATGAATTAACTGTGCCTTTGAAGAAGTCTGTGGCCCTGTCAAAATGGTGGCTCAGTGTCTGAACGAAAAGTAGTCTGCTATTTTTTTCTCTTCAGAGCTCTGTGCAAGTTTCCTTGCCAAAGAAGAAACTGAGATGTCTCAGAAAGTAAACCATGAACATAAAAATGTCAGAACTGCTGCTGGTGTTAAAAGTTCAATTCTATTTTTAGACCTCAATAATTTCTCTCTTCCAAAGTCTCTTCCACTCCCACTTCTTCCAAAATCTATGTTTAAAAATACACAAATTTGTGAAATATGCACTTGACGTTCTCTCAGAGTAACAAACCAGTTAGTTGTAGCTTGTTTGTCTCAGCGGATCAGACTGTGTGAATTGGCTTTCAGGAAGAGAGTTGGGAGACAAACATTGCTGAGAAGAAAGCAGCACTTGCACAACTTCAGCCACATCCCTGCGTCGGGAGGAGTGGGGATTTCCCCTTCTGGGGAACTGCCAGGAGCTGTAACTGAGACTGAGATGTTTTATCAAGCTGTTCAGTGTGAACACACCTCATCCCTCCATAGGTTCAGCCAGCAAGTCTGTCTGGCTGCTACATTAAATTAAAAGGCAATAGCATCTATGCTGTATATTAAAGCTGAGATATTCAATACAAGAAACCATGTACAGAATGAAGGCTTTAAATAGGAGCCACAAGGTATTGCTAAGTAGTCTGCATGTGATTTGTGATGTGCTTGGGATGAAATTTTGAACATTGATGTACATGGTTTCTTCAGTTTTGTACAGTTCTTGGTTTGTTTTTTTTTTAAAATGAATAATACCAGCTGTAATGCATTACACAGGTTTCTTGCTGCAGCATTGTAGTAATAGGTATCAGCTTGTATCTGTTGGAGAACAGGATCATTGTTCTGGCTCCTCCAGCTAAACATGCAATATATGCTGTAAATTGCCTTTATTATATGCTGCTTAAATATCTCATTGTCTGCTTTGCATACAAGCAATTTATTGCTGCTTATGTTCTGACAGAATGAAAACTAATGTTTAATTATGCATTGCCCTAGTAATGTGGTGTTTAGGGTGAATGTATCTGAATTAAATAAGGGCCATTAATAATGCCTAACAATTTATGATATATTCATTGCTTGATTTCAAATCATATAAATTAGAGAAGCTTATTTGAAATGTCACCAATATAAGATGGCTTTGTGGGAACACCTCTCTGTGTGCTAATTTCAGAATCATTACCAGCTGAGTCTTACTATTTATTCAATGTCCAGTAGGCTTTTATTATTCCCTTATTTGCAGTTTAATTACAACCTCTGTTTTCCTGACAGTGTGAATTCAATCCTAAACCTGCAGGAGCAAAATGAGTTGCAATCAGTTGGTTTTTGCCTGAAAGCCTCCTTTTGCTTCGACCCCCTCCCATCTGCCATGGCTCAGCCACGGCTCCAAGAGGGTCCCTACAACCACAGGTTTTTTGTACCATGTGTTTAAAGGCGCAATGCCAGTCTAAGGTGCTTAAAATTGTTCTTCTTTAAAGCTCGTAAGTCATGGAGGATGTCTCCATCTCACATAACATCTGCTTTTATATCAATATCATGGGAAAGTATTTGAAAAAATTACTTAAAAGGAAGTTTCTGGGTCACTTATTAATATCTTGTGTACATGAGTTTACAAATGTTATTAATAGACATGAGGTATTTATGCATAATATGCATAGTTACTGTGCGACTGAAATCTTAGTCATTCATATTTAAAATCATCCATTCTCTGAGGCTATTATATGGCATTTAAATTCCTCAAAGATATTGGTAAGCACTGTCTGTTTCAAATAACAAGACAAACTGCAGCAAAATTTTGTAATGGCAACCACAGATCAGGGCAGTTAAAGGATGTAGGATGGAGGACTAAAAGAACTTTCTCGGTATGATGCACATCGTGTTTATTGTAGAGATGCTGTAAATGTGGGTTCTCTTAGAATTAATTGTAATTAAATGAATGTTTGATCCTGAGTCCTCAGCAACAAGTCAGTCCTCTGTCCAGTGAGCTCCTTCTGCTTCATTTGTGCATCATGATTATCTCATGTGGGAAATTATTTCTTACTTATGATTTTGTTATATTTGGAAGCACTCCTTAGAGGAAAATTGATATTTCTTATTTCTTATTTAATTATTACAGCTATTGTAACACAGTTTCTATTGTAATTTGGAATACTGAACATGCTAAAGGAGCTAGCTGTATTTAACAGGTAATGTGAAGAGATGCACATAATACTTAGCAGAGGTATCACATGCATCTTACTTAAAATTCTGTGTCACGGTTGACTTTCAAACACGGTGAAAAAAGAAGCGAAATTTTCATCTGAGATGAGTTGGAAGGCTCAAAATGTCGTCTTTGTGTTTCATATTTAGTGTCTTTCAGATGTGACTCCTTCTTTACACGGTGATGGCAAAGTGGAGAATTGATCCCTCTGACCTTTCCCTTTTCTCTTAGCTTTTCAAGAGCTGTTTGTGGGGGAGTTTTGGATATTGTTTCTTCTCCCTTCCCCCCACAATGTGGTTCTAGTTTCCACCAAGATCTAATGACATGGGTATTCCTTTCTGTCTTGTGTGCACTTTCCAATCTGGCCTCATCACATCTATCCAAAAAATGTACTATTGCACAAAGAACCAGACCTTATACTTGAAAGGTTTAAATTAATTAATGGCCTGTGCCGCTGGGATATGCCATTACTCAGCTGGTGTGCTATACCAAAGGTCATTTCTACTGTGTGTTTATCACCTGCTTTTTTTCCCCCTTCTCCTTCTAGAGAGGAATTCCCTAAAATATTAGAGAAATTGCTTTTACATACCTCAGACTTGAATGAATCTCAAACCCACATCCACACACACCCTCCCCCCCCGCCACCCCCCCCCAAAAAATACCCAACCAAAACTTTTCTGTTATCCTGCATTTTTTGCCTGATTTAAAGGGGGGATGTATGATGTGTGTATGCGTCTGTGTGTGCACGTGTACATTTATATCTTGCAGGGAACTTCCTGGGAGAATTATTTTGGAGTTTTTATTTAGAATAAAAGAATCTCTAAAGTATGCAAATAGGAGCACATTTGGCTATGTTATTCCGCTATGCAGATGACATTTGTAAGGCCTACAGGCACAATTAAAACTGTGCCATTATAGCACAGATTTACATATTCACAGTGTGAAAGCAAATCTATAGATGTATTCAGGGAAACTTTACATCAGTAAATTAAGAAAGTGAATGCATGTGAAAATTGTATCAATACAGTTTTGATAATCTGAAATCAAATTTTCAAGCAAGCTTGCAAATTGTAGATGGCTCATTTGAAGATGTGTGAATTCAGCATTATTGACTGTATGCAATGGAAGATATTCTTGAGATGACTTTTGGCTAGGATGGAAATGCATGTAGGTCTCTGTTACTCCTCTTTCAAGCATGTAATTTGTTGTACAATCTGGCAGTCTAAGAGAGTAGGTAATTCCGTATAAGCAAATTTAAAGCTTCATATCTCTGCGTAATATAGCTACTTGTCTCTGGTTTTATTTGTACAACAGCTAGACCCGTTCTGCAGACTCATGAACCTGCCCCGTGGTTTCAGGGTGAGATTTGATGTACAGCAATATCAACTGTAGTAAAGAGCATGTATGTTAGATGTAGTGATTTTCGATCAACGTTTTGTTATTTTACGTCGTATTTAATGAGGTGTCAGCATGATTTATTAGGTTTGTACAGCTGTGTTTTCAAAATTTTACTGGAGTTTCTTCTTTCTCTCCCTTTGGAATGAGGAAAGAGCGTTCTCCCTGCAACTCCAGGGAGCAGAGCACATTCAGCCCGTCCCAAACATCTTTCTGTTTCCTTTCTCCACTCTGCTATATAACTGCCATGCCTCTTTCTAGAGCTTTTCAGGGCTTTCCAAAGAAGCATTCTGTAAAGTAAATTCAACAGGTTTTTATCAGTTTTCATGTGGGCTGCAGGGTTCTGAATAATAAAAATGAGACATAGCAGGGAACATTATTGGGACTTGAAAGTACTAAAAGGTGACGAGGCTGTGTGAGCTGCCTGCTTGCATTCGTTGCTTGCCTCTGTTTAAGAGCTAAAAGGCTCCTCACTGTTTTCTTATTTTGTTTAACTTCAGTTCTGCAAAAGATCATACTTGCAGTGAGTGCATTTTTTCCTCCGATATTTATAACCTATCGCTGCTTCAGTGAAGGTTTCTCCAAAAGCCTCTCTCAAGCAGGATAGCATTTACAGGCAACTAACAGCCTCCTAGTTGGAAAGCAGTGTTTGATAAGCAGTGCTAAGAGCAGAGGATCACCACGTGTTGCTATATCCACCCCTAGTGTGCATTTGTATGCATATAGAGTGGGTTTTCCTCCTAAACCCTGTTGAAAAATACTGAAGCAAAACGTGCTTTCTGTGAGCAAAAATATTTGACTGGGTAAATTGAGATGCATGACCAGGGTGTAAAAGCACCGTAAGAACATAGGTAATATGTATGTCATGGGTATTTGGTGACTGTGGTTGTAATGGGTATCTCATTCGTGATTTGAAAGCACCGTTGCAATCTCACAATTCTCTCTTATGTTTCTTATGTTTTAATTAAAATTTACTAAAGTAAGGGTAGAATAATACATGCAATAATAAAAACATGCCTACAACTAGGTAACAGTAAAGTTGTCTACATTTTATAATAAAGATGTGGCCAGAAGGGGATTTCAAATATATATGAAAAATCCTAATCTTGAGAAGACTGACAATATTTATTTCAAAAGTAGAAAGAATAGATGGTCCCCATAAATATGACAAAATAGGGACAGCCTTAGAACTTACTTCTGCACTTATTTCTAAGCAAAAATTTTGCTATTTACGTAGTTTGTCCGATTTCAATAATCAAAAAAATGTCCGACTTGCAAAAACTTGACTGAGGTCTGCACTATTGGAAGAAACAAGCTTCTGCTTATTGAGCCCAAAGTGTGTGTATTCACATGTAAGCAAAATCTCATTTCATTTTCACTATATAGTTCAAGACACAGACATGTAAGACTAGCTCATGAGCTGCAAAGGTAAACAGTTGTTTGACATACAGAATTTGAATTATCTTTGGAGAGTGTAGCTCAGCTGATGAAACAAGAACAGTGTGTTGGGATTAAAGACCGTTTTGCTGGCATCCTCGTTGACCTTCCATAAAAAGTACACTCCAGGTGTGCTTTGAAGCACTTTTTTTTTTTTTTTCCTCCTAAAACTAGTATAAATATGGAATGCTGTTTCTTCTTTTCCAAAGTGTCTATCTTGTGAATGCATTTAATCTGGAAATAATAAAACTGCTTTTGTATTCTTCTTTTACTTACATTCACTGCCAGGACATATACACAAGAAATAGCAGGCTAAATAACGTTTTCGTAATTAAGACGCATGCAGCTTCTTTGCAAAGACATCAGCAACTAAATATATTCTGTTTTCTCTAGATCAATGAACTGAGCCATGTTCAAATCCCTGTTATGTTGATGCCAGATGATTTCAAAGCATACTCAAAGATAAAGGTGGACAATCACCTTTTCAACAAGTAAGTACAAGTAACAATTCTTTGTAGAAGTGGATAGTAGCAGTGATATTTTTATGAAGTACTATGTACTCTGTTATTTTTCAGTTGATGGGACTGAAGTTTTGATGATTAAGTTAATCCTGCGATAAGCATAACCATCTGTGCTGTTCTGAAAAGCAACAGCAGGGGCTGCTGGGTAGTATTTTGCCTTCGTATGGCTTATTATTGCCTTATGAGTGTCTTGCATATTGAAGGTGATCCTTTCTTGGTGTGATTATTCCTGATATAAGCACTTATCTGGGTCTTTTTAAAAACGTAAATTCATGTGCATGTACTTTTTATTAAATATTTGAACAAGAATGAGAATTTAAAGCATGTACCAAAGCTGAATAATATTCAGCTTTTTATAATCCATAATACAAAATCATACCAATTGTATAGAAGCTTTGAAACTATTAAGATAATTTCATGCAATATCTACATCTCTGAAAAATAAGATGCTCCATGAACTGTATGTACAGACATACAAAACTATTAATGCTGGTTTGTGTATAACCTGAATTTTATTCAAGAATATATTTGGGAAAAGGGAAGAATTCTACTACTTTGGGTCTTCCATACTGCGGCAAAGGCCAAAATAACTTTTCTCACATATAAGTCTGAAATTAACTGTAGGATATTAAAATTAGCCCTGTACTGAATGAGTCCCAATTTTCTTGAAGCTTTGGCACTGTCAGTACTGGTGTCACAGATGGTATAGTAATTCTTGTGTAATCCGATCTAAGATTTCACCTTTGAAGTCATTTTAGGGCAATGGGAAAACATCCTCTTCTGCTTTTGAGTCCAGGTTCTAAAGTTATCAAAATACGGTTTGTGTTTATTTCATCCAATTATGTTGTAGCTTGTTAGAAACAAATGTGTATACATTTGTTAAACATTGTAAAGAAAAAGAAAAGAATATGGTGAGACCAAATCTCATTGAATAAAAGAAAGCATTAGAAGAAAGATTGTAAATTTCCTTACCCTCTACTTTGTATGAATAGATTTGAGACAGAATACTCTAGGGTTTTTCATTGCATGTGCAGATGAATGAAGTTAATTTGGTTTTCTATTCTTTCAGAGAAAACATGCCAAGTCATTTCAAATTTAAGGAATATTGTCCAATGGTTTTCCGTAATCTGAGAGAGAGGTTTGGAATTGATGATCAAGACTTCCAGGTAAGTTCTGAACTGAGGGGTGATACCTCTTGCAATAGGAAGAAAAAATAATGTCTGGACACTACTGACGAGATGCTATATTCAGCCGGGTCACTTAGATAACAGTTGCTTCAGCACTGTGTCTATAAGAGATGTGGTTTCTGCAATGACCACAGCCTTTTTTTTTTTTTTTTTTTTTTTTTTCCTTCGTGCTCTTTGTCTTTAGAAGAGAGTGACCTGTAGCCTGCCAGCTTCACACTGCTTCGTTATGTCTCCTTTTCCTGTTGTTAAGAGGATCTGGAAACAAATAGCTTGCATAGAGCAGATACAGCAAAACAAGAAATTTCTCTAGATTTGGCAGGGTTCTTCCTTGCAGTCAAAGCTTCTTTCTGTCTTTGCAAAAGAAAGTTCTTGAACTCTGCTTCAGTCTGGTTTGCCAATACTCACTGACATTCCCTTTTCCATTGACTGTTCCTAATGTGCACTATTTCAGTCACAGGGATAATTCCTTCTGCAGTCACGCTGCGGGATGTCCTATCCAAAAGAGCACTTGCTGTGTAACCCAGCGCCGCCTCCTGTCGTGCTCTCTCACTCTTTTATACTATTTTGATGTGGGCTGCAGTTGTATTTGTAGCCTGTCACTAAGATATTAGGACAAGATATTTAGTGAACAGTTTCAAGTAGCTAAACAAATTGTACAAAATGTGTTTTTCATAATGCTCCCATTCTTGCTACGTCGAGCAGATTGAATACGGCAGCCGAAATCTACATCTAAGTCCTTCAACTGTCCCCTTTACCAATTTTCCCCTCGTCAATGTGTTAAAAATGCGTAGATGGGTTAAAACACACTTGCAGGAGTGTAGATTGAGATTAGGTTACGGATCTCGATATACAGCCACTATAACTTTGGTAAGATATTTTGCCAGTAGGTGGAGAAGAGGGTTGGGTTGGTTTCTTTTGGTAAAGCTGTCATGATCCTATCAGGTGATTTTTATCATTATCCTGTTTTCTGAAGAACTGTAAAAGGAAATACAGCAAGACTCGGGCCAACAGTTAAAAGACTTACAGCAAATTGCATTCCTCGTTCAATTTTCCTGATGGACCAAAGAGGATCCTATTGTTTGGGAAGTTATTTGATCCCTTTAGCTGAAGATTTCCTTTTCCTTGGCAAAGGAAAAGGATCAGTGTGTCAAAGAGGAAGGACATGTAATTGATCTTAAAATTATGGTGTCAGCTCATGCTTGATATCTTTTAGAAAATGAGGTGATGACATTACTAGGCAATCAGTTGTATTTCATTAAATATATTAGAAGGCAAGATGCTGTCATTAGTTAAAACTGGCAAACTTGGCATAATCAAAAATGCTGCGTTCCACAGTACTGAAATGTTTCCATCTCCATTACTCTTCTACAACAGAAATTACTGTTGTAACTATGTCTTACTGCTGTTTGGATTTAGTAACAATTAACAGTGTTAAAGTAATGTTAAAGGATTGTCACTAAATGAAATGTCTGTATCTTTAGATTAAAACCAAAAATACTTGTTTGCAGCTATATTTTGGGGTTTTTGACAATTGAACCAAACAACAATCGAAAAGAAGAAAATGCAACCACATCTTGGGTTTTGATGTAACAAAATTATGTAGTAGTTAGAAAAAATTCTCCAATGCTATTTAGTAATTTCAAGTATATTTAGCGAAAAACAGGAGATACTAAATACTAATTTTGACCCAAAGGAAAGCAATGTCTGCATTCACTATTCTTTTTTCCCTGAATCCAAGCAGTTTATCACTGTGAATTCTTATTCTACAGGACTGTTCTCATAATTTTTTTTTTTAAATGCTCAAAATCATAATGTATTTTGAACACACTTTTAAAATTAAATTATTTTTACCAAAAGACACATAAATTAAAATTCAAGTCACCCCATTTGTAAGATAGGGATTATCCATATTAAAAATAGAAGTTCCTTTCATTTTAATGTTACGTTCTCTGTGATTTTAAAAGTGAATCTAATTTGACAAAGAGGGACTCAGTGTATATAGATTTTTTTCAGATAATCTTTGTCTTCAGGGAAGCTGTTCCAATGAATATTGGTTAAAATTATTGTCTTATACTTGGAGCCAAACATGAATTGGAAAAAGCCTGTGCAGTATTGAACTGAGGGAAGGCTTGTGGAAGAGATAGCAAATAACTTTCTCTAGGTAGTTTTTCTTATATAATGATTTTCAGGAAGGAGTCCTAATCAATTGTGAACAATGTCATTCCCATTATTGGGCAAGATAGGATTGGTTTAGATAAATAAACCCAATTACCTTGTTCATTAGTCAGACACATCAGTTTAAATCAGGAAGAACATTCATTTTAAGTGTTTTTTGTTTTCAGAATGTTCTGCAGATATCCTTGATGAGTTGTTCCGGAGGGCAGATAGTGCTTACTCATAAGGAAAGACTAAAAAAAACCTACCTCATGAAAAGAATCTGGTAGTGTATCCTCTAATTACTGGGCTATACTAATTTTAATTCTTGACATTCTGTTATTCACTTTGTACGGTAATTTTGTGGACTGCTTAACACATAGGCTTCGTTCACTTATGGAGTGGTTAATACAGGGATCTTCTCTTATCCCTGAAGAGACATTTAAATCTCATAAAGTACAGGTTTCTTCCTACAAGCAGTCCAACTCCAGAGCCAGGGGAATTTCTTAAACTGTATATGGTTCACGCCTTACAGGAAGCCATTTCTAGTAATAGCAATTACGATTCCCATAATGGACTCCCTCCCTTCACGTGATCAAAACCAGCTCTCTTTTCTGAGGTATCTTTGGTAATCTGTCCTCCATCTATCTGTCTTTCATAGATGCTTGGGCATCTCTGAAAGACTTTCTGATTAGTACTGAACTAGGATTAAAGTTTTATGGAGACACATGTGTGGTTACTAATACTGAGTGGGGTTTTTTTGGTGATTCATTCTTTATTATGGACAGCAATGTGGAAAATACAGGATGAGGTTAGTTAAACCTTGAGTTTTATTCAAAGGTTGCCTATAGAAACTTGTTATGACAAATTAAGTCTTCAGTCTAGGTTCTTACGTCAAAAAAATGATTTTATTAGACCCCCATCTTCCTCCTTGATCACATATTACTAAGATACTTATTGCATCAAAATAAAAAATGGTCTGGCTGGTTTTTCTTAGAAAGGGGAACACGGGTAATGATTAGTGAGTATGAATCACCATTGCATTTGAATAATGGAAACAACACTTATGTAGACTATAAATTATCAAGGGGAAAGATATTACTGTTATGTTTTGTGCTGTTGGATGTTACAAGTAAGTACATACAGATCTGAGATTGAAGATAATTTTTTAAAGTGTCCAAGTAATTCCACAAGACAGAGCATTAAATCATGACAAATTTTGCCTTGATAGGGTAAATTATCTTGATCTTTTATTTTTTTTAGTGACTCCTATTTCATTGAAAAAGAATCCCTGACTCTTTAAGATCTTCCTAACATTGACAGGAAAATACTTGAGAGTTCCTAGCAGAAAAGAAAAAAAAGGGATTAGAAAACAGATGTAGTAAAGTAAATCCCTCACTGCAGTCCTAAACTAATTTCTAATTTCTTTGTTCCCCCATAGCTTTAGATACTGGTTTTGCAAAGGTTATTCTACAGAAAGGCCCCTTTTTTCCATAATATATGGGGTAGCTCTGGTAACTTTGGAGTTTCTTTTCAACTTGGTTGACATAATTTCTTCTCTTACAAAATTCAAGACTGCAATTCTGTCAGAAGAATTACAGGAATAGCTTCTGTAAACTGCAGAATTATGAGGGATTAACAGGCAAGCAGCTAACTTAACGCCCCCCAACAAACTTCAGAAAAATAGGATCTACTGCAGTAACAAATGCTTCTGCTGCTGTTGCTCTGGAAAGGGAAATGTACTTTACTGTGCTCCAACACATCTGTTCTTACTTAAAGTTATTGCTGAATCCCACATCTGGATTCTGCTAGGCAAAAGAGGGAGACTGGGTTCTTGCCCAATAAAATAGAATTGCTCTTAGCAGAGGGCACCAGTGCCCCAGGATACCTAATGAGCCTTCTGCTGGGGACGGGGGAGAGCACAACTGATCTTCCTTAAAGTTTTTAGTACATACTGTGATGGGAGACATGCTCAGATCTGACTTTGTCCGTCTGCAGGAGCAGTTTCTAGAGGTTCTCTGTACAGGACAAACAATTCATACGGAACTTTGAGCAGATGGTCTGAAAGTTCTTTTTGATTTAGAGATGCTTATTATTTTTCCATATAAAAGTTTGAAATCTAAAATGAAAATTAAGAATTCCTGCTTTTAAGCAATTTCCCTAATAACAAACTCTGGTGGGTTGACCCTGGCTGGATGCCAGGTGCCCACCAAAGCTGCTCCATCACTCCCCTCCTCAGCTGGACAGGGGAAAGAAAAGATAATGAAAAGCTCGTGGGTTGAGATAAGGACAGGGAGAGATCACTCACCAAATACCGTCATGGGCAAAACAGACTTGGGGAAAATTAATTTATTACCAATCAAATCAGACTAGGATAATAAATAATAAAGCCAAATCTTAAAAACACCTTCCTCTCACCCCTTCCTTCTTCCTGGGAACTTCACTCCCAATTTCTCTCCCTCCTCCGCCCCCTCCCCACCCCAGCAGCACAGGGGGATGGGGAATGGGGGTTCGGGTCAGTTCATCACACACTGTCTCTGCCACTCCTTCCTCCCCAGGGGAGGACTCCTCACACTCTGCCCCTGCTCCAGCCTGGAGTCCCTCCCACAGGAGACAATCCTCCACGAACTTCTCCAGTGTGAGCCCTTCCCACGGGCTGCAGTTCTTCAAGGTCAGCTCCAGCATGGGTCCCTTCCACAGGGTGCAGCCCTTCAGGAGCAGACTGCTCCAGTGTGGGTCACCAGCCCTGCCAGCAAACCTGCTCCAGCCTGGGCTCCTCTGTCCACGGGGCCACAGGTCCTGCCAGGAGCCTGCTCCAGCGCGGGCTTCCCACAGGGTCACAGCCTCCTTTGGGCACACCTCCCTGCTCTGGCATGGGGTCCTCCCCGGGCTGCAGGTGATCTGCTCCACCATGGGCTGCAGCAGGGGGACTGCAGGGGAACCTCTGCTCCAGTGGCTGGAGCACCTCCTGCCCTCCTGCTGCACTGGCCTGGGGGTCTGCAGGGCTGTTCCTCTCATATTCTCACTCCTTTCTCTGGCTGCATTTGCTGTTGCACAGGGTTTGGTGGTTTGTTTTTTTTCCTTTCTTAACTGTGTTGTCCCAGAGGCACTACCACCCTTGCTGATGGGCTGGGCCTTGGCCAGCATTGGGTCTGTCTTGGAGCTGGCTGGAATTGGCTATATGGGACATGGGGGAAGCCGCCTAGCAGCTTCTCACCGAATGCACCCCTGTAGCCCCCACACTACCAAAACCACAAGCCACCTCTAGCATCAAATTGCAGACAACAAGGTCAGCAATAAATATCTCAGCAACAGCTATGTTAGGAGTTGGATCTTTTCATTAAATGTTTAATAAAATGCATAAAAAAATCCTGGAAACCAGAACTGTCTTGGAAAAGGAAATTCCTGTGCTGGTCGTTTTAGCATGGTAAGTCTGTCAGTGCATGAAAAGTTCTTGAGCTCATCTGTCAGATGAGATACCTGTAGCAGAGTATGCAGTTTGTGGATCCCAAATGGTCATTGGCACCAAGATGTTCAGAACTGCTGATGTCTGTTTGACATGGGCATAGGCAGTAGTGGTAGTAAAGCATTGAGCCAGCTGTACTAACAAAAACTGTGGTATTTATGGTCTTTTCGGCATGTAAAAAATGAAGTTTGCAATCTGAATATTATGTTCTAGGATTTGGTGCCTTAAGTGCGAGCCCAAATAAGAATTTAGTGACTGTAGGACTTAACCTTAGTAAGTATGGCAACAGAACCTTTGGTTTCTCTTAGTCTTCCATAGAGAAAACATTTAGTTTGCCTTGATTTCAGCAGTTTCTGGCCTAAACTAAGTGTCATTCACAATTGGGTATTCAAACTAGAAAAAAGTAATTCAGTATGTGCTGGCAACATCAGAACAATGAGCTGATAGGCACTGCCTGAGCTCTGACAGAGACCGCTGTTGAAAGTGAGGCATCGAGCCAAGCTTTGCAGGACTAAAGGAGAGAAGCTCCCAGAAAAAGAGCCCTAACTCTGTCCAAAGCAAGTGCCTGCCTTAAGCTGACAGCTCCAAATCCAGACCTACAGTCTCAATAAGATAACCTGATTTAGGAAAGAATCATGTGTTCTATTAATTAAACTCTCATTTGACCAACTCCAGAAACCCATAACCCTTCTCCTGGAAGGATAGCTCAGTGCAAAAAACAAGTTGGTGTTTTGCTTTTTTTTTTTTTTTTTTTAAATGCCTTTCACCACGGTAATCATTCCCTGAATACAATTTGCTTATAAATGTTCATAGGTCTTCAGATTATGTACATCCACATCTTAACGAGATCATAGAAGGGACTCAATATTTCTGATGGATGCACCACAAGACCAGTGGTGGTCTGGTTTTGTCTTTTGGAGGCCCCATGACATTCACCATAGGTCTTTTGAGAGCCCTGCTTTTGAGCTGACAAGGAATCATTGTGCAGGATTGTCCGGACAGCTGCCAAAGGCAAGGGAAGGTTGTACCACTGAATGTGCTTTTGCAGCATATGTTAGTGGTCAGGTATGCTTTGCTACATGCCAGACTTCTGAAACGTGTGTCAGTGTTGGGGATCAGTGTTTTCTGATCATGTTTCCTCATCGGTGTTTCCAGCCGTGAACCTGCTCGATGGCAGTGGTAGAATGCATGGTGCCAGCGTACAAAGTAAACCCCAAAGTCTTCCCTACCATTGCCTGTATGACAAAACCAGACATCTCTGGGTCTGGTGCTTCTGTTGTTATATTAAACCAGTAGCGCTTTGCCTTCCTTCTCTCTAGAAATCACTGGCAAAACACTGTCCTGAACACCATCCCAGAAGTGGGCAGCTCATTTCAAATTACAGCAAAAAAAGAACCACCCTGGAGCATCTATGTCTAGTTGTATGTCACTGTGCTTCTCTGGTATGCTTCTTAATTGGTAATCGAGGTCTAATTCATCCCTATCCATCATTCCTGAGGGAAAAAAAAAAAAAAGGTTGGGGGGAGCTGCAGGCTTGTCTTCACGAGAAGCTGTGTGTGGGCCAGGCTGTGGCAGAAGAACGTCCAGACCTCGTGTACGTAATTCTCTAGCAGCGATGAACCACTGCCAGGCTTTTCCACTGACCTATGATTTCAGTCATCACAGAGCATCATCTGCGCACTTGTTTTTGCCTATTTGTTCATGCAAAGCTTGCCCAGAGGCACTCTTAAATAGCCTGGGATGTGATCTGATTTGTCTTTAGGATACGTTGGGCTTGTGAAGCTCTTTTTAGCGTTTTGGATGAGATCACAGTACCAGAAACCGTTGTTTGCCTTTGTCCAGACATCACAAAATGGGAAAGATTTAAATCAATGAGAAGCTGTTAAGCCAGTCAGTTTGAAAGATTACCGTTCTTCTAAAGCTCTCCATGCTTTATCGCCAGATTTTTCCTATTGCCCTTTTTCTCTTTTTTAGAAAAAGCTCTGACTCCATGACAATTTTTACTGGGCTCCTTTTTTAGATTAGTTACATGAAGTATTTGTGTTACATCCAACGCACAGTTCGCATGTTCAAAGTTTCTAAAATATAATCTTGTCTGCTAAAGTAGCAGTTAGAAAACAATGACATTTACACTAGACGTGTAAGAGATTAGAATGAGCTAATTAAATTGACCTTTAAATCTCTCCACCCTCTTGGAGGCTGTGGCTAATCCTTGGCCTCCCACTGTGGAGATAAATATCCGTGCTGTGAACGTTTTAAGCAAAGTGGGCAGAGGAGGGAGAGCCTCACCAGCAGTTCGTCTTTGAAGAGGAGGGCAATGCTTTGCCAGTTATAAATACAACTTGCAATTATGGAGTGGGGGGACACAAGCTTTTCCTGTACTTTAGTGGCTCTGCTCCATATGTTTTCTCACAAAAAATGGTTTCAGTTGGAAAAAATAGCTCCAAACAGCTTAACTTGTTGCTCTTAGAAACAACAACAAAGTCTCTCTGGAAATCAGTTTACTTTTTTTGATATCTGTTGTTGGTATAACATGTTATCAATAATACCATTAGTGTTAGTTAATTACGATAGGCTACTATTTTTAGTGACCAATGTCCGAGGTAAAAATAGACTTGCAAAGGATAAAGCATTAGGTGGTGTTTTAGCTGGCTTCTAGGGACTCTTGATGACGCCTCTTACGAAGTATTTGGATTGATATTTTGTGACTTTGATTTTTAAAATGCCAATTATTGCAGGGCTTTATAATAAAAAAATGTAAATAATAGATGATTGTAAATGATAACAGTCAAAATTTAACTGTCAGTGAGCAATTGACGTTTCATGCAGTGAAAACTTGCAGAAGATGCAAAATCTGCCTAAATGGCCAAGTGGGATAAAGACAAGGGTTTTGTACAAAAAAACCCTTTTGATGGCATTCTGAGCCTGTCCAAATGAGATACCTTTTAATACAGTCAGATGAATAGTTATATGAATAAAAAGGAGTGCAGAACTATGGAGGGGAAGGCTGCATTCAGGGAGGGAGTAGCTCTGAGAAGGAACAAGAGGTCAAAGAGGACAAGAATTTAGCACTAGTGCGAGCTCCTGGCTAGAAGGAGTAACTGCACCCTTGGGTGAATAAATTGGAAGGCATAAAATAAGAGCAGAAGGAGCTCTAACTTTTTTTAACATCTGCTTATTTTATACCTGAAGCTAATACTATATATAGTTTTGGTGCTAGTCATCTTAAAAAAGGGTGTTGAAAATTTGGATATAGAAAAAATATGGAAAAATGGCATCAAAGGAGTTTAAGAAAATAGAGAATGCCTTGTGGTTGGAGTGGCAGAGTTTGACCTGCTGCACTTGCAAGAATTAGAATCAAGAAGTAAGTAGGATGTGAGTATCCTTGCAGAAAAACAATACTAGATAACTTTAGGAAAGAGTAAATAGGAATGACTGGGAAAGGAAACAATTCAAACTAAAAATCAGACTCACCTTTTCAGCAACACAAATAATTAAATACTAGAAAAACTATAGGGGTGAATCTTGGTCTTTTGAAGTCGGAAAAATCAAGACTGCTTTTCTGGAAGTTGTACCTTGACCAAAAGCAGAGATTGGAGTTCAGTTTAGGAATGGCTGGGTGAAACGAAATGGCTTCTGATGGGTAGCGGTTGTGTTGGATTCTAGTTTATGAAATTCTGTTGAAGGCTCCGGAGAAGCTTCTGTGAACTTCAGAGAAATGTGGATCAGGCCCAAAGAGCACCTGTGGAAAAAACCTTTTTCCTTACCCAATATATTTCTACTGTAGGAAATAAAACTGTGTAGGTTGCTGAGAGTTTGGGAGAGAGATGCTGAGGGAAGAGAGTGGGTCAATAGTAAAACTAAGTAACGTTTCCGTTAACTTGCTGAAGAATATGCTATTCTTGGGTGACGTGATGACATGTAATTCAGGTGTGCTGATTAACTTTTTGTATGAAGAACTCTCTGGGAAATGAAATACTAGTAAGTGGTGTAGCTTTTACCCATTTATATTTAAAGCTGTATTTTTATTATTTTATCAGAAATTAGTTCTGTGGGTATGGGACAAATTCTTTGTGATCTGTAGCCTCTCAGCACTGAAGACCAGATGAGTATTTCTGGTTGCCTGCTACTCAGTGCAATATAGGTGATACTTTTTATATTGATTTATGTAAAGGCAGTGAGAATTCCAGCGAGTGATTTCTCAGAGGGAAATTATTTGGGGAGAGAGGGGGAGGTATGTGAAAGAGAAATTTGTCTCGTAGAGGTATCTCTGAGCTTGGCATGTTAAATGTGTCTTCAGTTGTATAAGTAATTACACAAGTAATTTAGTGTAGTCTTTAAATGACCTCATAAAAGTATTCACACTTTAAAAGTACAAAACCTTTTCTTTCTCCTGAGACGAAAAAAACAGCAGGCACAAGATTAAAACTTCACAAATGAGAAGTGAATGGGGAATTGGCAGAACACGCACACTCGGAGCAGGAGACTTGCAGTGAGTTGCTAAGTGAAGCTGTTAAGTGGAACAGGGTATGTGTGGCTGACAGATGCTTTAATTGTGCCAGAGGACCAAGGCACATCGTGGCGGAGTTGGAGAAGGCTGGGAAAATCTGAAAATCTTTTCTCTGAGTTTTGTGCTCGCTAACGCTATATACAAGCAGGTGATTTCTTTTAAAATTATCGTGACTAATGCTCCACCCTTATACAGCCAGATACGTGCTCCACTGGTTCCTGGCAGAATCTGGAAGAGCTATGTAGTAGCAGTAAGTGACGGTAAAGCGGTTGTTAGATCATCAAACCTGTATCTTTTGGAGGATAAGAGTTGGGTGGTTTTTGTCTACATCTGAAGGATATCCTCCTTCTGGCTTTGCAGTTCATAGATCTGTGCTAAGTAGAGGAGTGGCTTATTTCCCATCTGTTCATATTCCACTTAGTCTTCCCCTAATTAAGAAGCGGAGCCAGAGGGAATTCAATCTGGTATTTGCCATGATCTATCTATCTCTGTCTCTCCTTTCACCCTCCCTCAACCTCACTTATATTTTGCTTTCGGAAAAGGGAGACACTTGAGTTTCATTCTTTATTTCCTGCCCAGTCCCTGGAGCAGCCTCACCTAAGGAGATACTATCGCTGGGGATGGCGATGGGTCTGTCTCAGCTGAGTTTAGCACTGAACAAGGAAGCAGAGGACGAGCCCGATGCTGCTCCCTTTAGAGAGGTTCAATCAGCTTTTCTTCCAAGGCATTTGTGCACGGATGTCTGCAGTACAACTTGTTTTACTCGCTTTTTGTACAAATCATCACTGAAACATATCTGTGTGTTCTGATAAAAGTCATCTGGATCACAGAAGTGTTTTACCATGTACTGCCTCACAAAACTGCATTTGGCAGTAAGAGACAAGTCTATACAGCGCATCCGATAGCAGTCTGAACTACAGAGCAGTACAATTCAAATAAATGCATGTTTTCAGTCTATCTGATGAGCACTACTACATGTTTCTTCTTATTGTCTGCATTAAGATAAAGGTGACTGACTTAAAAACTTGGGTTAGATAACCCCAGAATAAGTTAAACTTTTTTACTTACCTAGATATGTCTAAAATCTAATTTTTAAAAGAGAAAACCCCACAAACTTTCCACAGCCTTTGTGGTGTAAAGTGCATATTGGACGTCACAGGTCGTCTTACTCATATTTTTGTCTGAAGATGTCTCACCAGCTATAGTTTTACTGGTGGCTGTGCTTTAAAGTGGCATAAGTGCAGGACCTTCTTGGCCATTTTGTGTGTTAACTTATGGGAAACATTTTCCGACAAGGAATCTCTTCACTTCTGATGCGCGTACTATTAATTTGTTAGTATTTGGCAGGATTGAATGGGGCGCAAAATGCTTTGATTTATAGTTAACGATGTTGGGTCAAACAGGTAAGTTAGCTTTACCTACATCAAAAGGGAAGTATCTTAGTGTTTTTAAAGTATTTTTAAATAGCCATATTGTTTCCCCTTTGAAGCCCCTAAACTCTTGTTTGATCCTTTCAGTGAAGCTGTTCCTTGATCTTACTTGCTAATTATGACTTACCAGAGCAGGCCAATTCTTGTCATCTTTTTATTTCAAGATTTATTGTCATGATCAGGCAACATATGTATTTTATTGAAGACTGATTTCTAACGATAAACAAATACAACTAGTATAGTTGAGAGGTATACTTTGTATACCTCTATATGCATTGTACCTAGAAACTTTACTTTAGAAGGAATTTGACCTTTTCGCTGTTCACAGAAGTGAGAGTTAACCATTACAAATAAAACTGTCCACAGACAAAACTCAGCCACACATTTATCAGCACAAGAAAGTGGTAATGCAATTACTAGTAATCAGCACAACATGATGTAATTAGATTTTTCCAGCTTTTTAAACTGTACTTATTAAATAAACTTAAGCAAGTATAAAGCACAGCAAATAGTAATATTAACAATATCCTCCATGTTCCACCTTCTTTCAAAGTTCAGAGGCACTGCATTCTGTATCTGAAGAGAGCTTTATATTCAGAGAGTTATCACAGGAATGGAGAGTTAGTAAAACTCAAGTGGCAAAGAGGTTGTTTAATTAGAGGTTGTTTTTATCTTAAACATGTTTAATGTTTAAACATCTGATCTTAAAATCTAATTTGTTGCTAGAGTCACAGTATTGTAGAGAGGGCATTTGGGTTACCCGTGCATGTACGTAAAGGTGCTGCTTAGCATAAAGTTGGTTGGTTTATTCTAACAAATTAATATGCATGTGGTAAAATGATAGCTGTGTGCATTCTTAATTAAGCTTGATATAGATAACTACTAATAAAATAGCCATCTACTAAATAATAAGTGCATCACCATTTATTTCTAACCCATTAAAGCATTAAGAAACAGTAATGTGTGTGCTAAGTAATTGTCTACAGATGTATTATATTCTCTTGTTAGCAACATTTTCAGTTTGATAGTTGTATTTGCAAATTAACTTGTCATTATAGTTAACAATCAGGCAGAATTCATTTCCATTAGAAAAAAAGGCTATTGCTGGAAAAAAAGAAGCAGTAAAAAGTCAGTGACTTTACAAGATTTCTTCCAGTTGATTTAAAGTATGACTAAATATATTAATTTCTAATTGAATCTGACTAGTTTCTATCATTTTTTCCTCTCTAGCCTGAATTGTAATGGAAGAAGCATGATAAAAGCAGCATTAGTTGAATTATTCTCTTAGTGTAATAGCTGTTGCTTCTTTTTAAGTCAGAATTTCTTATTGCTTATGCTCTCCGTATTTTTAAATGCATCAAGTTTAATATTCCATCATGGGGGGAAAAAATCTGAATAAATTTATGTTTGTTTTGACGGGTTATTACATAAATATACCTGTTTACTAGATATTCCTGGTTAACAATGGGATGAAAGGAGGTTCCTGGAAAGCAGGAAGAACTTTATTTTAAGGCCCAACACTTAGAAGAGCTCTCCCATGCAAATAGTGCTTGTGAAGACAAAAGGAGACAGATTTTAGAAGAGCAAATGGTTATAGGAATAGCATTCAGAAGGTTTGAAGTCAAAAGTGGTTATTTCTGTCTCGTTCTGGCCACAGAATTACTAACTGAGCTTCAGCAACTGAAAAGTCCAGAGAAGCATCATCTCCCATGTGTTATATCTCAGTCAAGATGTTGCTAGCAAGATACTTCTTTTATACCAAGTACTCCCAGGTCTGAACTTCACTCATATCTGACAAGTCTTTGGGTGAGGAATGTTAAGATACACCTCAAGAGTATTTGAAATTTTGGAGAATAATGCTAGTTCAGGTTCTTCTTACCATCTTCCCTCTTTCCTTCCTCCTTCAGATGTTCAGTGGCAGACTAGCAAGTAAAATTTTGCACAACTTCTTGTAGCAAAACAACTTAAGTCTCCCCCCAGGTTAATTGCTTTCAGGGTTTAGACCACATGGCTTACAGTTCTCTGGGGAAAAACACATTCAGAAAACTGGGGTTACTGCTTTATTGCAATAGCTAACCTTGGAATAATGCACCTATTTTTGCTGGGAACAATAACAAATAAATACCCAGTAGCCTTTTTTATTGCTAACTGAATTACAGCCTAATAGTTTAGCAGTAGTTTAATTCACTGCATACACTAATGATTACCCATGCTTTAGCTTTTTTCAAAATTAAAAGTAATTATTATGTTGACATCATATTTTTTAGTTTGTGATGAAGGTAATATAATTTGCACAACTTAAAAAAAATTCTATTATCAGTTCTTCATCTAAAACTATTAGGTGTATGTCCTGTCAATAAAGCCAAATCCTGCCTCTACAATAGAGAGGATTTCTACAGAGGATGGTTTCTAAAACTAACTTTATGATTCAATTTGAAAATTAATGGAGTACTGATATCAAATGTAGCATTAAGAAAATTTGATCTGGTTTTGGTACCTGTTCTCTTGAATAGACTTCATTAGTACATAAAAACATTTCGGTGGTGGGAAATCAATTTGAATAGGAAACATCTGAAAACAGTTAAAGAAAACTGCAGTAATACTTAAATTCCCTCCTCTAGTATTTTCAATGCCATGTGGAGTGGTGGTGTATCAGGACTCACATCTGTTAAAACTGGCTGTCCAAAAGCCAGTGCAGAGAAGAAACGGAGTCTGCAATGATCCCTAAAGCTCTGTTCTGGTCGGTCTAAACAAACTGCTTATTTATGAACATTAGGGAAGCATCCACGTTCTTTCTTTCTTTAGTGAATAGAGACGATAATGGAGCAAGACATCACTTTTTTTATCATAGGCATCAGTAATGATTCTAGTTCATTGCACAAGCCTAGGAATATACATGGAGAAGTGCACAAAGATTTATTTCTCCTACATGTCATAATTAAGGTTTTCATTCTAATAAGACCTTGTAGAGCTGTGTGCTTTTAGGTGACTTACTGTTACTCCTGAGTATTCAGTTGAACAAAAAGTAACCTTGTGGGAAAATGGTTTTATTTCATATTAAACTGATTTCAGAAAGCATTCCACGTTCGGGATAACATTTAACTGTGCTGAAGGCCTGTTGAAGTCAATGAGTCTCCAAAATGAGACACAATTGTATGTGTTCAAGTGTCTTAAATTTGGGCTATAGTTGCCGTCATCTCTTGGTTGAGGTTACTACTTACTGACCTTCTGTCACTGGGGTTGAATCTGCCTTCAATGGTAAAACTTCCAAATAAGACACAGCTCTTATGAAACCCACAAAATTTTATTTTTATACCTGGTTGTGGTAGGCTGAGCCTATTTGTAATTACTTTCTGAAACCATCATCATTCTTCCAGTGTATGTCTGGTTTGTGACTTAGTTCACAGTACCTTATCAAACCCCACAAACATGATATTCTGTAGCTGCTGGAGCTGAACTTTTGCTATTTAGGAATCTGCAATGTTTACATTTATATACAAAATTTTATTAAAACTTTCTGTGAAAATGGCTTTTCTTCTAGCAGGGAGAGCGTTACGCTCTGTGAACGTGGAATGGGGGAAGTGTCTTTCAATTTAGCAACAGCTGCTTGTGCAGTATGATACAGTGAAGAGCGGTAGCAGGAGCTGGGGTTTTCTGCTACCAGTAGGGATATACCAAATGGGTACTGCAAGTGTATTTCATAAACACAGAAGTGTTCCAGCAGTCTGTAATTAACTTGTTTAACCTTTTCAGAGGATGGTCCATTTTTATGGAAGGACACACAGGGTGTAAGGACATCATTGTGTTTTCTCATGGCTGTGCTCGTGCTGTTACTACTTATTTAAAAAAAAATAAAAAGGTGTAATTCATGTATGTAACAACTGGCATAACTCTTACTGGTAAAGAAAGACATTTCCAGCCAAAAGAAAGTTGTTAAACTTTGTCTAATTTATTTTTACTGTATTTAAATATAAAGAAGCCTAATCTGAATACTTATTTTCTGAAAAAAGCAGAAGGCTTCTTTTGCTACTGTTGAAGCACAAGTTCTCTCAAGCTTCAGTCTAAAGTTGGTCACTAATCTCTAGCAGTTTTTCTTCTAATTACTATACAGTCCTTAACTAATCTGTCTGTAGTAAAGTAGGTCTATTTTGCAAAAGGAGGTACCCTACAATAATACTACTTGCTTAACACTAGATATGAAATCATTGGAATAGCTCTGGTACTAGAACTCAGAAATCTAGCTATGGTCTTTTTTATGTACCAGATCACACTGGCTCAAGAACAAATCCTGCTCAGTTTTAAAGTGAAACTGTTACTATGGATGAATCCTCTCTTTGTAGTTATTGTGGTGTAATACAGTGTTCCTTTTGGATTTTTAATTACTCTGTTTTCTTCCCCAAAGCTGATAATGTATATGTAACGAAGTGCAATAAATTCTCATTCAGCATTGAGAATTATTTTTGAGCCGCTGATGGGCAATACCTTCCCCCAAACGTTCTTTTGTTCTCAGAATATTTTTTAAGCGATTTGTCAAGATAGTCTGTGATTACATGCTTTGCAGAATTCAGCTCAGTGCGGACGTATTGAATGAGATTAAAAAAGAAATGTAAATGTTTTATATTTGTTCTAATTAAAATTTGCATATTTTTGTCTGACGATGCTTTTTTTTGTTTTAAATCAATTGACAGAATTCATTGACAAGAAGTGCACCCCTTGCCAATGATTCCCAAGCACGCAGTGGTGCCCGCTTTCATACATCTTACGACAAAAGATATATCATCAAAACTATAACAAGTGAAGATGTAGCAGAAATGCACAACATACTGAAGAAATACCATCAGGTAATATACTAATTATTTTCAGGGTGTATGATCACTTCTTAAATATTATAATGCCAATCTTTTTTAGAGTGTTAAAAGTTTTAAATTAATAATTATGGAAAAAGTCTTTCCCTTTTGCATGAGCAATTTATGTCTGCAATTCACAAGGCTGCACTTTTCTAAATATCTAAGCTGGCTTTAAGTACAACTATATGTCTACATAATACAGAGATACTAACTTGGAGGCCGTAAGCTCCTTCATCTTACTAGGAAGATGCTCGCTCTTTCAGCAGTGGCCTCTCAAGCTTGAAGCTACTTTATTCTGAGCTTTATTCTGAGGTTACCTGTGTATGAGTGGTGCAGGTGACCTCTTTCTTCCTGCTCTGATCACTGAATGATTTATGTGTTTCGCTAACAACAGATTTCAAAAAAATTTAAAAGTATTGTATCAGAAATACATGGGGTTTGCTGTGTGAATTTCTAGGAATAACATTACAGTCAAAAGTGAACAGTAGAGATCCCTCAAATCAGCCTTGCTATCTGTCATGCTGTGCCAGTGTATATGTGTGGATGGCACGGGGGGGGAGCAGAACTTGGGAAATACAAGAAGCCTTAATAAAATCAGTGCTAATTTTCTTAGTCCTAGATCTGTTTGAATAAGCTCTAAAGCTGTGTGAATCACAAGATTCTCTAAAAATAATCTAAAATATGAAACCCCAAAGAAGGGGGTTTTTTTTATCCTTCTTTCCATCTTCCTGCTCACTTCCATGGGTTTGGATTTCAGGTAAAGACTTCGGGACATTCAGGGTTGGGGTTTTTTTGTTGTTGTTTTCAGTGGTTTGGTTTTTTTGTCTTGCAATATTTAGTAGTTTTCTAACAGTTTCAACCAATATAGGAATCTCAAACTCCAATTTCAAAGCAGCACTGGGTGAATATAAAGTACTCAGGCTTGACTTTTTTTTTTTTGTAATAGTGTTACTTTTGTAAAACCAGTTTTAAAGCAGTCTTCTGAGGTGGAAGGGAGGCAAAAGCATGATTTCAAGGTGCTTGGGATTGAAGCTATTGCCAGCCATCTCTGTGGTGCTGCTTGGCTGTCTCCCTCTCTCCTCTTCCTCTGTTGAAGGGAAATGTCTGCATGCCATCCAACTCCAGAGTAGCTCGGGAAGGCTTCAGTGAGTTAGATATGAACTCTTTTCTCTCTGTGCATATTGGTCTTCTGATTAAATTAAATGTAGGACCACCATGTGTTTCTTTTAACATAGATGAATATTGTCACTATCAGAAATAGTGACCATCTCTTAATTACAGTTTTACTAAAGAGAAATTTTAAACTATTATCTAATTGTAATTTTAGGGTTATTATTTACTAGAGTTTTCAAATTTACAATTTTAGCTTTGATTTGAAAGTGTTTCAATCTGTGAAGCAGTGCAGCAGAATTAAAGTTTTAGTCCATTTTTTACTTGGCATTAGAAGCTAGTATTCATGATCCAGATTTTGAGACTTAATCCAGCTGAGAAGTCATACTGCTTTTCAAAACAACAATCTCCTTTCAAGAGTGTCAATGAAGACCATGCTAACATTAATGAACTTAATAATTTGGAATTTTTTTTTCATTAATGCTTTCAAACATCGGGATAGGTTACAAGGAATAATATCTGAAAGTTGTCTGTACCAGGCATCTAATTTCACTTTATACTGGAAACACATCCATATAAGAAGGCTTGGTGCCTCCAAAAGATTCATAAAGATATAATTTGTATTTCTTTTTGTCTTGGAACTTGAGAGCACTTTACAAAATGTTGTAAATGCAGAGGAACTCAAGTACAGAGACAGTTTAATAACTGGACTTTTTAATGAAATAAATTCATCTCAGTATCTTCACTAATGTACTGAACAAAATCACTTGAATTAATTAAAGAAAATCTAAATTAAATCCCACTTACTGGTGATGGGTGGTACCATGTCCTGTATGTTGTCCTTGGAAATTGAATGCTTGGAATCATTAGGTACAGCAGCTTGTCCTCCCACTTCTCTAGATGTTTTTCAGACAAGTGAAGTTTATCATAGCCTTCTTGACAAAGTCTGGAGAACCCATTATCCTGGTGGAAAGGTTTTAATGATTCCCTTGACCAAGTCATCCCACACAGGTTAGCCTTAGACTAGATGACTAGCTAGTTTCTACTAGCAAGAATGCAATCCCAAATAGCATCCACTGGCATTTGAGCTCATTAATGGTCCCTGGTGTGGTTTTGCTTTGGGCCAGCTAGCTGTCTCCCAAATAATTCTGAGCAAGGTTCAAGGTAACTCAGGCCAGTTACTATTCCTACTTAGGAGTTTGAATATGAGCATCCTCTTTTAGAGGAGAACTTAATAATTTGAATGTGAGTTACTCCATTCCGAGTAGAACTAATGCCAAAGGACAGTCCAAGACCGGTCTAATTCACTGGTATGGAGGTAACGTTATGGTTCTGTCCGATAGCTTAGTTGCAGTAGTACAGGGCTGTTCAGATACTGCACTGGTATTCCTGTGGAAATCTTTGTCAATAAAACAAGTTCTTTTGAGTTTGATTTTATTTTGGCATGCTTTTTTTCTTCCAGTAGAGGAAATGTCAAGTTCTCTGTACTGATTTACATACTTGCCTTACTGCCTGGTATCTTCCTTGTAATTGTTGCTACAGTTAAAGAAGCTAATTGTAATTACTCACAGAAGTACCAAATCTGGGATTTTTAGGGGAAAGTCTGCTTGTTAGCTTTTCTCAGTTTCAGTTAACTGATCACCAGCAGCACTCACCACACATGTGAAATTTTCTGGCCCAGCTAAGTGTGCTTCACAGCCCAGGTGTGATTGTTTGGGACTGGTTTGGGACTTCTAGTGACATGCCTTTACATCGTACCCTGTGCCAGACTGCTCTTAGAGCAGAGCTGTGTTTGAAAGGTTGAGCCTTCCAAGGAAGGGAGCGTGCAGATGTATTCAGACCCAGTTATGTAGTGCAGGGATCATCCTGGGAGGAATAACCTTTCTTCATGTCTTACACCCTCTTTCGCCTGCCCAGGAAGACAGTAATTATCTTCCAGTTACTTCTGACATGATTATGAGCGAGGTTGATGCCATTTATGACAGATCATCTCTTTCCTCTCCCTTTTTCTCGGGCTTTTTTTTTCCCCTCTACAAATTCATTCCAGGTTTCTTCCATCAGTTGAAACTCTGGATGAGTTTCATTTAAACCATAATATTTACTCACCTGTTTCCTTACTTAAGGCTAACAGCTCCAAGCTGGTAGAATTCTGGACCTCAGAAGTATCTGTCCTTGCTTGGGGACCAAACAAGCCTTATCAAATGCTTTCCAAGACTGCTTGAACTGCTTAACAGTAAATGTAAGAGGATAGCTATCTTTAAACAAAGAATACCGGGAGGAGGGGGGACACACACACACCCCATGTCAAGTCAGAAGTGTGAGAGACTGGATATGTTCTTCATTGACCAAAATAGTCTTCATCCCTGGCACATGCAAAATAGCTGTCATTCTCCTTGCACCTTTTTGAACTGTGAAGCTACCGATGATTCATCTGGGAGTTAGTGTGGTCAGCAGAGAGCCATAGTGGGGCAGTTTCCCCATTAACACCTCCAAAATCCAACTCCAAGTACCAATGATTTCTTGTGAAGGCACCAAAAGGTTAGAAAGAGACACATAGACTGCCACCAGGAAAGTAGAAATAAAGGTTATTTTATCAGGAACTGGAGATCATGGAGATGTACAATCCACAAACCCATCCTTCCTCTCTCCATCTGTCTGAAGGGTGCAGTAGGCCGTCCGTTCTTTGGAGCTGTGAGTAACTGAGCTTATAGCTACAGTCTGTATACTTGGGTATTTACAAAAGGAGCAGGAATTGTGCATAGCCTGTGAATACTTGTAAGTCTAAAAATACCAAGTCTAGATCACCGGTTTTTAATTAACCCAAGTTATAATGGACATGACTGTACACCTTGGAGAAATCAGGTTATCTTCAGGGAACAGAATGTTACTTGTAACAATAGTTACTTGTCAGGAGTGAAAATAAAGTAAGTTAGTTTGGCTGAGTTGTTAGCTTTCTCCTTTCTGCGTAGAGTTCTATTGCAGTATTGCTTGGCATTTTGCAAACATAATGAAGTTAGGTGCAACCCAATTTACAGTATTATTACCACTGTTTAAAATTTTAAAAATTACCAAGAGTAAAACCAAAAAGATCAAATTCCAAGCCTAAGGCTACATACTAGAAACATGTAAATAACTGAAAGTGAACCAGGCTTGAAGGCGTGTCAGGAGAAGTTACTATAGAAACAGCACATAAGCATATATAGCAATTCCAAATTAAAACTGTTGTATTGTAAATAATAGTCCTGACAATTGTAAATTATAGTTGCTGCCCAAAATTGTGAGTTACATTCATCAGTTTACCCTGTCTGATGTGATGCCTTTTTTTTTTAGTGGCAGTCAGGCCTACAACCTCAGACAGATGGTGAACGCTTCAGTCTAAACATTGACGCTTTCTGTCAACTCATCAGATGAGTCTGACACTTTCAGTACTGAGTAGGAACATTAGAGATCATTATTTTCTCTTGCAAAGTTTAGAAAAGAGAAAAAAAGTGAAACACTAAACCCACCACTTCTACACAAATGGGGGAATAAAGTCTTTCTCCATGCTTAAAGTTGCAAAGCATCTTGTTTATGTATGACTGGATTATAGAGTCCATTCTTCATGGACCAGCTTTCTATTTGCCTTTAAAGAGAAAATGGCCTAGAGCATGAACCAGCTAGGCTTCCAAGTGTTATGGTAAATACAAATATATATTCTTCTGCTGTGAATTCACATGCTAACCAGTTTTTAACTACTGTAATATTTTCTGATATATAGTGCAAAATGCTGCTTTTTAGTCACATTTTAATGATAATTTGCAGTTGGTTTGGGCTGCTTATATTATATTATCAGTTAGTAGAACTCTTCTCGCTACTCTTCAGACGTTACTTCAGCTGTACATTACTTACTTGTCAAATGCACTAGAACCGTCATTATGCTCAAATTGGTCAGACCTCGAAATATTAGAAAAGTCTTTGCTGTATGGGCTTACCTACTCTCAGATGTAGTTTGACCATTTAAAACTGTGTAAGTTAAATAGTAAACTTAAATAGTATTTAAGGACAATCAAATATTCATTTGAAATACCTCCAAATCTAGTGCTGTTTTGTTTTAAACCTATCCTCCTGACCCCAAGAGCATGGTCCAGAAAACTGGAGTTAAACCTACTGCTCCCTTTGGCATTGTTAAAGGAGAGCTCAGCAAAGTCATCCGTGATAAATGCGTTGCCAGGATTTCACCCGGTATTTAAGGAACGGGTAATACACTGCTTCCCAAAGGAAAACTTTTCATTTCAGCATATATTCAAGCTATGCTTATGTGTTTCTTTTGGATGTATTTTCCTATGCAAAAAAAAAATGTGAGTAATTTATGGAATACAGAATATACTAATGTAGTATATATGTAGATATTTTATAAACTACAGATAAGATTTTCAAGGGCAGAAATCAGTGACAGTTGAGGTAAAATTCTGCAGACAGATGTTCTAGTTTCTGAAATGTCGTGAGTCAAAAGACCCTGTCCTTCCTAGTGAGCTAAACTTGCTTTAAAGATTAAATTAGTATAAATTGATGTAAAAGTGGAGTCCTGTGCTCTTTTAAAAAAGGTGATGGGCAGTATGGAAATTTTTAAAAATAAAATGAAAGCAGCTTGAGTGTCTCAAAAAAATACCACCTTTCGCACACCTTTTTGTTTTTCCTTCATCATTAAAATGGACTTCAAAAGGGATTATTATTCCTCAGTGCTGACACCCAGGTGACTTCAGTAAAGAAAAGAAATTGAGAAGCCATCTCAAAGCAGGTGAAAGAGGGAACTGTTAGCGTCCAAGCCTTCCAAACTACTCATGAGTGTAGGTACCCTTCAGGTTTTCTGCAGGTGGCTGTCCCCATTGACTGCATGTTTTCTTCCCTACAAAGGTAATTGCATGCAGAACTGACACCTATTGCACTGCCTGTTTGTCACCCTGGCAACCAGCAGAAGTAGTGAATAGTACAGGAGAGGGACTGCCCATTTACCAGAGGCAGCAAACACTGGAGTGATGGGGAAGCAAATGGGAAGAAAGGAAAGAACAGAATCAGCTAAAAATGGGAGACAACAGCATAAAGGAGAAAACAAAAGCAGGGAAAAAATATGAAAGAAACAGGAAGGCAGATGAAAGGGGAGAAAATGTAGACACTAAGGTGAAAAAGGGGGAAATTGCACCAAGAGTGGGGTTCAGGACTGCACAGGAATCAAGGAATAGCACAATATTGGACAACAGCACAATATAGTACAACAGGAGAAAGCATTAAAATCATAAATTGATAGAAAGACATTACTGTAGGCTAAAAGCAATTTTGTCACAGAATTGGTGCCAACGTAGGCTTGGGAATACCCCAGAAAAGAAAGGGGAACTAGGTGTCTGGGAATTTGCACCGAGATGGGCTGACATCAAGCCAGTAGGTTGCTCAAGCAGAGCTACGTTTACATTTGTGTCATCCTCCCTCTATGTCATTACTTGCACAGGTTACCAGTGGCTTGCTTCCTCCCAGCTCCCCCCATTTCTTCATAAGCTGCATCTGTATGTATCACAAAAAGAAAGGAAAGGGTAGGTTAAAAGGCAAAGCAAGGCAATATAATGTACTGTAATTTAAACACATGAAGGAGGATGTATATCATGTAACAGTGACCCTGGCTCTTTGTATGTGCTAATGTAGTAAGAGGTGAAGATTTATGGGAGGTTTGTGAAGAAACACAGTTGAGAAGTCCTTCAGCCAGCTCCTTGTGCGATTCAAGAGGCTGCACAGAATGTGGCCTCTGCCCTGTGCTAAGATAACCAACCTATAAAGCAGCTTTGATATAAAAAACCAAGAGAAGCAGAAAAAGTAGGAATGAGAATATATGTGTTCTCATCCAAACAGTCTATGTTTCACCTGCATCCATGGGCCCACTGTTTCCTATAGGAGAGGTGAGCCTGAAAATGGGAAACTAGTTAGTGTGGGCGTTGAGATGGAATTGCCAAAGGGCAAAAGGACCGTATAACCATGGGCTGGAACTGTTACCAAAAAACACATAGAAAATCTTCACTGAAAGATGTGAAATTTCATAGGTAAACATCTAACTACACAAAATGGCAGGATGGACTTGGTTGCACCGGCTCTGTTGAGGCCTGGGTTTCACCAGCAGATGTTTTCAATATATCGATTGTATTTTTTATATATATATAAGCTATTGATGGTGTGCATGGCATTTTCAGAAGAAATCAGCATGCCCAGTGACTCATTTGATTGTACCAGTGCCAAGTATAATGTTCCTGGTAGCGGATTTGCAGCCTAGATAATCACACATGGTGCTAGTATTTAGATTACATTGCACTTGGAGGCAGAATTAACACTGGCCCAAGTCTGAAACAACATGAAATGTTAAGGCTGTTAATCACAGGGCTTGCATCTGAAAACTTGTATATTGAACACCTGTTTAAGTGAAATTACTTTCTTATATTAATTACTAGCAGAAAACAGCTTTATATGCCTTGAGAATCTAACTTTCTGTTGTGTGCTCTAGTATGGCTAATTAATCTTTTTGATGTGTCACATAAGTACCCAATGGATAATTTTCCATGAAACTATTAGGATTAAAAAAAATGGCAATAATCAGAATATTCTGAAATATAACTCTGGACATCTTCTCAACCTCCTCTTTGGGGAGTGATTCCACATCTCAGCGCACATGCACACAACACAGCGGTGGAGGATATTTCTGATTGCAGGCAAGAGGATTTGAGAGGGAAGGTTGAGCCCAAAGGCGTATCAACGTATTGTCCTTCACAATGTCCAAAGTATTTTTAAATAATTATATTGCTTGCCATCCAATTTCTTTAATGAAAGTATCCTAATGAATGTATAGATTTGTCACATAAGCATTTGATAATTCAAGTATGATTGCCTTAATAATGATGTAGAAAATCATGAAAATAATATATAAAGGAGTAAAAGAGAATAAGCATGTTGTGTATTTCTGAATTAATGCTTGCAAAATAAGGCTACCTGTGAGAAATAGGAATGTTGAGTTTTCACATAGAACTGAGGTAGATACAGATCAAGATTTAGTCTTCACTGATGTCAAATCATTCCACAGATTATCTCCAAGGGGAGGAGGAGAAATAGCAGAAATGGGAATTTTACCATGTGTTTTTCCAAAAAGAGCTGAAAGTGGCCTAACTTCTTTGCCAATACATTATATGCTCTATGTTGTCTTACTAGATATCTTATTAGCATTACCATGGGGAAATAAGAAGCTCAGACTCATGTTTTTCATGTAAAATGAGATAGGAGAAGTTCTGTTCTTATTAAGGAATCTTGAAGCTGTATTTATACAAAAATCAATGAGAATATAGATAGGGTCCTAAAGAATTTCGTACTAATTTTCAGCTTTAAGCATGGGATTCAAGAGAGCTCAGAAAATTATGTATTTGAAACCTATGCTGCACAGCTGATAAAATGTGTCAACATGCTGATGATACTTTGTTAATGGTAGTATTGTCCTCATGCTGTGCAGAAAAATGAAAATTGTCTCAATTAACAAAAAATGATGGGGTGTTTATTACAACACTCTTTTTAAAAGATTAATTTTGTTACTGCATATAAGGACTTGTAAATGTATTAGCTAAGTATTACAGTTTTATTTAGCAAGGCTGCTTGATAGAATTGCTTTAATGTTCTTTTTAGAAAGAGTTAAATAAAGGAGTGAAGGTCTTGTCTCTCACTGAATTTTAGCAGTCCTGTTAAGCATGTACCGGCTTATTTTCTAGGCTCACTTTTATTCCAGCTGTGAGTGGGAAACTTCAGGAAATCATTCCTAAAAAGCACCTTGAGGTGACTAAATTGCTACTTCATTTATATCAAGATGGACAAATTGAAAATCTGCCAACCACAGTCACCAGTGCAAGTCCTGCTGGACTCCCACCCAAACAGATGACACGTTTTGCCTCCTCTGTGATGCAGATATGGGGGATTGATAGTTTCAAAGGTAGGAAGTTCTAGACCAACCTTGTAGATGCTGAAAGCAAGTGGCATTCCTCCCTCTTTCCTTTGTCTCCCCGTCAGGATAAGAAATGCTGGTATAGGAAACACTGAAATCATTTTAGGGGCTTTTCTTTAAATTGCAATAGCACGAGTGTCCAAAGTCAGCAGCGAGTAGGAAACAACTGTTGCGGTACATGGTCTGCTTTGAGAAGTTTGCAAGAACAAGGCCGAGTCCCTTTTTATCAAGTGAAAAGCGGTACTAGCAGAGCTTTTCATGTCCTGCATTGCATGCTAGTAATGCTGCCCTTTCAGAAGGCTTGTTTGCAAAATACTAAAATGGAACAACATCATTAGCAGATGGCTAACCCTAACTTAGAAATAGGACTTCAGGGGCTCTCATTAATTGCCTTTCTTCCCTTGTTACGTAATACAGAACAGTTTGGGAGGGGGTTGTAAAATAAATCCTTTGGTCTGCAGTATACATTATTACAGTGGGTATGTTGCATGTGTTCTGTGTTAATGACGTTGCTGTTTTACAGATGGGGACACTCAGGACCAGAAAGGTTAAAATCTGAGAGTTAGCAATAGCTAGGGTTGAAGAGATGGTTTAAGTGTCAAGACTGTGACCCTAGCAGCTGAGAGGAAGGGCAGGGGGTTACTCGAGACGTCCAGCTGCCGTTCCTACACGTGGCATAAACTCTCTTTCAGTTAAAGTTTCTGTGTCTCAGATCCCCATATTTGAATAATAGTATTTATTTTAATTCAAATTCTGTAGGTGAGCTCCATAAGATTAGGAATGGCTGGATCCATTAAAGAGTTGAGTGGCCTGAAGTTCTGTGGCACTAAACTCTTCTTGGAAGCTAGATTCATTTCTGTCATCTTTGCAGAACGTAATCATCTTAGAGAAGGAATCACTCAGTAAATGTTTCTATAAGAACAATCCTTACGACCTTCTACAAAGCATTAGAAAAGTATTTACATTTAGGATATATGCCAAGTACTTGGTGTTTATAACGAAATAGTCAATGTAGTTTGACTAATAGGGATTAGTATTTTAAGCACGTTTTCTGTAACCTCAGCATTAATAGTTCTAATTTCACTTTATGGTTAGATCTTCAAGAGAAACTACTGATGATCAAAATGAGCTATGTATCCTGTAACACACTATAACTGCTTTGTGAGGTTGATAACAGCCCTATGATTGAAAATCCTCCAATGCAAGAATTCCAACTTAAAACTTCTGCCTCTGTTAAACACAGAAGTCTCAGGTGCAAACTGATCAATCTTTGTACACTGCTTAGGGCTGGCATTGCTTTTGTGGCCTTTTACTGTCAAACTTCATTGTATTTTGGGGCATACAATCATTTCCTTCCTAAGGTTCTGATTTACATTCAGTGAGCCTGTGCAGTGGCTTAAGATATTTTGCCTATTCATAGGCAGTTTGAGCTTAAAAGTGACTCGCTGTGAAGTGGCACAACTACGTCATGCCTACGCATTCTCTGCTTTGGGATGTGCAACCTCCAGTACCAGCTACAGGGCAGACAGAAAGGAGCATTACAGCCCAAACCGTGCCAGCAAGATTTATTGGAGCTTGGGTGTTAGAGTTGTTAGTCAAAATTATGTTCAATTCAGAGTCAACAATTTCCATCTTTCTTGTTCATTCCCTTTGTTTCTTGCTGGACAGGATTGTTTTCAGGACTCTCAAATATTTCTATTTTTATTTTGCCTTTTTGAAAAAGGAAAGTCTGTATGGGATACATGCAGATTCCAGTGTAAAATTAGTGAGAGAAATTCCTTAAAATTAGCAGATGAGCCCAAAACTGCAAAATCTCCAGGGTTCCAAAAGCTTTGTTACATTATTTGTTACCGAATACGAACTACCTTTGTTAAAGAATTCAAATGGCTTACTCAGTTATCTTGTTCTGAAGTCTCCCGTAATTTAGAATAATGTGTTTCTAATAACCAGGTCGCCCTGGCACAAAAGAAACAGCAGCTTCATTATTCAACAGATATTTAAAAACTGATCTGCTTTAAAAGCTGACTGTCGGTTAGTTTTCTTGTTTCCTATTTGGGGCTTGAATTTCTGAATTTTCTACAAGTTCCTCTGTTTAAGACTTGGTAATAACAGAAAGAGGAAAGCTGGTGAGTCCTTTTCTGGTTTGCATCATTGTGGCTTAACTTTTCCTTGGTTCCACAAAATATGAGCAGATGTGTTTGAGTGGGCTTTAGGATTAATACAGTATGGGGATTTTTATTCTGGGAATAATTATTTATTCTTCAGTAGTTCTCATCATCAATATAGTGTGTACTTTTTCTGCTTCCTCCGGTAATCTTTCCAATAGAATTTCAAACTATTAGTTGCAAGGCAAGTGATTAAAAAAAAAAAAAAAAAGACAGGTTTCAGGTGCATGTGGCAAATTTTTTCAAGGTTAATAGCCCATTTGTAATGGAATATGGTGACCTTAAGGAAATAGAATGATCAGTAAATAAAAAAATACAGGGATCTTGCACTTCACTGCTCAACTCTGTTGACCCTGAAATGCAACCATCACGTGGGAACTGGCAGAAAGTTGGTGATAATAAATAATACCCCTTGCTGGTGACAGCACCATAAATGTTCATCATAATAGACAAATACTGAGACTGGAGAAACATGGAAATTAAATACAACCTTGTACAACAGAGCACAAAATACAGCAGTGTGATGTTTGAAAAAATATTTTGGCTTTTTAACATCCATACCGAATATGTTATCTGCATTAGGTGTGCTTTTTGGACCATAAAAGCGGAAAGGTGTGTCAAATGGAGCCTGCTTTTTCTATGAAATTGTCTATAGAAGTTAAGAGTTATAAGTAAAGCAGTTCGAGATTTTAATTTTTAAACACAGCCTAAAAGCAGGATAACCTCCAGACGAAGGGGTTTGTTTTAGCAAAATCATTTTGAAGGTTTGTCTCCTCACAAATACACGTTCAGCAAGTAAATATGTTCTTTCTGGGTGTTTTATCTTTAAAAATTAATAAATATATATTTATATAATATGTATTCATCCTCACTTCTCTTTCTTCTTTTGCTCCTGCAGTTTATTGTGGAGTGTCATGGAAATACACTTCTTCCCCAGTTTTTGGGCATGTACCGGCTTACTGTTGATGGAGTTGAAGTATATATGATTGTTACAAGAAATGTGTTCAGCCATCGTTTATCTGTTTATAGAAAATATGATTTAAAGGTGAGAAATAATTGCTGATGAAATAACTTACAAAGTAGCTGAAAATCTGTCCAATGTTAGATTATGCTGATGCTTGAATATTGCTTAGAATTTTAATTTAAAATTGTGTTATGTAAGAGCAAGCATTAACTGGTTTACTTCTGAGCTAGGTTTAGCAAAACTGATGTATGGGTTTATAGAAATTGGACAAATTTATTTGTACTGTGCATTTTTAAACGGAGCAATTTAACCAGGTATGTTTGTTAAATGTAACTAATGGTTAAAGGTAAAACCCTTCACACAAGTACAATAATAATTCTGCTTCCTGTAGGTTTTTATCTGCATTATGGAAAGCCACAGCTGATTCTGCAGAGGGCTTTTGTGAAATAGCTAAATATCATCATCATTTAAACCAGTAAAATGCTACTAACAAAGTACATCACTACTACAAAAGCTTCATATTTCACTCTATATTTTAAAAATAATTCAAATAAAAAAGAGAAAGTTCTTAAAAAGCAAAAGTTCTGTTGCTTTTACTATAAGGTATGTGTTAGTTTTGTTTCAGAAGGGTTATCTGCTCATTGTAATTTTGCCAATAGTTAATGTACAGTGCTTACAGTGAATGCCCAAAATAGTGTCTTAGCCTTTCTACCTAAGGGATTGTATTTTAATTTCCTCCGTAAAGTCTCTCCTTAGAAACCTACTTCTTTCTAATATATTTAATTTCTATGTGTTGAACCACTAAGTGCATCCGCAAACTTGTTTTAAGATGTTTATTTAGCATTAAGAGATTTGTAATGCTATGTACTGCACCATTCTTTCCTACTGTCAAATATCTACCTAGCAATTGGTTAGATAGTTGACTGAACGCAGTTTCTAAGAACTGACTCCCAGATTGTCAACAGCTGACTTTTTTGCTATTTAGTATTATTGGCAGCAGAGCTTACCCAAGAAAGATTATTTTATTCGGTTTTTTTTTTTTAATTTGAGAGAACTGTATGTGTTTTAGAGCATCAAAATAGGGATGAGAGCACAACAGAAAGAAACATAAATTATATACAGGATGTTCTTAGGATTGATGTCAACAGCTCTTGCTGCTATTTACCTCTGTGAATGCTTCTGTACTCTATTCAGTTTGCCCAGCTGGACAGAATTGCTTTAAAAATAAACTCTTGCCATTTAAATTTAATGTCAATATCATATTATTCTTCAAAACAAACTCCTTCACAGAGCAGACTTATAGTGACACTGCATGTATTATAAATCAGTTTTTCTTGATTTTCATTGCTACAGCATCTGCAGTTGTAGGTTCAGAGTCCTTTTTTATACATTAATATTTTGGACACCAACTTAGAGCTCACTTGTAGCGCAAGTCTCTACCTGTGTAGATAGCAAGAAAGAGAGACCACAGGTCAGCATAGGATTTCAAAAGTATTTTCCTAGCCACTAAGGCATTTTATTAAAATTACTTCAATGTCAAATTTGGCAATCTCCCTAATTTTCACTATTGTAAATCCACTTTTTGGTTTTGTTTGGTTTGGTTTTCAGCTGATCTTTTTTCAGGCCCAATGGTCTGCTGGAGCAGTGTGTTGGAGCACAGAATACAACACAAAAGGTGTATCGTCAGTAAACTAAACCTTTGACCAGCCTTTATTGTCAGTTAACGATACGATGCAGTGAAATCCCTGCTTGCTGGGCCATGCATAATAACTAAGATATACTGTCCCGTTTATCTTTTCTCTCCATCCTTTCTAAGTTTTCTAGGTTTCTCTCTGCAAACAGAATAAACATGGTATAGAAAGATGCAGTTGGGAATCGTCACGTTCTTTAAACTAGTATGATTCCATGCCAGCACTTCTTTACACAATTCACACCTTCCAACAAACAGTAGAGCTAATTTACCCGTCTTTCAATGTCCAGTGATCATGTTTGTAGTTATTATTTCTTGCAGTGCTATTATGTGATAAACAAATGCTGGGTACTTAAAAGGTGTGGTCCTGCTCCAAGAAATTTGCAAGGAAATATATACAGCCATTTTTGTATCACCTCCAGCTTACTCAGAAAGCACCATATTGCCTGCTAGTTTTAAGCTAAAAAATAAATTTAAAATCCAAAATGTCTTTGGCAAGCACTGTAAATCTTGTGAATCCGCAGTTGGTCTCATCTCTTCTTTTGACTTCATGTTGCTGTGAGGTGCTTTGTTCTTGGTTGTACTTTGTGATCTTTTAAATATTTCTATGTGTTTATATTGTGTGGCATCCTTTTCGAATGTGTATTGCGTATGTTCAGATAGTTACATAGAATAGGCTATTCCATAACCATACAGCTAAATTGGCACAGAAAGATGAGAAATCTGCCAAGCAAACTGAACTTCCAGGATGATAGTCTCAAGATGAGGATGAGACATGAGGAAGAAGCTCCAGCAGTCAGGAGGACAATAGAAGTAGAGCCATTGAGGATTTAGTCCCATCTTTCTTCTCTCATGATACATCTTCTTCAAGTGTTTGCAGCAGTTCAGCGGCCCTGGGCATTCTACCTACTGTATCACCTTTCTTTAAAACAGCTTTCAAGTTCAGAAGGATGCAGTTCATCCGCTTTTTGACCTGTTATCGTAACATTTTCAAATTAGTTTCTGACATATGCACATTTTTAGATCCATTTTTTCTGTTTCAGGGCTCTACTGTGGCTCGAGAAGCCAGTGACAAAGAAAAGGTATGGTGCATTTCTGTTTCTTTTTCAGTTATCTAACCTGCTAGCTAGTCACAGGACAAACATAACCAGTGCTGTTCTGCCCCTTTTCTTTGTTTTCTGTCATATTCTCCCCTCTTGAGTTCTACCTTATTCCCTCCTTTATCTTTCCTCTATTTTCTGCAGACCTTTGAATATTGGTTTGCAATGGTGTTGAGATTTCAGAGGTAAGTGAGCCAGTCCTCAACCTCCTCCTTTTCCTTTTTTTCTCTTCTCTTCTTAGTTTCTTCAGGGCCTGCCCTGTGGTAGGAAACCCTCAGGACTTTCTTCTATTTCCTCCTGCTTCTTCATCTTCTTTCTCTTGCTCTTTAATATTGACATTTATGGCTACTCCATGTCAGTTAATGGAATGATGTGACATGACACCACTTCTAAAGTGAATGCAAAGATGAACCAAACCTTGAATTGTGAGAACCTTTGGGTACATACAAGCTCATACAAATGAGCAAACAACTAACAGACTTAGATGTACATGCAGCTATAAGGAGAGACAGTCTCCCTCAAATTCTGGGCTGAAACTTTGCTCTAAAAGGAAATTTGATCACTTTGATTTTCTCCATCTCCAAGTTCAGTTCATTTGGAAAATTTAAAGTTCTCAAAATCAACGTTTCTCTGATGTTTCAGTGAAATAGCCTGATGGCACTTTAGGAGAGGTTTATCTAGAGATTCTACCCATAATTGAAGGTGGAACATAGTCTTTATCATCTAAGACTTCTTAGATTTCCAAATTTGGGTGAAGTCTAGGAACCCATGACCCTTGTTTTCTTAATTTTTCCAAGCACATTCCTTCTCAATTAGCATAAGATCATTCAGCAATTCACTTAAAAGACTTCATTTTATGTTGTCCCCAAATTCCATTCAGATCATTTGTTTTTCTCCCAAGCATTAGTTGTACCATACCTGCCTCTCTGAGTCTTCTACAGATCACACAGCTGCACTAAGGAGTAAGGGACATGCAGTAGCTGTCAGTCCTCCAGTTCTCGCTGCATGAAAAACTCTGTGCAAAGTTTTTCCGCTTTGTCCTAAGGTATGACCAAACACTTAACAATTCTTCTTCTAGCATTAGGCAACTACCATGTCCCAAATGCCAACTGCAGTTACAATAGTCAGCATTAGCTCTCTTCTGCTGTACCAGGCCCTCAAGGTCATGTCTTGAATGGTTCCGCTCTTTTCTTGTGGTCTATTTTTGTTCTTGTTTAATAGCATAACTCCAGTGGTTTTAAAGCAGAGGTATTAACTCTTCAGTGTCTTACAAATGATACCTATTGTCATTGAAAACCTCTGCTGGCAGTACTAAAACAATCTGATAGAAATGAGGAGGGCAAATTATTTGGATGGGACTACTTTCAGGTTTGCAACATTAATGCTTGGAATAGCAATGTAAAATTTAACAATATTACATATATTCAGCTATAGAGGAGTTGATGTGCAGTGGTTTTGAGCAGTTTTAGGAATATGTCTCATAATAAATGGATTAATAATAGTACACACATACTATAGTTAATACATTGAGTGAGAACCTCAAAGAAACAGTGCCTTAATTTTGTTCCCATGTAAGTTCATGGCAAAATTACTTTTGAACTTGATTATATCTAGGTTGAAACACAGTTGTGTAGTTTTGTATATCCATATACAACAGTTATTCTCTAAATTTAATGTGAGATCATAACTTCAGTAAGGCAAATAACAAAAATTCTTGTAAACTTCAACACATCTAGATCCTCCCATTTTATTTTTGAGTACTGTGAAATAAATAAATAAATGAAATGGTCAAATTCTTCTGCTGCTATTTTAAATCTCACACATTACTTTCTTTTCAAAGGAATTTGATTTCTTGGAGACAGAACTACACTAAGCTTATTGATGTTGCAAGCAGACGGACTGAGGCTGTTAGAACAGCCTTCTGTTACTCAGCGTTTCCCTCAAACACCAATGCAGTGCAGCAAGGAAGCCACAAGCTAGCACTCAGAACAAACATTTCTAAGAACAGGAATTAATTGGGTAGACTTCTAAGTTCATAGAGGGACCATTTTACAAACACTTTAAGACAGCCTCTTAGGGATTCAAGCAAGGGATGAATAATACTTTGCTTGTTACATGGGTTTTTTTGTCTAAGTTTTGGAGTCTGCTGCTTGATTTGAAAGGGTCAGAAGAATACACTACTGCATGACCGCATGTCTGTATTGTAGCTGTTCAGAATGTTCATCATCACTGCGATCTGAATCTCCTGCAACAGGCACTAGAATGGCAGTGGTTTACTCATCTAAACTACTGAAGTGTTTCTGATGCATGGTTTTTAAGCTTAAATAAGAAGGAGGTTGTTCATTTATACGAATAGACAAGGCAACTTTGTTTTGAAATTCTGAACGGTCCTAAAGACCTGCTGTCATGTGTGCATGTGTGGCACTGATTTCAGGACCTTGAGGACTGTGCTGACCTAAGTATGGAACTGGTCCATTATTCGTAACTGGCCAAGTGGGAGCCCTGTAGCATGTTCCTTTGCTTCCATTTTCTCTTAAGTAGATGCCCCTATTTCATACTTTTTGTTTGTTGTCTTCTGTGGGAATCTCAAGCCAAACGTAAAGATGTTCAAATGCCTGGAAAATTTTAGCTTGAAAAGCTTGGAAAAAAAAAAAGCATGTTAGCAAATGCTCTGAAGAGATTTAAAAAAAAATAGACAATCTCAAATACTTAGCTCGTCTAGTAACTTGTTAGCTAATTTTTAGCCAGAGGCAAGTTAAATCATCAGTTTATTAATATCGCCCTGAAATGACATTAATAATAATAGAATTTCAATTAATGGCAGCATTATTTAATTACTTATTATAAAGGTATCCACTGCTATTCACATCTCAAAACCAGAAAAGTAATAAAAGAGAGGAAGCTTTTGGTGCTAAAATGCACTGCTAAAATGTCTGGCAATGCTGTAGTTTTTAAATGGCCTTTTAAGTAATTCATATTTCATTTCAAACGCCAATATTCAAGTACTTTGTTTTCATAATATCGAGCATAATATGTTACCTTCCTTTAAAGCTGCAGAAGCCAGAAAACAGAAGAGCAAGTCTTTCAGTCACATTCTAATGCAGATTGCAAATTTTAGATAAATTACTTTGAAATGGCAAACTTGGCTAAAATTATGAAGTTCTTGAGTCTTTTTCCTATTGAACTACTTAGATCAGGAAAAGAAGTATTTTTTTACTTCAGTTTTGTACTGTAAAACAGGTATTAGAATTCAAACTTTTTTTTAATCAGTCTTCAGGAAGAAAAGCTAGCTGGAATGAGTTTGGGAATGTTACTTTTCTGTCCTGTTTTCAGTTTATTCCATGTTTGACTGTCTTCGACTGTTTAATATCCTAACATATTGATGCCATTTCAATATTTGGTGATAATCAGTGCGGAAACTGTTTAATATCCTAACATATTGATGAGAAGCTCTGAAACTGCCATTTCAATATTTGGTGATAATCAGTGCGGAGACAAGCTCCATCCCTTAGATTTCACCTTAGCACCCAATTCCTCTCATTTGCATTATAAGTGATATTTTTAATAATAAAGGTATCGCTTTCTTGGCAACAAGTATCATAACATGCACTTACAGATGTCTTGAATTTTAAAAGAACAGTATATTTCAACAGCTGTCAAATTCTGACAGCTGTGCCTTTATTTTTTTTTAGGCTTTAGTTCTCTTTATTTTTTAATTTTTATTATTTTAATAGTGGGCATTTTCTATTCATTTCTTGGACAATTTTGCCCTCTTAAGTGAAACCAGGATAATGCAGAACTCCCCTGGTGGTCTGTCTGCTCACAATTATGCTTTGCTTGCAGTATGACATCAAATTAGCAGTTAGAGCTGAGTCTGCTTGTGCTTCTAAAGGACTTAAGCATGTTGCTTGTGAGTGAGCGACTTGGAAGACAATTTGAAGAAGAAAAATAAAACCTAACTGAAGCCCGCCATATTTCATGTTTTCTTGAGCAATTTCATAGATTATTATGCTTTTTATTTAACCTAAAACTGGTTGCATTGCCACCTCTGTGGTATGGGTTCTTTCATAAATAAGCACAAATGCAGAAAAATTACAGTAAATACATTTGAACAAAGGATTTTCTATTCAAGTTCCTTTTGGGAAAAAAATTGCCATAATTGACAGCTATGTAACATCTTAGTTAAATTGTATGTAAAATACATAGCTCTGATAGTGAGATTGGAAGACGCTGCTAGATGTAACAAATCACTTCTTAGCTTTACTTCTCTGATTTCTGAGAGGACGACTAAAGGAAGAAGGATTTCAGTACAGGAGCATAGCAACAAGATTACTCAGTCTTTAATTACTTTTTTTCTTTTGATGTTAATAGGTGAAACTTCATTCAAGGTAGATCACTCAAAACCTGAGCTATATTTTCCTGCTATTTTAAAATCGCTAATTTCAGAACAACTTTTTTTACTTATTTATTTTAGTGATTTAAATCTGCTTCATGTGCCAGTCTCACACACAGACGTGTGAAGCATGTCTTAGATTTCTCTCTAAAGTGAATCTCAAGGTTGCATATACGGAGATTGTAACTTTCAAAACATCACACTGTGATACATGGCAAAGAGAGACATTCAGAGTTCAGATCTTATTTCAGTATTTCGCCTTTATGTGAAACCAACCCCATTATTGTTTTTCAAAACAGATCACTAGTTTGCCTTTGTTTGGGGCTTTTTTTGTTTAAAAGTCTGTTTTCCATATGTTAAAAGAATTAAAAAAAAAAATAAAGGGGAACTTTGTCTTGCACTTTATATGTTCCGTGTTCATTTTGCAGCAGGAAGACATTAACCCTAAGGATAATTCTGCATGCATTTCCCTGAGCATTGAAAAGATGCATAGTTACTATTTTGGTGCATGCTTGAATTAGTAATCCATCTACAACATCCTGCACATTTTTTTTTGTCCTACAAAAATGCCTGTTATACTGGTTAAAACCATTCCAGTGTTCCCTCTCAAACCCCACTTTGGGGTTACAGCTCCATTTCCATTGCCATTTACAGTCCTGTGATGGCATGTGGAGCTGCAGACCCTCGTTTAGTTAGAAATCCCTGTCTAGGACAAGGCAAATTGTACAACAAAAGTTTGGACCCAGCTCCCATAACTACTGGAGGAAGAAGCTGCAATCTTCAGACTTCCAAAGCAAGCTGTAGTTATTCTTCCGTCTTGTAGGTCTAGTGACTCCAGACTTCTGATTCAGTTCGAAACCACCTGTGCCAAATTATTGCAAACTATATTTAGCATAACATCTTTTTATTACACATACTGGTTTCCATATATGCTGATGAGCCCAGTCAGTCTAAATTTAATCTTAATTAATTTATTTTTTTTAAATGGTGTATATGAGCTACTCACTGTGCAAAGAAGCCCAGGGTGTGGACCTTCACTCTTGGCAGATGTTTTACACAGTTTTCAAAAGTTATAAACTGTAAGGCCAATTTTGCCATGGTCAGCTGTGTGAATGATGTGACTTGTGGCTAGTTCCAAACAAACAATAAGACTGCTGTGTAACATTTCTCCTACAACCTGTCTTTGCCTTTGTTAGGTGAGAAAATGCTGCCAGGTTGTGAAGACAGTCTTTTTCCTTTTTCAATCCAAGGCTTATTCTGAAATTTGTCCTACAGCTGTTTTAGCAATCTTCGTCCAAAATGTTGGCATTAATGCTGGCCATGATCATTATTTTTGGTCATGATGCACATACATCCCTTTGGAAAGAAAATTGCTGATCTTCATTTCAACACCTTAGGATAAGATGCTGAATTGAGATGTGTTAAGAAATTTGCAAAAACGGTTTCCATGTTCACATAGAAATAAAACTTCACCTGTTTCATGCCTTTCAAGATTTTTTTTTTCCAGAAACAATGTCAGCTGGCTCTTTCACCATAATTTTAGTTTTTGAATCAGGCTTGATCATTCTGTCATCTGAGTCAGAGAAAGCTTTATTGCTTTTCAGCCTTTTCAAAGGCAATGAAATCTTCCTGCCATTTATAATTCTCTGTGACCATGGCAAACTTTGGAATGCAAACCTGAAGTGTGCAAATAACATGGTTTTCTAATAAAAAATAATTCATATTTGTAAAATCTATGGTGCCTTTCTTGCATCTTTAAGTAGGGGATTAAAAACGATGAAGATGGTTCAGAAAGAAAATCCATTATTAATTTAGTGGAAGTAGTTTGATGTTCATCTCCTCTGCAGCTCTTAAAATATTTAGTTCTTTAATGATAGTAATATGTTCATTATAATGAATTACATTCTAGGCGAATCTTTTTCCAACAAGGATTTTGCTTCATTGGAAATATTTGAGACTTCATTAAAAATTAACTGTATCAATTATTTCATTAAAGCAAAGTCTAATTTTTTTTATTCAGATAGTGTTGTAAACTGCCACAATGTGGTTTTCTTTGTATTTATTTATTTAAGTGGGTAAGAAGAAAATTACATGAATGCATATATTATGAATTTTAAGTAACTACAAGAGCCCCTCCTACATGCATATTTCGTAGATTTTAATTCCTAAATTCACAAATCAATTTTAAGACATGAATTTCAGTTAAAGTACTATGAGAATCACTAGTGCTGGCTGTCATTAGTAATATTTAGGACTGCAACAGTATCCTAGGGCTATTCAGCTTAAAATAAATAGGGAGAATGATACTGTCTAGCACAACTAAAAAAAAGCTTTTGTCTAATAAAACCTAGAAGGAGGGAAGAGACTAGGAGGGGAGGCATCATACAAATAATGGGGTAAGGGCAACCACTGGCACATAGCTTTTTAGCTTCAGTTTCTTATATGGGACCCACTGCTTTTTGTTTCTTTTTTCTTCACATGCCTCGGTTTTGGCTTTTAATTTATGCAGCTCTGTACTTGCCAGGTCTTCACAGCTTCGGGCATTTGGGTGAAGAAAAATGACCTCAGATAAAAATCCTCAGAGGGATTGCTGAGGACTGGGGGAGCCTGCACATGAGGCAGTGAAGATGCTGGCTCTTTGGGAGAGCTGATTCACTGCCCTGAATGTCCTTGGGAATACCCCATGGGTCTTGTGATGGCGGGCAAGAAATGTGGCTGTGTCGGCTTTGCTAGCTCACTTCTATTAAAATATATTAGAGACAAGGTTAAAGTGGAGTATGGCACCTGCCCCAATTGGCTTACCAGCTCTGGCACCTTCCAAAAAGGTGCTGCTTATAACGTAAGTTTATTTTTACTGAAGGTAGGACTGTCTGCAGTGGAAAGCGGGCTTCCCCCTCCCACCGCTCGCTGGGTCTGGCTGGCTGATGCTGTGCTGTGCAGGAAGCCTGTGGCAGAGCCTAGAGGTGAACCTGCATCTCAGCATCTTAACCACAAGCACATCCTTCCTCTTTACCCGCCCCCCAGCTTTCAACAGCATTAACAGGGTGGGTTTTTTTCAGAATTAATAGGTTTGTTTTGCTTTAACCTCTGCCTAGTTTAATAAATAACTTGGATATACTAGGGGTAAAGATAATCTGAGGATTTTTTGTAGTGACTTTGGGCTTGAAACGAAGGGAGTTTGGTTTCCTGCATTCTTTTCATTATTGTTTCATCTTAAATGAATTCATCCAAATCTCCTCTCCATTCTTAAGCATCCCACGCACTGGATTCCATCCTCTGGTGTTGGCAACATCCCTGGATCCGCAGTCCCGCCTCTGCAGAATTAGCCCTCATCCATGGGACAGTTTGCTCGACTGTGTATGATAATCTCTACAGCTGTTAGCCTGGAACACTTATCTGATGTTTCCCTTACTCATTTTCATCCTAAACCGCCTACTGAGTAGGCCAGAAAGAAAATCAATGCACACTGTGCTGTCGTACTGTAGTAAACAATTCCATGGGAGCTGCAAGAAGTGTCTTCAAGTAAAGCAGCGGAGGACTGCAGGCAGATTCCTCCGTGGAAGGAGTCTGGAATGGATGAATGGTCATAGCTCCATCTCAGATGCATGGGACTTTTTCCTTTTATTTTAAATTAAAATAGAGGGTGTCTATTAGAGGGTATTTTAATATATCAGAATGTTCTAGATGCAACACAGTAATAATTCCGAGCAGCCAGACTAGGACTGTATTTTTTCCCAGAGTTCATAGGTATCAGGATGCAATGGATTTAACACAGATTCATAACTATTAAAATGGTATTAATTGCTTAAGTGGTTTTGGGCAGTTATTGGAAGGGAAGGGTCACTTTTCTAAACAAAAGCAGCAGCATTGTGATATCTTGAGCAATTCACAAATTCCAGGACCAAAAAATAAATTTGGGCAGTTAGGGGACTGAGTATTCCAGCCACTTCTGTGCACAACCCAACAGCAAAAAGAACTTTTGGCCATTGTGAAGATCTGTAAGGGCATTTCAGGGTCTACTGTGCTTTCCAATATGTGCATTTTGGAGAAGAGAAAAGAATGACTGAGATTCTTTTCCTTAGTGTGTTGTAGGAAGAAAATAAACTTACTGAAAAATACCGTCTCCGGTGCAGTTGTAAGCAACTAACTAAGCTTGTGGAGGACATTCCAGTAGGCTGATGTTAGCTGCCTTTTATTCATAGTGGAAGGGCTTTCAGATTAAGGAGAAATTATTTTATTCAAAATACCCATTAGTTCATGATCATTGAGGGTTGCAGCACTCTGCAACATTTTCTGTGTAAAGAAAACCTGTTCTTCTATTTATTAAAGGTGGGGTACAGGGAGAAAGGCTGTTCATTGCTCTTAATGGGCCGATTTTTTAAAGGCTCTGATTGCAGAAGCTACTATTACTTCTAGTTTGCTTGACCAAATACCTTGCAGCAACTGTTTTTTCTGTTCATTGGCTTGCTGGGGTTTTTTAAGTAAACTTCTAGTCGCTGCCCTCTGAAAACAGAGTCTGTTTGAGGGGTCTTAGTACTGAAACCAGGGGTTACTCCGTGCTGGTCATGTGAAAGTTTCTGGCTTTCTGCCTTAGGGCAAATCACTTCTTGGGAGAGTTGAAGATAATCAACTAATGCTCCAACATGAAGAACGTTTAATTACTCATTTAAAAGGCAGTGGTCTTCTCTGGAATTTACCACTTCTAAGCAGCATTACATAATTCATGTTCGCTTGATGCTTTTTAAATAATTACTTGCTATTAGACACTTAGAAACATTCACAGTAGCTATGTAAAATGCAATGCAGTCTGACTTCATCTGTAAAATCTGATGCAAGCGCTTTGTTACGAGGTATAGATTGTGTTTCGACTTCACTTATTGCCAGTCACTTTGACAAACGACATCTTAGAAGCTCAATGCAAATCAAGGTTTGATGCAAATCAAGTATTGAGCCAGAGATTTTGTCTTAGCTACATTTGCTGCACGCCCAGTAAACGTATACCTTCTAGGCCATTTACAGGAGGGATAAACTAAGCCAACAGCTGCAGGGGTGCAGTTATGGAGAGCTGCGAGCGAAGGAGGTGCCGCTGCCAGCGGGGGGGGCCACGCTGGGCCAGCAGCTTCACTGCACTCCTCTTTGAGATCCTGCTCTTACAGGAGTTTTGGTTTCTTCTAGGCCAAAGAGCTGCCGACGTTCAAAGACAATGATTTTATTAACGACGGCCAAAAGATTCATATTGATGAGAATAACAAAAAGATGTTCCTTGAGAAGCTCAAAAAGGATGTTGAGGTAAGAATGTGCCTCTTCAGTTATACGTGATTAAAATGTGTGGCAAATTACAGATATCCCAGGAAACTATGCCTGTAATTCATTAATGAAAACTCTCGTTTATAAGATAGTAAGCACTGACTGGTTTAAATGAAACACAATTTAAACTTTCAGGAGTTGATCACTGCTTTTGCTGGTGTGGTAAATGGCTTGCTGCCATAGCTGGTTGCCATACATTGTCCCTGCCTTGATGATGTGATGTTAAAATGATGGTACTACTTAGTACTTACGCACTTTACAAGCCCTGTACTTCCAAATGCCCCCAGGAGAGAGGTGAGTATTGTTAGCTGTATTTTACAGGCGGAGGTACACCAGAGCTGACGCTGTACACAGGCTGTAGTCTGTAACAGCGGATGTAGCAACCCCACTCACGGCCATGCATGTTCTATTTGTTTCGTAGTAGTAATCTAGTTTTAAATCATTCTTAGTATTGCAACAGTAGAATGCTTCAGTAATTTGTATAAAGCAGTTGGACTTACTATCTTAATGTAGTCTTTCACAGAAATTTGTAATTGGCTGAATATAGTCAATAGAAAAGTGTTAATATGTGAATTTAATGTAATATTTTATTATAACCAATTTAGTTCAGCGAATAAAAGAAAATAAATATTGGGCTAACTAGTTCACACAGCTTGACTTTAGTTTCTGTAACTGAAAATATTGTTACTAAACACAATATTTTGTAGCCCTGATACTCAAAGCCTAAAATCTGTTTTCTGTGTTGGAAGAGACCTGATAGCAAAATGTGTCTGTGACTTAATAAGAGTTTCAGCTGTTTATATCAGAATGGCTCTGTGAATTGCCTTGTCTGGTTCTTCAGGTCTATAGTTACCCAAAACAAAATACTGTCATTTTAGAATTCACCCAAGAGTTTGCTTTCGAGCAAATCAAATTTCCCATCATAGTAACGATGAGAAACTTATGGTGATGATAATTATGAAAACATAAGTATTTTGTGAAGTATCAATGTGTGTTTGTTTTATATTTAAAATGTTGTGCTAGAAAACTGCTTTACTGATGTCACAGCTCTAGAGATAAGTTTATTTGGGTTTGAGTTTTGTCCTCTTTTAATACTGCTGTTGCTGACTAATGCTTTTACAGTTAAGTAGGTTGTAGGCAATTTCTTAAGTATGTGCAAGGAATGTGGAAGATACTTTATTACCCCAGAAAGTGGATTGTGTGCCATCTTCTACACCATTCACTGGATTGTGCATATAACAGCAGATTCCAGACCATGTCTTGAGAGGCTATTTTTTATGGGTTTGAAATCTATGCAAAGCATTGTTACATATCCATGTAAACCACTCGTGTGAAGTGACCTGGCACCTGAGTTTAACAATGGCAAGCTGTTCTTTAACCTTGTTTTTCTTTTATTGGTTCTTCTGCCCTTATTAGATAACTGGTAGTATATACTTCATACCCAATGTGTAAACATATTTCACTACGACAAAAAGAAATGCACAATGCTTAGCATATAATTATCACACAGTATTTGTAGTTAAACATATTATGGAGTAGTATTCTAAACTATATGACTTTGTATCCATTCTTATTTGTCGTTAAGTTTTGTTTCTGTATTTCTCCCATAGTTGAGTCTTATTGTTCCCTTCCTGTGTTCAAACAGACAAACACCTATTGCTGCTGGTTTGATGTTCTCTTGTCTATTTTCCCACCTCCTCATTCCATTGAAAATGTCCTGAGAAAAAGCACATAAGGATATTTTTTTCCATTTTAAATCAGGTGATCTTTTCCTTGTACTGATCTCCCTAAGTCTCTTTGCTGTCAGCAGCAGCAGCAGCACACTTTTTTTCCCCAAGCACCATTCTCTTCTAATTTGCAGTTCAGTCTTTTTCGCAAGAGTCTGTTCTCTTTTGTGCTTTTTTGTATGATTATTGGTAGATTTTTCTCCTGTCTCTCTCAGTGTTTATTGAGTACCTAATGATATGCCTGGAGTCCTTCCACTCCATTGCCTTTGGCCAATCTCATCTGTTGTTCTTGTATATCATTGCACATCATCTCTTCAAACTTAGATCTCTTCTAGTCTTGTGAAGAGTTCTGCTTTATTACATTGAAATTATTAGAAACCAATTTCTCCTCTCTTCTTAAAACCTATTCTCAATCTCACCATATTTCTTCTAGCACTTGAATTTACAGTCACTTTGTTATCTCTGATTCCTCTCTGTTCTCAGAATCAGGATTTTGACAAACTGTAGTTTCTCATTTTCTAGTGTTTTATACTCATCTCTCTCATCACTACCACTATTCCCAAGTCTGTGGCTTAAATCCCTTCTTCTCTGGTCTGCTCCAACTTCCTTTTTATAACCCTTTAGAGTTTCTAAAAACTGAAACAATTTGTATTTTAGGCCTCTTTCTCCCACGTACCATGAGCAAGGGCTCCACAAGTTCAAATAGCAGGATTGCTTTTAGGCTGCAGCACAGCTTTGCCCTGCCTACCCCTCACTCCCTTGAACTGTTTTTCCCATCTTCCTGGGTTTATACCTTTATTTCCATCCTCCTCTCTTAGCTTTCTGCCTTATCTTGTTCCCCTCGACTAAAATAACACTTTGTCTATGCATAAAGTGTACTCATCATTCCGTTTTCTAAAAACTCCCATCCTCAGTCTTTATTCAAAACTACCCTTTCACTCACGTTCATATTTTGCTTACGTGATTTTAATTGTGAGCCTGTCACTGTGAAGAGAACACAGCATCATTTCAGGTCTTCATGGTGTAAAACGTCACTACTTTCCACTGCAAGAATATTTAAACACTTTTTCACAATTCTTTAATGAGGCTGGTAGCAGAGAGGCTGGTCTGGATGTTGAGGGTGACGGGATAGCCCTAACTGAAACAGGAGACAGGCGTGACAGTGACAGTCATCGCCTCACGCAGGCACCGGTCTTCACTACAGGAAGAATGATTTTTCCCTGAGGATTTTGGGAGAGTGGGCTACAGGGTTTTTTATAATAAAAGTTGTAAGTGACCTGTGTGCTGTTACTACATCGTAATAAATTCAAGTATCTCTCTGCTCGCTTTATCACTTAATCCTCCCTTTTGCAGTCTCTTAGAAGTGCGTTTTTTTCTCGACTGATGACATCTTTGTGTAACTTCTGTTTGTAAGAGGAGCTTACATTTTTCGGTGATACTGATAAATGGCTTATTATCACTTTCTAGTTCCTTGCTCAGTTAAAACTCATGGACTACAGCTTGCTGGTTGGAATTCACGATGTTGAAAGAGCTGAACAGGAAGAAGTAGAGTGTGAAGAGAATGATGGAGAAGAGGAAGGTGAAAGTGATGGGACCCACCCCATTGGAACCCCTCCAGACAGTCCAGGGAACACGCTGAACAGCTCACTGCCTTTAGCTCCAGGGGAATTTGATCCAGCTATTGATGTTTATGGAATAAAATGCCATGAAAGTAAGCAGTAATAAATATTTTTATGTTAAGATGTTCTGATTCTTAACACCAGAATCCCAAAGTCTTCACAAGCATGTAAAGGCAAAGTTAAACTGCAAAACATAAATTCACTCTGCAGAAGAGGAAATGAGTTGTCCTTTGGTGCAGCAGAAAGCAGAAGACACCTATAATGCTCAGCACTGTTATGAACGTATTTCTTAAGTGTTGTGATGTGAGGTGATGCAGTCAAATAATTCACCTGCTACACAATCAAATCATATACTGGCTTAGCTATTCAGATACATCAGTTCTCAGTTAATTGATGGGGGTTTTCATCCCTTTCAGGAAATCTAGTATCTGTAATTGTTCTTTGCCTGGCAGATAAGATAACACTTTTAAAAACAGTCTAGAAAGAATGAGAAAAGCAGCATTCCAAGCTATATTTCACTTTTTTGGTTGCTTTTTGAAAATCTGTGCACTGATACCCAATTTCTGTGTTCCAGCTAAGAAGGTTGTCATAAGGACTGTGTAAGGAGTCTGAAACTGAGTTTTTACTAAGCTTATACTTAGCTACCTGTGGCTGTTCAGGACAGGAAAGTTATCTTTTTTTTTTTCATAAGCATTTACATGGATAAATGCATGTTTTTATTCATTAAGAAAATATGGTCTTGTTCGTTGACACAGAAGCATTACCTTTCACATAAAACTTCATAGTTTCTCCACAAAGGAAGATGAAATCCACATTACTTTAAGTGAGCAATAATTCCTATTTCTGTATGCTGGTGTTTTATTTTACACTCATTCAGGTGGTTTTGCATTATATATGAGTGCAGTTAAACTCTCAATTAAGGACAGCTTGAGCCTGTGGTCTTTACATATCTGTGATTCTGACTGACATTAACCTGTCTTAGCTGCTGATTGAGCCTTATAAAGTTGTCTTTGTTAGAAGGAGGACTCCTGATTAAGATGTCTCAAAAGTCATTCTTACTGCCATGTGTTTGCCATTTGCAGATGCACCTAGGAAGGAAGTATACTTTATGGCCATTATTGACATTCTTACTCATTATGATGCAAAAAAGAAAGCTGCACATGCTGCAAAAACAGTAAAGCATGGGGTAAGTATCTGGGTTGGGTTTTTTCCTCTGATTCCATTTATAGTTCGGCATTTTTGTTGTTTAGTGCACTGACACAGCACAGTTCAGGAAATCTAGGAAAAGGGGGAATAGATCAGAATTTCTCTGTTGTGAATCTTATTTCAGATGCAGTCATGGTTTCATTATTTAGTACAGCCTGTGGAAAGTTAATTCTTCAGCGTATAATGTGCCTCACTTTACAAGACTTCTTTAAAAAAAGTACAATTTGCAAAATTAAGCATAAAATGCACATACTAAATACTTGGAGATCATTAAGTGAAGGCTTCTGATGACTGCCATAAATGTCTTTATTTTTCTGAAATTGCTGCTTATTAGCAGCAGATACCAAAGAACCAAGGGTGAAGCAGCCCAGTCTTCCAGAATTATGATTTGTATTTACCGTTGTCACTCCAGTGGTGATTTAAGGTTCAAATTTCATAACTTTTTAAAAAGAGCATAATTGTTCATGAGGTTAAAATCCCTTCTGTCTAAATATCTAAAGGATCTCAGGGCATTGGGGGGGGGGGGTAAAGCAAAGGGCTCAGGGCTTTTTAGTTTACAGTAGAGTGATGTGGAATGCTCAGCAATAAGCCCCGCACAGGCCTGTAGAAGGTATTTTTTGTCTCTCTAAAGCAATGTTCTCATTACTCTCTCTGCTCTCAGAGCAGCTGAAAGTTGATGCAGACCATATGCAGCCATTATCTGGCAATTATTAATGAACTTTGAATGTAGCAGACTTTAAAAACTCACACTTCTGGCTTGAATAAGGGATAGAAACATGTTGTAAATAACAAATATGATTATTAAAGCTGACTGTGTTAGAACTTACTACAGAACATCACTTCCGTAAAACTATTTTGTTTATTTTGCTGTCTCCATCCTGAGCCACCTGACACTGAAGCTTGTTCATTAATTGCATGCATGCAATTTTCCCCTTTTGTAAAACGGGAAAAATATAGATACAATTATGGCCTAAGGCTCTGAAAATCCCAAATAAAAATGTGAATGGAATCATGACTTCATTGAAATAGCAATTGTACAGCTTATTCAGTGAGTCCAGATTCAAATGCATATATGTTGAAAAAATGTTACTGATTGTTATCATATATTCCAGTCCAGGTTATTTAGCATTCAGATAGCAATATAGCAATATACATTACGCAAGTATTGACATGCCAAATCCGAGTATGACAATTTAGTCTTGTCTATAACGGACCAGAATCTGTTGATGAATCAGTGGGTAGCACGGTTCGGTATGCAGTAGAAATTATATAGGAGACTGAAGTATGACAAAAGTAAAGAGAAGTAAGGAAAGTAAAGAGAATAGGTTTCAGAAATTGAAAATGGGTGTCCTGCAGTTACGGTGGTGAGTACCGAGTATCACTGTACTCATGTGAAGCCTAAAAAGGCGTCAGTAGGATTCTGCTTGAGGGCCATTACAACTTGCGTTTCTAGTGTCTGGTTCTGAGACTGCAGATGAAATTCATTGAGTAAGTAGCACCCTCGGTGACAAAGCATCAAATAAAACACTGATTCTTCCTTCTTTCCTCTCCCCTCCCAATTCTCTGTATAGGCTGGTGCAGAAATTTCAACTGTAAATCCTGAACAGTATTCAAAGCGCTTCTTGGACTTTATTGCCAACATCTTGACGTAACCTATCATGTTACATAGGACAGACACGAGACCTGGGGACAGCAGCAGTGGCTACAAGTGTAGGGTAAAAAAAGGAACTCAGAGAAGCGCTCATCTTGCAGGAAGCAACCCCTTTGTTTACATCTGCTGGCAAAGATGACTGAAGTGGGGTGGAGTACTCGCTTTAACAGCTGCCTGATATTCCCAGCATAGTTCTAGCTATTTCTGACTCTTTCGTGTGTGCAAAAAAAAAAAAATTAAAATAAATTAAATAAATAGAACAGCTTACTCAGAGTGCACTGTGACAGTAATACTCTGATGCTACCAGCTGAAACAGAATAAATGAGCAAAGACGTGTGGGGTGGGGGTGGGGAAGAGTAAATGCATGTTAAATCTACAATACTGATATCAAATTGTAAACTGTGGATCAGTTTATTTTTTGAACTAAAAAGATACATGACAGTATTCTTCATGATGATGATGATGATGATGATGACAATAATAATAAAAACCTTACTGCGAATGTTACACTTGCACCCCGCACACTGGCACTCCTTAAAAATGCAGCTGCAACAGCTCTTGGTGCAGGAGGCTTTTCCCATCCGGTTCCTAGCAGTTGGGTTTTTTCCTTTTTTTTTTTTTTCCCCTTCCTCTCCTGCTTTTGTCTTCTTTTCAGCATTGCATCAGGAAGCTCAGCTTCTCAGACATCTGAGAGCCAGCGTCTCTTATCTTACAAAGAGCTGACGTAATTCATGCTATGTGTACATTTTTGCTACGGTAAACTTATGTTAAGGGAAAACTTTGTTTATTTCACTTTGTTACCTGAAGTTTTCATTTGTTTTATATTCTTGCAATATAGGAACTAATAATGTTACAAGTGAAAAAAAAGCTCATCTGAAGAAGCGCATAGTTTTGGGCAATAGTAGCTCCATCTTTCACCCACCATGAAAGATGTGCACACTGATAGAAATTCCATTCCCTTGTAATTTACTGGGAATTTGAAGTTTAAATGCTTATGTTGTACTGTTGAAACAGCGGTATTTTATTCTAGATTATCCCTCAAAAAATGAACCCTGAATTTTACTGTTTACATTATTAGGAAAGCAGGGATATTTCTGAATTTCAGAGCCGTGTACAATATATGACTTTTGAGTTTACATGTAAAGTTATTTTGCAGTACAAATGAAGTAATGTTTGTCATCTTCCAAGGTGTAACGTGCAGTAGTGTATACTAAAGTGAATGTCTCGCTCACCTCTGTGATAGACTCTTTTACAATAAAATGAGAAAGGATATTTCAGAGGGATTTTTCCCAAGGTCGTCTTTTAGCATCAAAATGACCTGTCCTACCATTTGCTCAAGTTTGATTGTATAGTACATTGCCTAAAACTGTGCTGATCATGTTTAACTTGTTTAAAATTTTTAAATAACATCGCTGTATTTCTGCTCTTCTTGTATTTTCCCCTGAAAGACTCCATGCTTGAAAGAGACAAATTTACATATGCTTAAAAGTTTATCTACTTATACACTGTGCTAAAGCTGTGCCTTTAAAATTTCTTTATGGAAATTGTTAGATTTTGTAGGCAACGTGAGAGAAGTCAAACCCTCCCCATCGTCGTTTATAACTCGAATCAGGAGTGCCAGCATGCCTTCTCCATAACTAATGTCAGTGCTGTTACGCCTGCAACTCTGCATAACGTATGTAGTGGTTTACTTCAGAGGAGCCTATACAATAGCAGCCCATTACACTCTCTTCAGCGGCCAAAGGCAATACTATCCCTGTTGCTGTGTACTAATTTTTTTCTCCTTTCCCTGACCTTTCCTACAGGATTTTTTGTTATGTTTGACTTAGTGATGTCCGCAGCACTGTAATGTATGTGTATACTTTTGTATTGTATGTATTTAAATAAGTTGGTACTGTGGCTTGATTTTTTTTATTTTTTTTTTTTTTTGTCCTCTCCCTATATACCCCAGTTGTCTGCATTCTCACCCAAGTTTCATTTTCTGAAGCATGCTATGGCTTCTTAAAGTATGAGGCCACAGGGAGACCCTGAAGTAAAAATGAGGTACACATACTTGGAGTACATATTTAATTGCAGCCAACAAGTGTACATTTTTAGACAATTTTAGACATTTACAGCAAAGCATTCTTTTTGTCTGTGTAGCAGTTTTGTCACTCATTCTTGTTGATAAACTCTTTATTTGGACAGGGTGAGGAAGACTCATTATTGTATGTGTTAGTGCTTAGATTACACTCCAGATATGAGCAAGGCTTTATAAAATAAAGCACTTTGATGACTCACTAGGTAAATCCTTTGTTCTTGTGTTTCAACTATGGTTTTGATCATGTACAGATGAATTTTGGATGTTAAAATGAATGTGTAACCTATATCGCAAAGGAAAAAGTAAGAAGAAACTTCGTCATTAGATTTTATCCTGCTTCTTCTGTGCTTACTTTATGTGGCTTGAGACATTTAGCCTTTGGGTTTTTGGGCTTAGGCTGTGCTCTGAGAGCAAATACTGAGGTATGTAACTGATGAGTCTATGGACTAAATCCTAATATTACTACAAAAACAGGAAGACCGTTCACAATAGTTAATTGATAGAAGGACTGGCAGAACTTTGCTAACGTGTGTAAGGTCTTACACTAAACCAGTTGTTTAAAAAGTACTTGGGAATAAGCCCAAATAATTCACGGGGAGGAGAGAGGGCTTTCTGTTCTAGAATTTCAAGGCTTTGATTGTCAGGGCTTTCGGCGCATGATACAGCCTGTGCCGCACATCGTGGGCAAATGGCAGAAAAGTGTCTTTTTGTCTTTGTTGTGACTAACTTCTAATAATATCTTAATACTTTTGTCACTTTTCAGTTCCTTTCGGTTTATTGCACAGATGTAGCAAGACAGTATTTTCAGCAATGTTTTTACCTGTAAAATACATGTGACAGAATGAATGATGAAGTAGACATTCCTCAGAGGGAAGGTGGTTGAAGAGCTGCTCCATTGAGGTGAAGTGATAGGGAGGGGAGAGATTCGGCTTCTTAAGTACTCACTTAATGATGTCTCTAGTATTAATCTAAGCCTGCACTTCACACAGCTGCTGCAGCTGCTTAGGGTTTGGTACGAACATGGTGCTCAAGAACGCTGCTCAAGTCACGGAGGATGGCAAGCCCCCTGGCTGGTTCTCTGTGCGTGCCACCCAAGCCATCTACCATGCCCTCTGAACAGGCTGCTGAACTCTTGCACTGCTTTTATAATACAGATGCGCGTGGGTTGTTGGTAGATAATTTCTTGGTGCCGCCTCCCTCACAACATAAAATGAAAGCTTGTAATACACAAAACCAGCACAACGTGCCAGATCTAAAAACCTGCTCCAGTGCTGCTGCTCCAACAAACTACTCAACAGCTGAAGTGTTACTTAGCTAGGCTTTCCTCTCTTTTTTCCTAAGACTTGTGGACATGCCCAGGTTTAACCTTCCAGTAAGTATACTACATTTAAGTATTAAGCCAGCCCAGTCTTTTGAAGCAGTGGTTTAGTGGAATTACTCCTGCAGTCCCCTAGAGCACTATTCTCTAGCTGGCACTCTGTGTCGTCCTCGTACAGCCACGTAGCTAAGATTTACAAGGCCCTGCTGCTGCCTGCGGACATCCTGCTCACCCCAGTCTCCCAACGCTGGGGCATCCCTGAGCCGTCTGGCTGGCGATGTTTCCCTCCTGCCCTTTCTCCATCGATAAGGGTGATTATTGCCATTGCTCTTTGTGGGGTTTGCTACAGGGCACGCTGTGTTTGGCAGGCTGTGCTGACTTAAGCAAGCAGCTGAAGGACCTTGTCTTTAGTAGAAGTGTGTATGTGGCAATGCATAGGAAAAGAATATCTTTTCTGATAAACTGTTTTCTCTCCCTCTCACCTGAAGAAAACCTGAAGGCAGCGACGTTCAAGGTAGGAGATCCAACTAGCTTGTTAATGCAATGACTGTGGCAAAAGAAATGTTTAAATTAAAAATTCTTGGAAACAATATTTTTCTATGTCCCTCCCTTGTGCTTACCTCTTCTTTTTCCAATGTAATTCTAGTTGGCAAGTCCCTGCACCGAGTGGGGTCATTGCATTCTGATGGTCTCATACCCACCTTTATCCAGTGTCTGCTCTATACATGCTAAGCACTTGGTTTCTTTCAAACTCTCATATATTTAATGGGGAAAAAAAAATAGAGAGCAGTTAACAGAGAAATCTGTTTCATCTCTTCCTTTCTGTCCTGATTTCTCTATGGCAGGGGTTGTTTTTGAAAAT
>NW_009259584.1:278469-279806 GCF_000687185.1 Egretta garzetta
AGCAAGCAGCTGAAGGACCTTGTCTTTAGTAGAAGTGTGTATGTGGCAATGCATAGGAAAAGAATATCTTTTCTGATAAACTGTTTTCTCTCCCTCTCACCTGAAGAAAACCTGAAGGCAGCGACGTTCAAGGTAGGAGATCCAACTAGCTTGTTAATGCAATGACTGTGGCAAAAGAAATGTTTAAATTAAAAATTCTTGGAAACAATATTTTTCTATGTCCCTCCCTTGTGCTTACCTCTTCTTTTTCCAATGTAATTCTAGTTGGCAAGTCCCTGCACCGAGTGGGGTCATTGCATTCTGATGGTCTCATACCCACCTTTATCCAGTGTCTGCTCTATACATGCTAAGCACTTGGTTTCTTTCAAACTCTCATATATTTAATGGGGAAAAAAAAATAGAGAGCAGTTAACAGAGAAATCTGTTTCATCTCTTCCTTTCTGTCCTGATTTCTCTATGGCAGGTATTGTTCCTGGAAATCAGAATATTCTTTACAGTGCAGCGCAGTAGCAAAGAGCAGAGGCTGCATAGACAGAGCGGTGCGCTGCCTTTAATCCAGTCTGGACAGTGGTACTGGTTTGCTCCCGTGTGAGACTGACCAGAGATCTACTTTTCATCCTACAACAAGGGAATGTGCATGGGCAAGTGATTGAGGAGGAGCTTGAGAGCAGCACCTTCAAGTGGCAGAGGCAATTTGTGTGAGATTAAAATCGCTAACAATAGCCTTATTAAAACTGTTAGAAAACAGGGCTGGATGGACTCGAAGTTATAGTCTGTCACAGAGCAGTTCAGCTGTAGATAAACATTGGTGAACATAGGGTTAATCTTTTCTAGGGAGAGTCCATGACTTCCCTGTGCTATCCCTTCCCGTGCCTTGCTACCTATATAGTTTGAAAGATTTTTTCTAATACCTCACCTGACTCTACATTACTACAATTTAAGCCCATTAATGTTTGTTGTACCTACAGTGCACCTCGAGAAGAGTTTTTGCTCTTCCTCTTTCAGTTCTCTTAATGTCATCCTGCCTCTATATACTGAACAATGTAAATACTAGTTTTTGCACGTATTGAATATTCCCTTTCCTTATTTAACAAAATAATCAAAATGGGTTAAGCCAGACAGAATGACCTATCCATTTTTTGTAATGCCTAATTGCAAAAAAAATCATCTGTTAAACTGGTGCTTCTTAATTGTCAGTCACATTTTATAAATGGATTTTCAGATTTCTACTTTGAGAAGTTCCTAGCCATTAATTTACCATCTAATAAAAAAAAAAAAAATTGTAGTAACTGCTGTTTGAACAGAATGCAGTTTCAAAAAGAGCATGCAGCTACCAC
>NW_009259584.1:279851-302991 GCF_000687185.1 Egretta garzetta
TGATCTTAGCTTTCCTGATGGTATTGCCTTTTCACAGCTTCTAGTCTCATCTTCGTCAGTGATATAAAATAATTATTTGGTCGTAAGTATTAAGATATGAAAAATACTTCTTTGCGAGCTGGCATGAATTCATTCTTACCTAGTGCTCTGGATATTCGCAGGCGTTTTAGTTATTGCCTGATATGCTTTGAGTTTATAAAGAGCCCCTACTTTGTTCCCACTCAATCTGATTCATTCACAGTGACTCATTTTATTTAGTGATGTGTATCCTATTGGAATAAATGGCATTTGTGAGAACCTTATGTTTTGAGAAGAGGTTTGGCACTTGCATGCAAGCATGGAAGGTGATTTAACTCACTATGTTTCTCCATTTCTGCTATTTCACCTTGCCTCTGTGTAGGAAGCCCAAGGCCAGAGCACTCTACTTTCTCTTCTGTTTTATGTATTTTTAAGTGGATGCATAAAAATACTTTGTTATAAGAATATCTCAGTCACTCTAATGTCTATGGTGTATTTGGCATACCAAGGCAGATGCAAGGGCCAGCTGCAGTGACTGAGCTGACAGCAATTCTAGTTTGCCTTCCACCACCTGAGGATAACAGGGTTGTGCTTGATGCTGGTTAAGAGCATCCTGAGCATCCCGAGTGTCCGTGTTCCTGAGGTGTGCCTGCTTATCCCAGCAGCTTGGATTCAAGTGATGCATAAGAATCCTTTCTAGCCAAGTAAGTCAGATTAATTAGTGCTTACTTTAACTGGGTGCATAATGCTAAATTGAACTTCACACTCTGCGTCAGGGCCCTGTCTTCCTTTGCACTGTGTAATTGCATAACAAAACCAAAATATTTTCTGCCTTGAAGGGCTTTACTCTTCAGTATTTCCACTTAGTTCAGTAGTCGGCCTTAGATAGAAGTTTATTTGTACATCAACTGCACCAAAGACTGCATGTTTGGGGTGGGAGGTTGTTAAAATATCAAACTGTACTGTGCAATTAGGATCATCTCTTATAGGGTACAATGGAAAGAACCTGCTTTTAGTTAAGCACGATGAAGAGCACGCTAGCAGTTAATACTGCTCTGTGTGGAAGGAAAAATGATAGTGTTTGATCTGCTTACATTGTAAAGCGCTCTAGAGCAGAAGTTTCCGTGTTGTGTTTCACATGCCGCAAGCTGCAGCATCTCTGGGCTGGCTGGGCTGCTCTTTCCAGTCCAGGGTGCAGGAGAGTGGGATGGCACTGGCTCTGTTGGAAGGGGAAAAACAGAGTATGCGTTTGTAGCCTTGAAAGTGGACCCAGCTGTACAATGGTGCTTTTGAAGGCCCTGGTCTGGAGGGAGAAAAATGTGCTATTTGTACAACGCGATGTTACTTGAGGAATTGCAGTGTTTGAAATTGCATCCTCGATTTAAGTAATGTCCTTCAAAAATCCTGTCTCACTCCTCGTGGCACTTCCCCCGTCAGCCACTAGCCTGACAAAGCTGAAACGCAGGTCCCTGCTTACCCTCTTACTGTTCTGCACTGGGGCAACCGAAGTGTGTTAGGGGGAAGGGAGAAGGTGCCTGCGGCTGCTGACAAGTGCAGCTCCCAGAGCATTAGCAAGTGGAAGAAAATAGATGGTCTCCCCCTGTTATTTAACTGTTTTATAAACCCTTTCTCATACATTATATAGCCAGCTGATCTCCCACGCCAGTCTCCTCCAACATCACAACCAGCTTTAGGAAAATGTGCATGTGGCTTATTTGCATTTGTATCCCCCTGTTCCTGCCCCCTTCATTGACAGGCATATATAACTGTCTGGTTTGCCACTAAATTGGAGGACAAAGTGGATAAAGCCACCCAGTTTAGTCCTCCGGTGACTCAATTTATAAAGGGGGGGGGAAGGCACAAGGGAAGATTGAGTGGGGATGGAGACACAGGCACTGCCTGCTCCACCCAAACTTTGGCAGCTAGAGACAAACGTGGGGCAGGCAGAAGACTGCTCCAGTGCTGTTACACAGCTTGTAACAGCTTGCCTGCACAAGCCCTCCGAAACCACGGCATCTGACAGCCACATAGTGACCACTGAGCTGTGTCCCACCACTGTGCTCCAAGTTCTCACCTTCCCAGGAGGACCAGTGCTGTCAGCACCTAGCTTCTTCAATGGAGCGCTTAATCAAGCAGGACTAATCTGGTAAGAGAAGTGATTAATTTACTTCTAGGGAGAAAAAGAAACTCACACCATAGATTGCAGTAACCAGGAGTTAGGGTAAAGGGAGGGCATGAACCAAAAAAGATAACCTTTTCTGAAGCAGCAAGGAAGAGACGGTACTGAGGCCAGTAGAGGAATAAAGCTGAGAATGAGAAACAAAACACGGAGAGGCTACTGAGAACATACTCTGCAAGACCCCTGAGCGAGGGGTGTCTGCTGCGTGTTCCTGGGTTTGGCATTAACTGCAGCTGCTCTAGGGTCGGGGAGGGCGGTCCCATATGGATTTCTCTTAAGGAGCAGAGAAAAATCTCAGACCATAAAGATTATGATGCAGAAGGAAAGGCATAAAATATTATGTTGACAACACTGTAAAAGCATTTTATAATAGTCCCCTTCTCACCTGAAATAATGTGGAAGGGTGCTATGGTGTAAGATTAGAAGTAGAACAAAGCAGAGAGGAGAACTGATCAGCCTAGAGCGCAGAATGATAGCACCCCATTAAAAAAAAAAAATCTTTAAAAGCAGTGCAATAAAAGCTTCAAGGGGATACCCATGCAAAACATAATGAAACTGCTGGGCTCAGGTCATATAGCAGTATGTTAATGCAGAAAAGACTCTTGAGTAGGAGAATGGCCACGTGGAACATTCTCATCATCAAAATAAGCTGTTTCTGTCGCCCAAACCAGTCTGTGGAAATACTGTTTATTTGGACAGGGTTTCTTCTGACAGACCCAGAAACATTTCCTCATGCATTATGTAGCCTGCTGATGTCCCACCACTTTAACCCAGTCTCTTCATCAGACACACTCCCCACAAACACCCCTTCTGGCTTCATTCCAAGTACGAAGTTGTCTGGCCTAAAACAGGTAATTGTTTTCACAGGTACATTTGGGCAAGGGGGAGGGAGGGCTAATCTATAAAGAAACAAGCTTTTCAGATGAGAAGACGGATGTGAAAAGACTCATTCTCTTAAGGTCCACTGTGAAGCAGCCTCTTCCTTCTCAAGCATCGGGGGTTAGGTTAGGACCCTCAGCTCAGCCCTTAGGTTGTTAAACAGAGCTCTAACTGGCCTCCTTGGGGAAGGTGCATCAGCTGTCCCACCACTCCATTAGATGCAAGCACCGCTGCGGTGTGTCGTGCTTGAACCCCAGTCGACAACCAAGCACCACGGAGCTGCTCCCTCACCCTCCCCGCCCACCCCAGTGGGATGGGGGAGAGAATCAGAAGAACAAAAGTAAGAAAATTCCTGGGTTGAGATAAGAACAGTTTAATAATTGAAATAATAATAATAATGGTAATGAAAACAAGAAGAGAGAGAGGAGCAAAACCCAGGAAAAACAAGTGATGCAACTGCTCACCACCACCGACCAATGCCCAGAGCATCCCTTAGCAGCAATTGCTGCCCCCTGGCCAACTCCCCCCAGGTTATACACTGAGCATGACGTCCTATGGTCTGGAATAGCCCTGTGGCCAGTTGGGGTCAGCTGGCCTGGCTGTGCCCCCTCCCAGCTTCTTCTGCACCTGGCAGAGCAGGGGAAGCTGAAAAAGTCCTTGCCTGGTGTAAGCACTGCTTAGCAACAACTAAAACATCAGTGTGTTGTCAGCATTCTTCTCATCCTAAATCCAAAACAAAGCACTATGCCAGCTACTAGGAAGAAAATTAACTCTGTCCTAGCCGAAGCCAGGCCACGGTGAAAGAGCAGATCACAGCTGATGTCCTAGAGGTCACCCGGTCTGACGTGTATTTTGCAGTTGCAGGCTCATGCTTTGAACATGTGGCTATTCTGAAGGATTAGAATACAAATGTTTTAAACACACAGTGCTCTCCCAAATTGGGTTTCTGTGCTTATGAACCCCCAGAGAAGAGCTGCTCTCCCGTGCGTTCCTGCGCTGGTGAGCAGGGCTCATTCTCCAGACCCTCTCCAAAGACACAGTGCCCTGCATTACCAGTGAGCACCTGCACATTTACTAGCAAGATTACTAAGGCAGCTTTTGTTGGATTCCTGTCACACATGGCTTCAGAGAAGGAGGGAAAGAAAGTACAGAGCTGTTATTAGCAACCAAATTCCACTACACACTGAAAATAAAAAGAAGCTCTTTCCAAAAGGTGAGAAACACAGCAGGTTGCACCCTAGTAAAGATGAGCATACATCCCAGTTCAGAGCAAGAGGGTGGGAAACATTACACAGTGAACCGTGGCCAACCACAGATGCCCAGGTGAATGCTGAAGATGATCTTCAAACATAGCCAAGCTTTATGCTATTAAGCGCTTTAAAAATCAAAACTACCAGTTAAATTAATCCGTGCTTTATAGGCAGCCAATGTAAAGAACGCAGCTGGGGCGTAATAGGATCACGGTAACTCAAGTCGGGGAGTAAATGAGTTGCTGCACTCTGTATAAGCTGTGCAAAACAGAAACCCCGCTGAAACCCTGCTCGCAGAGCATTGCGCCCGCTGAGCCTCCGGGGCAGGCGGGCAGTGGGGCTCTTGCAAGGCAGCCGCAGCCCACAGACAGACAGGGGCCGTGCTCCAGAGCAAAACCCCACGAGCAGCATCTGAGGCGCCTGGGAGGAAGGAGCGGTCGGAAGGAAAGCCACTGTGCTTAGCCTGTTGTGATGTTTCCAAATGTAAGTTCTCTCGTTACATGGAGCAACTAAAAAAGAGGGGCTGCACAGTTACAGGGCTTGCCAGCTCCCAGAAAATTAGTTTCACAGCCAGGCAGAACCAGAGGGCTACATTTCGCAGCTTATCCTGAAAATGAAAGGTGGAAAAGTTCAGATAGTTCAAAGAAACCAGCCAGGGAGCACATACAAACATACTTCTGGATATTTTCTAGATTTATTTTTTTTTACCAATGTCTGGTTTTAGGTCTTTCATATGATACAGATACGGCCGTGAAGTCACAGCCAGGAAATTAGCTTTAGATGTTAACAGGCAAACTGTTTCTAATCCTAATTTGCTTTTTTGCTAAACAAAGTGATTTTAAACAGACCTCCCATGTAGCTTAATGTTGTGTTTAAGGAAGCTGCTCACAGTAAGTGCTTTAGCCCCTTGGTGCTTATTCCACAACTCGAAATGTAGCCTTTCCAACCCAACTCCCAGCCCAGAGTGCACTGCGCTGCTTTTTAATCACTGTAGCAGAAAATGGTCTCACCAACTTCTCTTGAGTTGCCCTCCCGACAGTCGCAATCAGGTTTGGCTTTAACTATGACTTTCCTAGAGCAAAGATTTACAGTGGTAAAAAGTAAGTTGTGCTATTTCTGAAGTCCACTCTGTCAAGCACAAGCCATTCATTCGAACCATTATTCACTTTGGAACACATTCAACACATCAAAAGAAATTCAGAGGCATTTGAAATATCTTCTCATTTACACATACCTTAAGTTAGAAACTAAAATTTGATCCAAAGCCTGAGAAAGGCTCCATCTAAATACAATAGTTATTGAACCAGGTTTTTCAAGCATAACCTTTTCATCATTAGTGACTCACACAAATTAGTCCCTGTGAAACCAAAAGGTGTTGCTGTCTTAACAGTGTCAGCATAAACTCGTATTTCCTGTCTTTCTTACCATGGGTCTGGATATATCATGGTACAAGCACTTGTGTTGTTAGCCCATATTCCAATATTTATTTAGGATGCTTATTGAAGTACATTCTGCTTTGCACCAGCGTAAGAAGTATGACTGTACCTGTACTAAAAGCTTTAGTTTTACATAACTGCAGCTGTAAAAGGGAAGTCAAACTTCTCACCAAAAGGTTTATGGAGTATAACTATATTAAGTATAATTAGTTAGCAAGACAGATGTTTGGACAGACCTGTACAGTATCTTCAATCCCATTTGTCTAATGGTCCCAATAGTACTTAACAGCCAGTTTGAACCTCCCTTCGACTGTCAAATAAATTCCCACAGACCAGAGGAGAGCAGAACAAATCGAGCTCCAGCGCACACACACAGTATGTGCTAGCTTTCCTACAGCGTAATTAGTACCATACAGCTTCTCTGTGCAACAGGATTAACTCTCTATCCTAACCAAGGGAAGGGAAAGCAAGCTCATACTGTTTGTGTTAGGCCTTCTCAACTCCAGAAGAAAGAGGCTTAAATGCGTAATTTAAAACACAAGCATGAACATTTCAACTTTGAATTGACTGAAGTGATGTAGTAAGATGATGTGCTTCAGCTTGGATCACTCCGAAATCTTCCATGAGGAGTAAGACGTGGTAGAAGCTTGGTTTACAGCCAGACACAAAAGCTTCAATGAAATGAAAACGTGGGAATAATACTTCTTTCACAAATGTAGAATATAAAACAAATTTTGCTCAAAGCCTTTTCAATACTACTCATTTTTGATTGAGAAAGAAATACCACAAAATCAAATAAAAATAATTTTATTGAGAAAAACCATTGGAGAGCAGACCTCAGTCCTAACAATGTACATGGCAGCGGGCACTACTTAAAACCTATTCCTTTGGTAAGTATCTTATCTGTAACATAGACCTATGCCAATACGTTCCTCCTACAGGTTCCAATATAGCAACACATGGAAGAACCTGCCTAGGTGTTCTGCTGCCTTGCTCTGGTAAAGATGGAAAGAGTATCAGCAGACTAATAATTACACTTGCATTTATGCAAGTGAGTTGGAACAAAAGTCACGACAATTCTAAGCATCAAACTTTTGAACTCACCAAGTTGCATCATGCAAATGAATGACGCACGTGGGAGGTGAGCAGAAGAGAAACGAGGGGTGACAGCTGTTGACGTACTTGGACGACACACGCCAATGGGTGTTGTTAAAGAGCAGAACAGTGTCAATTCCCATTTTTGCAGCTATGGCACACCCCTTTATTTACACAACACATGATACGCAATTATCCCACAGAGGTCACAAAAGTCAGCTATCCTTTTCATCTCATTCACATCAATTAGAAAAATATGCCGAAGTTCACTGGGATTGCTACTTTTTTACTTTTTATGGCAGTTAAGGGACTGATTCTTGACTCCAGAAGCTCACAGCCTGCTATTATGTCCTCGGGGCAAGGGTGCAAACAAAGAAACAGGCAGCTGTTCTGAAAACAAAGTGGAAAAATTAGAGATACCTTTGGTGCATGTGCCAAGGAAACATTATTAAAGATGCCCCTGGAAGTCACAGTCATTCTAGAGAGAAACAATAAGGGAAAAGAAAAAGGATAGTAGTGGCCTGACTGGCAATTTCACCACCCACAACCAGCTGTTCGTAGGGCAGGAGCACTGATTGTGCTGGTCCTGGGACAGCTACCAGCTATTGTGCCCAAAAAGTCCATCAGCAGTCTTGGCTGTCAGTGCATATTTCCTAACGTGGTGACATTCTTTCTGCCCTCTTTGGGCTTTAACCTTGTAAGCAGCGCCAGTTGTCTTTGCTGTTTTGTTAGGGGTCCATCCTCAGAGCCCCTCCTGTCCTCTGCCGGGATGCTTTCCCTAGCTTCTTCTCTGAGATGCTCTTTATGCAATATGTGTATTTCTACATATACAGTAAGATTCTGGAATTGTATAACCTACTGGAGGACTACACGGGACCCAAGCATTTCTTTGGCATATAAAGTTGTAGTGTAATGGTCAAAACCATAAATACACATGTGCAGAAAAGTGAACATCTTTAGATCTATAAAGTTAACAATTTCTTTTCAAGCTTCCTTTTTCCATCAAAAGGCTTGACTGTAAAACAGAGCCTCTGAATGAAAACACGCTGCATCAGATCCTCCTATGCCATTTTAAGTTATCACCTCATCAAGAGAGAAAGCCTCTCAAAACTAAAAATAGGCAGGTTCAAGAATAGGCAGCAAAATTATTCTCAATGAGATAAAAAAGAAAAAAAAATCCATTCACCAGCTGATTTATGAAAACAGGCAAAGCACGTGTACAGTGAGATGGCAGCACACTTTGCTTTCATCAGGAGAACCAGTCTGGACTCACACCCATAGCTGTTCCCCCAGATGCTGCCTCTCCAGGAGCTCCAATGTTCTCCACTCCATCACTGTCTCATGCACAAAACCCACCTATTCTATTTCTGACCTGATACAGCCATCTAATCTCTCTGCAGGACTTTAGTACCCCACAGTTTTCACTTTTAAGGAACAGCAAACCTAAGACAAAGCCTGAAGTCTCCCCAATTGCCTGAAGGCACTGACCTGCTCTGCAACAATCTGCACTGAGCTGCCCTAGCCCAGGTCTCCCCACCCACGTCCCCTTTTCCAGCTACTTGTCGTTTGGAAATGCAAGGCATTTCTAAAGTTCTTGTCCAGATCAACTGTGATAGGACAAGGGGCAATGGCTTTAAACTAAAAGAGGGTATATTTAGGTTAGATGTAAGGAAGAAATTGTTTACAGTGGGGGTGGTGAGACACTGGACCAGGTTGCCCAGAGAAGTTGTGGATGCCCCATCACTGTAATTGTTCAAGGTCAGGTTGGAAGGAACTTTGAGCAACCTGATCTAGTGAAAGGTGTCCCTGCCCATGGCAGGGGGAGGGTTTGGACTAGATGGTCCTCAGAGGTCCCTTCCAACCCAAACCAACCTCTGATTCTAACTGTACATTCACACACTATAAGTCAGACACTGCCTGGAAGCTTCAGATTTGCCATTAATAGACTGCATGGCTGATTCACACATTCACAGTAAGCCCAAAACACTCCCCAAGTGCTAAATTTATTGCACATTTACAGTAAATTCAACACTTCCCAGAAGCTTCGACTCATTGCACATGCTACACAGAGCTAAAGCATAGCGATTTCTGTCCGGGAAATCCCCTGCACACAATAAATGGTGTGGTAGCCTTCATTCGGGGGGTAAAATGAAACATGGCATGGCAGCTGCATTGCTGACAGCGTTGGGCCTGGGAGACACAGGGAGGACAACCCATTTTCTGATGGGTTAATACAATGCAAACCCAGGAATAATACCCCCCTCCGCTTACGTCTCTAGATGCTGTGCAGGAAGGTGCATGAACTGAAATCACTTTTCGCTGGCAGTTGCAGCTTGGCTTCAAGCAGAAATCCTTGAGTTCTAGTCCACCGACCTGGATCATGCTTCTGTCAGTATTTCTAGCTACCTTCGTAGGGGAAGGGGTTCTCACTGGCTGGCATAAAGCTATTGACATCATGTACAGTAGTTTAATTATAGGTGTTTCTTCCACTCACTCATCAACAATGATAGTCTACCATTAAAAACATTTATCTAAGGACTTTTATATTGCTATAATCCTTCATCCTGTTAATATAATGTATTCCATTGTAACTAGTGGAAATGGTACATCAGCAGATGGGGTTTTGCTCAGATTTGTGATTATCTGCACAAGAAGTTCACCATACAAGATTAACCTTCTTAATTAATAAAACTACCTCTCAGCTTTCCCTTCCACTTCTGCAGTTAGGCAAAATCTATTTCTGAAGGTGCACTCTTAAGACCATCGTGATAAATGGAGCATGTTAGTGAAGCAGCTTATGATTTCTGTTTAAAAGAAATATATATAATTGAAGCAAAAAGTTTCTTTGCACAGCAGAGACCAAAATTCCTGACATCTGGAGAATGTAAAAACTCTCAATCATTAGGCTACAAAGTCTCAGCAATTGCTAAAAATTATATAGATATTCAATACCGTGCCACATTTCTAAAGCTTCAGTGCAGTAATCTATGCAACATGCTCTATCCCCCACTTTGTACATAAGGCAATTTATTTCTGGTAGCATATGCACTGATCATATCTAAATTATTTTCCACATAGCTTATCACGTGCAATAGTAAGTACATTTTTAAACCGTCTGGCAATTAGATTTCTTAAAGACTTAGTGTTGTGAAAATAGATCAAAACTGGTTTAAAAGCTGAACTATGATCTGGGATTACACTGCTTGTCTTGTAAGGAAATAATTTGCAATCTACATTATCTAAAGAAATGCCTTTCGGACTACCGTGGTGTTTCATTTTTTCTCAAAATTTCTGTTATTGGGGAAAAATAGAACACAGAGACAAAAATATTTTCATTGACTCCCACAAGTCTTTTATTAGACTCAAGAGGCAAAGAAAACACGTAACACCTGGAAGTCTGATGGTAAGAGGAAACTGGAATTATTTTTATCTATTTCCCCTCTACACCTCCACTACATTTCTTCAGCCCCTCATTAAGTCATATGTCAGCTTGGGATGATACTCTTTTTCTCCAAACTCCGACAACGCATTAATTCTCCAGCTCATTTCTGCAGCATAGCATTTTTCTCTCACATTTAACCTTCTTAGAGAAGGTTTTCACCTTTTTGCCCAAAGTAATGTGTTCACCCACACACACACCCTTTGTTTTTTAATTCATCATTAAAATGGTATTCTGTGCTTCAACCAGGTTAATCTCAAGTGTGCACCACAGACATTACCTCATCTGTGCAGCATATGCCGTTCAGTACATGCAATCTCCTTTATGTGACAATCTCTTCAAGATTGCAAATTATCATTTCCCTACCAGAAACATGAAAGCATTTTTCACATTATGAAGAGAACGATGGCACATAAAGGCACCATCAAAACTTGCATTATCTTTAAAAGACAATGAAATGCAGGGTAAAAAAAGCCACATGTTCCTGTTCACATGAAGTCAACAGTGGTGTCATTTGGTTTTATAAAGGAATTAAGATTTTTTTTTTTTTGTTATGAGTGCAGTTTCTTTTTTCCTCTGTAAAATGTTAAAGGCTGCAAACTTGTCTCTGTGTCCTAGCTGATAGATATTCCATTATATCTGAAAGGATAACAATTAAAAAAAATTCTGCAACCTATGCACGCAGCAGTTGTTCAAACTTAGCTGCTCGGGCCAATAACAGAACAGTCAAACTTTCATTGAAGAAATATTTTTAGTGCTTCATGTTTTGGCACCTATTATTTATGACCCAGGATAGCTGGAAAATGATTTCCATAAGCAGCTTGCTTTTCTTCTTTCTTTTCATCATTTTTCCTCTAAATGCCAAAGCTCACCATAACCCATATGTACACTCCTTTACGTGTTCTGCTAGTGGTACTCAGTTCGCTTTTGTTACTCTATGTAATTTGTGGCTCTCTAAATTGCATATATTTAGCATTGCTAATTTTTCAGCCTTTCAGGCTCAATCCTATCCATGCTGGTAAAACTCCACTGGATTTGCAAAAAGAACAGAACAAGTCAATAAAAAAAGACCATTGTCTAACTTGCCTAAGCCTCAGGCTGTTATGCTCTCTTATGTGTCCTATTATTTAAAGGAAGCTTCATAAAGACCATAAACAGATGGGTACATTTTCCTTCCTGTCTTTTGAGAAAGAAAAAAATTATACATTTGCTACAGTCATATATGATTTTGTTATCTAGAAAACAGCCACCTACTAACTAAAACCATCTCCAAACCCACGTATATAATACTTCAAAATCTCTTGATCTAAGCGAACAGTTCGCATTTCGAGTCCACATCTCCACTAACACCACAGTTGCATCTGGACCATTACATTTAACAGCCCTCGGTGGACCTACCCCTCCCTGAACCCTTTAATACCTTTGGCCTCCAGAAGTGTTGCATGTATTCGCATACTTTTCTCTCGCTGCAGTCCTAGGAGCCTGAATTAGCTGTATTGGCAGAAACATCCAGGAGGTTTGAATAGTGTGTTTGGAGGATTAAAATGGTCAATACGCCAGAGCAGAATAAAATATCCCTCTAACAGAAAAAAATGGAAGAAAGCACTATGAAAAATAAAAAAGGAATTTCTGTCTTTACAATTTATATCAATAAGGTTTTTTGACCACTTTAAATATAAATTGGGAAAAAAAGCCTGGAAAAAAAATCTCTGCACCTTCCCATCTCACTGATTCTGCCCTTCCCTTCAAGCTATTTGCGGCAAACTGCAAAGACAACAAAGAACTAAGTTTAAGGCTGATCTCCATCAAATGTCTCTGTTGCTTTTAAGTTTGACTAGATCTAGACAGCATATAATATACAGCACCAAAGGAAGAAATAGCTACATTAACACAGATAATGCCTATATTACTTATTAGGAGACATAAACTACATCCCTGCTAGTAAAAGGTAACTTACTCAGTATTTCCAAGGCCATGCATTGACAAAGTCAACAGAAGGGTGCAAAATAGAAAAATGTTTATTTAAATAATAAAATGTAACTCAGAAGAGAGCCTGACTATGTATGTGGGCCTCTAGCATTCATTAAATCTCATGTTTCACCAAGGACAAAGAGAAGTTGAGGGAGAGCAAGTACAGGACTGGGGGGACGTTAAGGAACCAACACTCACAACAAATATCAGGGAATTAGATAACATCGCATTTCTTTATTTCTAACATAAAACCGCTCCCAAACTCTGTATTCCTCATTCTGAGAGAAGCTGAATAACGCAAGAATTTTCTGTCAAGCCTGTTCAGATGTGCAGATGCAATCTGCATGAACTCGGCAAACAGGCACGAGCACAACAGAAACATGCAGGTAACTGTAACCATGAGTTTTGTTAAGACACAAATTCTGCAGAGCATAAAAAATTTATCATCGCCACAGGTGGTGCAACAGTTTGTTGTGCAGATGCTTACAAGCCTGCCTATTAAATCTATAAGCAGAGCAGGTTTACCAGCTTTACCTGAACTCAGAGCAGTGACTGAAACACAAAACCCTTGGGTAGAGAACACAAAAGGCTTAGGTAGAGAGGAGTCCTCGGACTTACTTTTCTTTGGGTGATTGTCCTTTGCAAAACTTTCCTAAACAGACAACTGGTTTTGGACACCAGCGTTACCAGAAGGTTGATAAAATCTGACAGTGATCTAAAACCTGTGAATGTTGCAATTGGAGTTGGCATCACAGCAATTCAGCGGCCTCTCCATCCTCCAAAGCCTCGACTTCGCACGGTGCCTAGTCCCATGCCCAGAGCCAAGCCAGGTATGCTGGGGAATACTTTGGGGCACCTACTCAAAGGCAGAAAGGCCAGATCTGATTGCAAAGACCCAGGAGTACTAAATCAACCAACAACCAGAGCTCAAGCCTAGACTCAAGTCTCCAGATGCTCTTCCTCTTTTCATTTCCTCTCTGAATTGCTCTCTAACATCTGTGTTTCCTTTTAAATACCATGCTATGATCCAAAAGCATTTGTAAAATATGTTAGTTTATACCAGGGTAGAGTGCTATTAGATAAAAGTGGTAGAGCACAGGGGTTATGTGAAAGTATATACCAAAAGCATGGCAGCCCAAATGTCCAGAAGGCAGCACCTCCTGTTCATGGTCCTTCCAGGCAGCATCTCCCAGCTCCTACACATGCTCACCTCTGGTGAAAGTTTGCTTCGGTTGTTGCTGTTTTCTACTTTTCCCTCCTTCAGCTGTAAGACATCCTGGAGAGCAACACATCTGCTGAGGAAACAAGACTTCTAAAAGCTTGCTATTTGGTTACATAGCTTTTTTCAAATCGAGTCTCCCCACCTTTGAATTCATTTTCAGAGTCAATGAGTTTTCAACTGCATGTTTATGTAGTGCTGAGCCCTTGGAAGGCAGAATTAACCAGAAAGACAACAACCAGGGGCCGTCTCAGCTACGTAACTGTTTTAAAACCCAAGCAGAGGCACAAAAACTCATGGAGACACAGCACAAAAGCCTGCTGTTCCTGCCTATAGCAATATCTGCTCCTACTCCCACCTCATTAATTGCTAGTTTTCCTGATTATAGAAACAGCTTTTTCTGCTGCCGAAATGTATGGTGTTGTGCCATTTGCATATGCAAACTGACATACGAACAATGAACCAGTTGCACAGTCCCTCAGAGAGCAACAATGTAGAGGATTTACGACGTGTATATGGCAACAGGCAGGGAGGGGGGTATGGGGAGATGGACATGTGAAACAGATCATGATGTCCTTTATATTGTTTTTTTCTGACAAATAGTCTTTCATGTTTTTTCTTGAAACAAAATATTTAATGCATTAGTGGATTACTGACACTGGATTTGGGGAAAGAACAGCACTAAACTGTGCAACTGCTTTGCCTCCAGTTGCATATCTGTTTATCAGATTTTAATATATGATCTCTGATTACATGATCGCACTCTGTTCTTCTACAAGATCCCCATGTTATTCAGTGCAGAGAAGACAGAGTTTATTTAATGACCAAAGCTTAGCATTTTGTTTTCTTCCTGTTATTCAAGGTATAATCCTTTATTTTCACATGCTATTTAAAGTCTACTATCCAAAAGGGATCACTCATTTCCTTATGGACATTCATCACCATCAGACTGCTTCACTAATTTTTTATTATTTTGCTCCTAGGTTAGATGACAGACACCATTATTACTCCCATTTTACAGACCATGAACTGGACTAGCGACAGAGTAGGAGAAAAAATAAATAGTAATTTGAGATGCTAGGAGCCTGCTTTTTCAAAGTATTCGACATTATATAGGACTTCATAGATTCAAAGCACAGCTCTCATTATGTCAACTTCACCTTTGAGTGCCTAGCATTCCCACAGGTCTTATTTCACAAACATGAAAACAGCGATTGCCTATAGAAGATTCGGCTTAAATAATCTGACCAGGAAAATGCAAAGCCCTGTAGCAATGGCAAGGGTAGGCTCCAGTTCTCCAGAACATAATTTGGCTGTCCTAAGCATTGAACGCTGATAATACCACCTCTATGACAAATGAAGACATTTTACTGAAGGCAAACCCAAAAAAACCCCAGAAATTGTATCACATGGCCTGATGCTGAACCTCGGGCTCACCAGTGGGGCTGGCATCCTTAGATCCACCACCAACACACCTGCACTTGAGATAAGAAACCAACTGGTGGCAGGTTGTTACATCTGCATGGACCAGCACTGGAAGGGAACACAAGGCACAATTCACCAGAAAACTTCTCAGCTATTCGGTAATTGCAAAAATAGGGTGAGATTTAGGAACCCTAGATCCCATACCTGCTTTGAGCAGGAGCGTGATCTAATGAGCACAGGATTCCAGTCTTTCTCCTTGAGCTTGCCTCCTTTCTGGCTCTGTTCTGGGCTCCCCAGTTCAAGAAGGATGAGGAACTCCTAGAGAGAGTCCAGAGGAGAGCAACAAAGATGATTAAGGGACTGGGAGCATCTCCCCTATGAGAAAAGGCTGAAGGAGCTGGACTTGTTTAGCCTGAAAAAGAGAAGACTGAGAGGGGACCTCATCAACACATACAAATATCTTAAGGGTGGATATCATGAGGATGGAGCCAGACTCTTCTCTGGTGCCCAGTGACAGGACAAGGGGCAATGGGCACAAACTGAGACATAAGAGGTTTCAGTTGAATATGAGGAAAAACTTCTTTACTCTGAGGGTGACAGAGCACTGGAACAGGCTGCCCAGGGGTGTTGTGGAATCTCCTTCTCTGGAGATATTCAAAGCCCACCAGGATGATGTCCTGTGCAACCTGCTCTAGGTGACCCTGCTTTAGCAGGGGGGTTGGACTAGATGATCTCCCGAGGTCCCTTCCAATCCCTGCCATTCTGTGATTCTGTGCGATTCCTTTCTGCCCCATCCCAGGGTGTGTTTCAGGCCCAACCACAGCCTTTGGTCTCACCTCAAGAGTCTCACCCTAAACTCTGGCAGGACAGCCCCAGTTCCCTGAGCAGAATATGCCAGATTGCGCCTCCTTAGTTTAAAGCACAGAAAAATTACTCTGAAGGTGTGGACTATTTGGCCTGACAGCAGTAGATAGCTGAGTAGAAAGCAGAAGACAGCCGCACCGGTACAGTACAGATGGATGTCTGCCAGGCATCTGACTTGGTACCACGCAACAGGCGAAACTTGCTTTACATGAAGATAAGCCATACATAGATTAAAAACTACCTTACTGAAGAATATCAAAAAATGAATCATAGAATCATACAATGTTTTGGGTTGGAAGGGACCCCTAGAGGTAATTTAATGAGCCATTATCTGAAAGGGACTCTTTCCTGGGTGAACCTTCTGGGACTAGTTCTCGGTCTATTTATCAATTTATCTATTTATCGATGATCTACACAATGCTGTAAGATCTTGGTCAGTAGAGCTTGTGCATGGCACTAAAAGCAAGGGCTGCAGAAAGTAATGGAGGGAACGTTATTCTTATGAGCTCCGCTAAATGGTCACAACCCTACAGGACATTTCAGAACAGGCAAATGGTAATAAGAAGTGCAGGTTATGCTCGAAGGACAGAAGATGACTTTGAAAATCAGTTTCTCAGAGGGAAGCCGAAGAGTCCGTTCAAATCAGCACCAGAACATGAGCTTGTGGCATAAGGTGCAAATGGAAATATTGAGTGAAAGGAATTGATTTTGCTACAATACAGTTCATTCCTGAAACCACTCCTACGTGCAGTCCTGATGCCCACTTCTCCAAATCTCTCATCTTCCTTAAAAACAATTGCACAAAAGTGACAAAAATTTGGAAAACAAGTCATAAGAGTGTAAGCCAATGAACAATTGCATGCCCAGGTTGGGCTGGGTAGTCACTGCCCATTCCGACCCTGGAACTGGTTTTCACCCCAGCTCCTTTATGGACACTGGCCAGGCCCATAATTTTTGTAGCTTCCCATGAAGACAGCTTTTTTTTTTTCAAGTTTTGCATTTAAGATTTCTAAGTACAGTACTCATAAAGGAAGGATTTTCCCATGCACACAGATGTAATAATTCGTCTTCTGATCTTAGGAAAAGATACAGCTGTCATTTTTAACTTCGTTTCCTAAGGAAACCGAGACACACAGGCACCATGTGTCTCTGTATGTGGATGACCCAGTAATTGTCCAAATCCTCTGGCCAGCTTTAACCAAATTTAACAGAGAAGTACAGATTGCTTTGAGCTACAAAGTTCCTACACATTTTCATAGGAACAGGAGTTCGGGTGGAAAAGGGGGACTTCATAAGCACCCTGCACAAGGGCAAGCAGTAGTACAAGCCCTCAGGGTACTAGGCACTAAACAAGACACCACATGAACGCCCTGCCCACAGCAAAGCTGCACTTGGAGCTCAGAATCAATCACAAAACACAGTTCTGTTGGAAGTGCTGGAAGGGGTGAAGGCAGATTAACAGAATTATTTGTTTTGGTTTTCCTCAGAAGCAGCAGAGCTTGGCCACCAGAACTGAAGGGAGGGGAAGAAAGCCACCCCTCGGGGCTCTGCCTGGCGCGGCTGCTCGGGTGCTTGCGGGGACAGGGCTGGCCGGGTCCGGGCAAGGTCTTGCTGCCCGGTAGAGACCTTGGGGAGGTTCATCTTCCCCTGCATGCTGACCTACGCTTCACCCACAGGAATCGCCAGCCTGTGTCTTCTCTGATCAGCTCCCTGTGGCCACAGGAACCTGCCGAGTTGAAAAACAGATTACAAGTGACTCCGTCTATTGAAAACACTTAGCAGGTTCTTCTCCATTTGACTCATTTACTACTTAAAAATGCAGCCACCTAAATACAGGTGAAACCTCTACCAACCAAAATGTATCCTTCTGTTATAAAATACATGCAAAGTGTAGACATGTGGAAGAATCCTTTTTTTTTTTTTAACTAGGAGGATATAATGATCCAACTCACTGTACTTCTACAAACAGTGTTTTTCAGATAATATATAATAAACTTCCTTAATGAACTAGCTTTGTAGTAAAGTATCTGAATAAATCATGACACTTCATTTGACTGACAACCTGCAAACAACACTGGTACCAAATGAAAACAAAACTAGGAAGTTTACACCATCTTATTATTTTTGTTGAAACTCTAACAAACACTACAATAAATTCCATTAAACTATTAACAGTGCTTCCCAGCAGCTCTGGAAACACCATCTCCCCAGTCACTCTCCCTTTTCTTCTCTATTCCCAAGGATAAACATTAAGCCTACACAGGGTAAGCATTCCGTATATTATACTATTATTTAGTATTGCTAGTGATTTTCTCTTGCTAACTCTCCTTTCCATTGAAATAATTTGAAAGAAATCTGTATTTTCTGTTCTGATCCCTTCAGATAAATACTAGTTAGAGGTGAAAGGTTTACAAAATCTAACACTATCACGACAAGTATGTAGAAAAAGCAAGTGCTCAAGCAGTATCTGACTCCTCATTTACCTAGCTGTCCTTCACAGAGACGACACACCTGGGAAACAAATGCTTCTACATTTCATTTATCAGTTCTAAGGCCTTAACACATACGTATATAATATCACAGGATGATTCTCTGTAAATAAAACAAATGTTTTTGCTTGGACAATTATAACATTTTCAACTGGTAAAGAGTTCTTCATCTACAAGCAAAAATTTTTGGGTTTTAATTGTGGGAAAATTATTGCTAAATCTATGAACCTTAGCATTAGTATAATCTGACAGTATTTCTAAAATAGACCTGTGTCACAGCAAGTACATATTCCTTTAAATATTTTAAGTGGAAAAATCCTCCAGGGCAATAAGTAGGACAAACATGTTTACGATTATTCAGCACCGTAGATTGCTGAACTGGTGATGTCAGCTGTACGAGGCATTTCTGCAGAGAAAAAAACAAGATACCATTCAAACGGTCGTATCTATGTCCCCACATGGAAAGCAAATACCTCATCCTGCTGGCTGGAGCAGGTGGGAGGGATCTGCTCCTCACAGCTGCATGTAAGAAAAATACCCCAAAAGCAACATCGAATATATTCAGCTTCCAAACAAATACATTTCCAAGTATTATTTTTTAGCAAAAAGTATTCTATTAACAAGAATTCTTTTACATTCGGTGCTTTTTAACATTTTGAAAAGGTGAAATGAACCTACTCCCTCAAATTCTCAGCACTGGGTGTTCAGCAAATCCCCCTGCATTGCGCATCCCTTTTGGCGAGGACAGGAGCAAATGCTGTGTTACAGGATGACAGGGGCTGTGTTCCTGATGTGACATGGGGCTTCTTGACAGGCCTCCCTCTCACTTTGCATCGGTGCCTGTGGAGCTGCTTCTCGGTTCATCACCGGCTTCGGTGCTGACTTATCCCCGCCGGCTGCCCGTGCCCGCCCGCCCCAGGCTCCAGGGTGAGGCCGAAGCATCGCCTGGGCCAACGAGCTTCTGGAGCCACTCGCTGCCACTGCAAGCAAAAAAGGGATTCCAGCAGGTATCACTTCTTGCTTGGCGGTGAGCTAAAGCACCGAGCCAGCGTCAGACCACAGCACATGCATAAGTCATCAAAGCCAGGACTTGGTTTTCTGCCACTAAACATCCCATCTTAGTTTTTTGTTGGGGAAGGCAAGTTAACAGCATCTAATTATCCCGGCCCTCTAGTAATGACACTGTGCCCCCTGCAGTTTCCACGGGATACGGTCCCTCTCCGACCTTCCTCCTCTGAGCTGCGGGGCACAGGACTTGCTTACCAAAATTGCTTTTTTTCAGCCCAGTGGAAGTCTGGGTTGAGCCTGTACAATGTGCAGCAGCACAGCTAGCAAGGGCTAGATTCTGGAAAGGAGCACAGCATGAGTGCCTGGGCAAAGAGGAGCTCTGCCTCTCATTAACTGCTTTTCATTGCTGTGAAGGTACTCAGTGGAAAGTCTTTATCAGCGCAAAAATGTATTTCCAGTGAAAGTGTCCTCTTTTCCCTGGAAGCTCACCCTCAATCCTTCCTCCGGTACCAAGCAGGCCAGAGACACCCATGCACCATTCCCATGTTGCCAGACCAAGTCCAGACCCAGCAGAGCTAGTGCCACTCCTCCAGCATCCTTCCTGCCGCGCCGCCTGCCTGTCGGGGTGGGATGCTGCTGCCAGAGCAAAGCTCAAGTTGAGGGTGAGGGCAACTGTACTTGCATGGCAGGGCTTTCTCACCAAACTTGCTAATAAATAATATCTGCAAAGTCACAGATGGTATACTACTGGCTGTATAAGCACCACCTGAAATCATTTTCCCACACGTAGTTAAGCACAAGTTCACAGCAACCCTAAATTATTAATATTGCAAACAACATTAACACTATTGCAAATAATGTACAAGCAAATAAAATACACGGCAGACGGTATCTCTGTAGAAGGATTGAGAACTAGCGATAGCACAAACTTCACTGACTCTACCTGTTCCTAAAACACTAAGATTTAATCTAAAACTTCCCTTACAATTAAACTATGGCTTCTGTAACATAAATAAAACTCTTCTCTGGCTCAAGCCCAGGCAGCATGTTGACCCATTTACACAGCCGTAGTCTCCTGCTCAGAGGTGGTAATTATCACATCTGTGTTTGCTTCTGAAATTGGAATTTAAAACACAATTTGGTTTACCTAAAACGGGGACAGTAACTGCAGACTCAGGGAAACAACTTTCTGTAACCCTTAGGGCTCACCAAACCCACACTGACCTTGGCTGCATTTAAGGAGGCAAAGGGGGTGCAACTTCTTTTGCCCCATGTGAAATGCTGACTCTCATGGAGTCGGGGGAAAATTCTCGTTGACTTCAACAGGGTCGGGACAGGGTCATCTCTACCACCATGTCCCCCTTCAGCAAATCAAATCTGGGGAGGAGGGCAGTAACAGGCTCTTCACTGAAATGTAGTATTAGTTTAAGTTTTACAGAACAGCTAACATGCCTGGTGACTTTCAAGGACCTTTTGGTTTTTAAGCAATTAGCTGCTCAAGACAGCAGCAAAGAGTAAAAAAACCAAGAAGCATCCAGTTCTTCACTCCCATGTGGTTGCTTTAAGATGGGATCTGCTGTTTCCATGTTCCAGTGGGGGCTCTCCAGCACCTCACTGTACCAGTAAGTTCTCTGTGGGGCTTTCTCTGGTCTTCCCACCTCACTAGCTCGTTTCGTTAGAAATGCTAAATTATTTGCACTACATCACTGCGAGGCAAGGTGGCATTATTCTCTCATTTGTATATGCAAGACCTTGAAAGACAAAATTTAAAGTGGAACTGTTAGATCTCTGAAACGATTTCCATCAGGGAGCAACAAGGGCTTGCTGCTCCCTCAGGGCCGGCAGGGCAGGGGCTACGACATCCTACAGCATCCCTGGGGCAGGGACTGACAGCTGTGGGCTGGGCTAGCGTGGGGTCTTGGGCCATGGGTAGAGGGAGAGAGGCTCCAGATGAGGCTGGGCAAGGACAGTAAGACCTGTTAGTGCCCTCGGTTTTGGATCTCCCAACTGGAAACACTGGGAGCTGTGTCTTGTGACATCTTCATGTTCTGCAGCGCTTCACAGATTCACAGTGTAGCTCTCAATGACTGAAACAGAAGCTCTTCCCAGATCAGATCCCCTCGAGCTCAGGTGTCAGCTGCTTTTTGAGGACCCGAAATAAGAACGGCACAAAATGGCCATCTCAGAAAGGTTTCTTGCAGGGACCAGCCCGGGTGACAGATGAGCTCTGCAGCAGAGGCAGAGCTGTGCCCCCAGCAGCGCTGCGGGGTTTCCCTCCCACGCCGCCCGCTCCTGCTGCCCACCCAACACCACAGCCCGGGCGAGGGAAGGACGAGGACTGAAACACAACCCTGACTCACTTGCAGGGCACAGGGTACCTTCTGCATTAAATGAGGGAGTCTTGCAGCAAAGGTGATGTAAAAACTCAAAATCAAGATGGACCAAAAGCCCTTTAAAGTAAGGCCGCGTTAACTTGCAGGGAAAATTTTCATGCTGCCATTTCCTAATTTTTGAGTGCTTGATTTTATATACTTATTCTTTTGATGGTATTTTATTGTGTGAATTTCTAACTTAGGAATCACCCCACTCCACCCCCTGTTGAGAACACTAAGTATCATGAAAAATAAACTTTTCATTGATTATAATCCTATCTATCCCGCACTCCATCACCTGGCTCATCACATCAGAAGCTGCAGGTGAGTCCTATGTGACTTGTGTTAATGAAGATACAGTGTAGGAGTGTGCCTAGGGAAGGGTACACTGGCACAGTTGCCCAGTAGAACTCAGAGTTATTCAACTTGGGGAGGGGAATAAAAAATAGCCATAGCAATTCTTCAGTCTGCATCGCTCACGGCCACACAAATAGCTCTGCAAGCGTAGCACAGCAGGCAGCACAAGGGCAATAATGAATAAACTGGAGATAAGAGAAGAGCTCCTCACCCAGCCTTACCACCAAACATGAGAGCACAACCAGAGCAAGCAGCATCTTTCTGGCTAGCAAGTCGGTGCGCTCACACGGCCCTTGTACTTAATGCTGTAGCAAATCGCTTCCTGCGCACTAATTTACAAGCAGTTTTCTGGAAGCTTGATGCCACATTTCCATACAAAATACCGGTTCTCTCCTTTTCAGCTGGAATGCAGCACACTGGATTTAAGCCTTTGCAAACAGTAGCACTAGCAGACTGCACCTCTGCAACTGGACATGCTCTAGCATCTGGCATAAAGGCTGCTTATGTATTCTGTATGAGAATCGCTGCATGAAGTGCATAAATCTCACCGGGGACTGAGTCCCAAGCTTCCTCCATTCTGGCAGGAGGTCCTCAGCATGGACTATGGGCTCACTTTTGATTTGCTGTCTTGCTGGCCCCACAATTCTGGTATTCCTTTCTGCACAGCACACCAGCTTCATCCGGAAGGACCCATGTCCTTTGGCAGGGATACTGCCCTCAGCTACTCCCAGCCTGGGGAGAAAGCCAAGAACCCTGAAGAAGGGCCTAGAGCCCAGATGCTGGCTCCTTGGCCGGAGCTCCAGGGCACAGGGAGCAGCCCTCGGCCCACTTCTTGATGAGGAAAGAAGCCCAACTACAACACTTTTTTGTACACCTCAGCGCTGCGCTCCCTGCTAGAGACTCACCTATGGCTCAGCTACACAGTGCCAGGATTTAAGGGATTTGTGTGGGAGATGACTGACTCGTTCTCTCATGCCCAAAGGATGATGGGGACAGGCCCACCTTTGGCCAGCACCTGCAAGGCGGCGGCCCCGGCACGGGTGCTGGAAGGCGGCCCCGGTTCAGGGCCCGGCCGAGGAGCTGGCGCTCGCCGTGTCCCTTCTGCTCGGCTCAGAGACCCCCGCCCCGGCTCCGCAGGC
>NW_009259584.1:303434-303766 GCF_000687185.1 Egretta garzetta
GGGTCCCCTTGCAGCGCACCTCGCTTGAGGCCGAGCCTTCCCCGGGGGGGCCGGGCTTGTCCCGGCGGCGGGGTTTCCCGAGCAGCGCGGCACAGCATATGGTTTACATGTTGCACTACTGCACGCAAGGACTAACATTCATCCCAGGGATTCACTTGACATAAAAAAAGCCCTAATTACAGTAATTTAGAGGTGCCTGAATGACAGCAGGCTCAATTTTTGGTTGAATTTGCAATTAAGGGAAGATAATTATGCCTCGCGCTAGCGCAGAGTATTAATATTTATGGTAGGAGCCAGAGGCCCCTTTGGCTGGGAGGATGCGGCAGAGCCGA
>NW_009259584.1:304970-338221 GCF_000687185.1 Egretta garzetta
GAGCGTGGGGCGGCGGCAGCCGTAGTTTGTTTGGTTTTCCCTCTCCCGGGACTTCCGCTGACTCGCAGGAGAGCCCCCGAACAGTTAAATTCTCAACCCGAAGTTCACACGCCAGTAAATTAAAGAAACCCGTCTTTATTTATCTATGCTCATCCTTTAAAAAATTCTTATAAAATCTTGGATGTTTTTGTAACCGCGTTGAAACCCTCCCTGTGCTTTATTTTCATGAACTAGAAAGAAGAAAGACGGTGCAGAGAGAAATAGAGCTGTGAAGAGCTGCATCATTCACAGTGCAACTCAGTATAGTACACCAGTCACCACCGGCTTTACACTGCTTGTATCCTCTTGTATCCCTGTCATTTCCTGAATAAGCTGCTCTTTCCAACGAAGGGAGGGGAAAAAAGAAAAGAAGAGATGCAGACCAGTTTGGGGAAGTTGGAAGATGAGTGTATAGATAGATAGATAGATAGATACACTTGTATAGATTTGTACACACACACCCGTGCTGATACATTGTCTTGCTGCAAGAGCCGGCTGTGCCATTCAAATAGTTTATGCCAATAGGATGATTTATTAATGGAGTGTGCGTGACATTTCCCTGCACCACCGCCTGCAGAAAGGCATCACGACATCATTGTAAACTCATCAGCGCTGCATGGAGCAAAACGATAGGATGCTGAAACTGCAACCCGATGGAAGAGAGGAATGTAGGTGGAGAGTCTTAAAAGTATCTTCCAGTGAGGACAGATCCTGCCCCCCAGGTTTCCAGATGGTGAAACACTCTGGTCCAAGGACTAACAAGAGACCTCTGCAGCTTTTAAGCCTAACACTGAGAATCTGTGGGATTTAAATGATTCACTGACTTTGTACCTGTCTTTCTACACAGGATTTAGGATGAATTTTATCCACGGCTAATCCCATTGACTTCAAAGGGAATGCCTGCCTGAGTGAAGTGGCTGATGTTTATTTAAGTGAGATCTTAAATATGTTTTAAAAAATGAAACAGCTTTCCCATTTAGTTCCCAAGGTTAATGCTGCTTTGATTCTGCTTCTCAGAAAGTTCAATTTTTAATTTCTCTGTAATCCAAGTAATTACGTCTCAACAGGTCCTCAGTTTTTGGACAACAGTCAAGCAGAAAGACTTCATATCGTTCAGAATCCACTTAAAAGTGAAATATGGTGAAATCTATTCTGGACTCAGTCAGAGAGACCCATGGACAAAACACACGTTGTTTGTTTTGCCTTTTTAAAAGCCCAACTTAAATGCGGAGAAAACAATGTGGTGAGGTTTTAATCAATGCAATAGGGGTTGAAATTGTGGGAAGATGTATAAACCTGTATTTGTCCATTTTTCCTTGTCACTGTTAATTTCCAGGAAATCTCTAGTGGTAACTTCATCCTCTACTTATCAAAATTTTTTCAAGACTGTTTCTTTTACAGTAATGGAGATTCCCATTCCTAGTGGTTGGCTTAAGTCAAGTCTTTGATGTCTCTTCTCTTCTGGTAAGTTCAATGTTTCCTGTTTTTCCAAGATCCTTGCATGTTAGTTGATGTGTTTATTATTGCTGTTTGATTGCAGTATCATTCTGATCACCCCCAGTCAGCATCTTTTTCCAAAATAACTATGAATTCCAAAAAGTCAGACCTGTCTGTCACCCAGTTCAAACCAAATGGCAACCGACTCTGTGACCAAGAGGGCTGTTCGCTGAGCAAGATTGTCTCCAGGCTTGCCCAGGGGTGAACAGACAGTGTAGGGGTGTAACATCCTTTAGAATAATATCAGGGAAACTCTGCTCATTCCTAGGCGCAAGAGACACAAAGCTGTGCCATTACTTTAAAATGCAGGTGAAGCGCACAAAACTACAGGTATAAAAAAAAAACCAACCTTCCCTTACAGAGAGGGACGTCCTTCACCATCTATGGATTACCATTTTTTTAAGACAAGTGGGCAAGAAGATAAATCAAGCTGCAGAGTTTATCTGATGAATGCTGTCTTCATATGAGGTCCTGTTTGGTCTTTATCTCTTAAGCAGAGAGTGACTTCAATTGCAGTTAATATAAAGATTTATTAACCTGAGAAGTAAATATTGACCAAGGTGAAGCCAAGGTCAATGTTTACCTAGAGGACTAATAAATCTTTGCGTTAACCTAAATATGGATGCTGGTGGGCCATATTTTGCTCTCAAATCAGGGTCTACCCTAAATGAGTCCCAGTAAGATCGAGGTATTTGCACCAAAAGTGCTCAGTGTACAAACTGTTGTAAAATACATTCTGTATGAGTTTATCAGAAATATGAGAATTAGGCTTTTTTTCAAAGGATAACTGATTATTTCTTCACGTACGAAAATCTGAAGAATAAATAGCAGCAGATGGCTAGAATTGTTTTTGCTCGAAGGTGAACAGTGATTTAAGTGAACATAGTACAGATGAGGGGTTTGTTCTATTTTGCAATACGATTGGTAAATATTATTGTGGAGAATAAAGGATACTGATCTGACATGACCTATTTCAAGAAATCACAGCTTTTTACCTTCTTGTTTATAGCAAGACCAGCGCTGGCCCCTTCGTTAGAACGTGAGCGTCGCCTGTTCTAGGTAAATCAGCTAAAATATTCATCAAATCTGCTGGCCTGCCTTTCTCCAGTCCCCCTTGAAATAATTGCAGAGTTATAGAGGTTGAGTGCTTTTGTCTTTATAACATTTAATTTCAAATCCACACAGCTGTGCTGTTTTATTGGTCCTCGTGGATTTAGCTGTTTAGCTTATTTCATAGGCATTACTGGGCCTTTAACTTGTAAAAATGCCAAGAAATCACCAATCCTTTGGACCTACCTCAAATATTCTACTGTAGCCTAGCCGCTATGTGCCTTAGGAGAATATCACCTTTATAAACCTCTCAGGATGCTTCATGAGTTTTGACAGAATTAGTATAAGTGCTTTTCTCTTTTGTTATCTCTTTAATAGATTTTTTTTTCTCCCTGGGTTCTCTGTCTCAGTTGTCTGGTTGAAATGCCGCTTTCTCTATTCTCAAGAACAAAGAAATGGCTCCTGTTTAACTTAATCAAATGCTCTGGTCTCTTTCTGATGGAAAGAATAGTGGCCAATTTACCTCTAGCACTATTAAGTCCCCAACAGTTTTCCTGTGTTTGATTTCTGTATGTGCTTTCAGTACAGCCTTTTTTTTTTCCCCTACCCATTTTCCTTTGTCTCCCTCTTTTTAAGAAGACCGACACAAAAGCGTATCTTACCCATAACATATTTTTGTTGCAAAATTTATTACCGTTTCATTAATTTATTTCTTGACATTTACTTGCAATTAAATTAATTCTACCTTTTGCACGCATGAGGTTTCAGTAAATGAAAGTATTGCTGCTCCAAGTACCAGATCTTTCTATCTCTGCTTTGCTTAGCCTTTGTGCAGCAGAAATCCTGTCGGCTGTAATCGAAAAGCAAAGTATTACTGACTTTAGCAGTCTTGCCCGTGTGAGAAATGAGTCTCGAGTTTTGTCTGTTAGTAAATGCGCTCTGGATCATATTTCACAATCAGACTTTCATACGCTCTCCGCTAACGTTAGGTTTCTAGGCTCAATTTTTTTAGTTGCACTTCCCATTCATCACGCAGCATAACTGATCCTAGAAAATGAATCCGTGTTGGATGAAACAATAAAACGAGCATCCAGCCTCCGCTGCTCACTTTTCTCATGCAAGTGGACCCCTCGAAATCAATAGAATCATTCAGGGGAGTCAGACAAGCAAGGGCTAACTCAAAACAGGTACTGCGCGCTGCCCAGGAACAAAATGCTTCTGTCCTCTCTGGCTCTGTGAAATATAGGTGCCTCAGGTTGTATCAAAATTACGAAAGGAGACTAATTTTAGAAAAAATCACGTGGAAAAATCTGTTTAAACACTGATGGCTGGCTTTTGCACGCAAAGAGCGCGGTTTTGTAGATGAGCAAAAGTGCTATGGTCAGGAAATGTGAAGTGACTTTTTTTTTTGAGGAACTGTACAACTGTAACGCATGGTTAAGGCTTTTCTAGCTTGTTTGGAATAGCAAATGCAACCTCTAAATTGCTCTTTTTTGAAATGGTGAATGTTAAGGCAGAAGACTGGCAATGCCTTAGAATGCTACTACAAAACGGTTCTGCTGTTTAATTAATTTGTTTTCACTCTGCTTGCATTCCTTTTGTATCCAGTGTTTTCAAACATGCTTCAGGGGGACAAAATATTGTCCAGTTTTTGTGAGACCGTCACGGATACAGTCATTTTTAACCAAAGGTGGAAAAATATTCACAGAAAGGGAATCTGGAATTTACTGCAGCGCATGGTGGAAACTCAGGTTTCCAGGGCTGTGTTTCAAGGAAAGAAACATTCCTTGGGGTCCAGTCAAAATACCTCAGATGTCTACGTGCTCGTCAGAAACTTCGTGCGAAGAAAATGTATGCTAAGATTTACTTGTTTATCTCATTCTAAATAACAAATATATTCAGATCTCTCAGTATGTATTCACAGTTAACATTCAAATAGGAAACGAGATTAATTTTGTTGATATAATTGGTGGAATACAACTTATACTGAGGGGATTGGCGGGATACAAGCTGTATTACATACCACGTTTCTGTGACAATGAAAACCTGGTCAGGCTGGTGGCATTTTGTCTCCTCAGACCTGAATCAGCAGTTATTTTTAGATAGTTCTTTTAAGTGCGGACTGCGCCCATCAGTAAAGCTGTATGCATGTTTAGGCTGCTCTAGTTTTACTGTATTAATCACGCTGATCTAAACGTTTACAAATTGCCTTCTAATTTCTACTATATCATGATAATTAGAATCTTTCCAAATACTATTGTGAAGGCAAAAGCCTGGCTAACGCATCAATTAAAACCTTAAGTTATGTTACTGCCAATAAGTGGTCATTAAGGGCATGTGAGGGCAACCAGCGTTTTTGTAGAATCGGATTCTTAGGGGTTGGTCTCTAAAGCAGATGGTTTTCATTTTTATTTCATTTTTAAATGACTTACAAAATACCAAGACAGCTGTAAGGATAGTGAAGATTTTTTATATCAACAGTGCATTATGAATGCAGAGCTAAGCTTTTAAACATTAAACTTTATTATTGACGATGGAGGAATAATCCCTGATCTGCCAAGAAAGAAGCATTACAACAATGGTTGTATGGTTTAGGAGAATGCTCACTACATTTTAACGGGGAAACCAGGAATTAGTAGCTTTCTGTAGTGTAACAATTTTCCTGCAACATGAGAAAGAATTTCATCAAACATGATAAGGGAGCAGAATACAATTTCTTCATACTTATTGGGAGGATACCACTAATTTTCAAAACATGCTATGAAAAGATGGAGTTTTTAAGTCTGTTCAACATGGTGGGGGTTTTTTCCTATAGTACGTCATGCATAGTCAAAATGTAAGTAACTCTGATGCGCTTGTGGTTTTGTCCGTGACCTGCAAAGTGTAATATTTGCTCAAAAAGAAGTATTACTGCTAAAATACAGTCCCAGAAGAACATTTCCAAATGGAAATAGTTAATTAAACAAACCTCAGAGTGGGTGAAAACTGTTAATTTCACTTGCCTCCTTATTCCCATATCACATTGCCACCCTAATTAATTTAATCTTCACTGAAAATGAAGTATAAACTCTTGTTTGGGAAGTAATAATCACAGCATGTAACAGGCTGAAATACTGTTCTTAGTCAACACCAGCTGTTTGGCTTGAGGTAGTTTGTGGTGTTGAAAAAGCATTTAAATTATACAGCAGCAGTGGACTTTTAATGGAATATCTGTTTCCACTCAGTAAAAACTTCTCTGTTGAATCTCAATGTGAAACAGAGAAAAAGACAGAGTCTCACCTCTTTTTTCATCAAATTTCAGCATGAAGTAGATGAAAGTATAGGGGTTTAGTTATAAAGCCCAATAATGTAAGGAGAAAATAGTATCCTTCCTGAACATGCAATAAACTAGATTCTGGACACAATTACTTCTGTAAGGTAAACCACAGAATAAACAGAAGTTAGTGGTAGGTTTATGTCCAACAAAGTGACTGGGCAATTTAGCGTGCCTCGCGATAGCCTGGGTGTGCAGCACAGAATAGCTCGCTCTGTTTCCTTTCTCCAAAACTGTTTTCGTCTCAACTCAAGAACTACGGAGTTAATGGAATGGAAAATTCAGGCACCCTCATGCTCCTGATTTATGCATGACAAGAGAAACAGTTCCCGTAGATTTCTATGATAAAACGTTTTCCTTTTATTGCAATCGAGTTCTTTGCAGTTTGTTTGCTTTTTGTGGGGGCGGATGGTACCCGTCACAAGTTAGACAGGACACAAGTGCTTCTGAGCTACTACAGGGTTCTGCTGGTGTAGGTATGTAGGTCATGGTGGCTAATCCCCTAATATAGATGTAGTTTTACTAGCCTAATTTGGCTTTTTTTTTTGGTTTGGTTTTTTTTTTTACACGTATCGTCTGTGGAAAGCAATCCTGTAGCCGGCTGGTCCGCATTCACATCTGTAGCACTTTACCGGTAGGTTATACCACTCTCCCTATTTTGGTAGCATCTTCCTAGTATAGGCACGACAAAAATATCCACCATAGCACTGCCAATGTAAGGGCAAGCAGCTCAAGCAGGTATAAGTCAGGCGTCGTGCAGAGCTATTTGTGCATGCAAACGTGACCTGCAGTGTGTTATTTGCAGCCCTCCACCAGATAGCTACATTTGACCCTTCAATGTCAACAGAAATGTCTGACTACCAGAACCTAGTTGTCATCTCCTTTCATTATCACAGGATTTTCTTGGGCCTTTTTCTATTCTTCATATTCACAATGCTAAGCTTCCATATTAATTAAATGTCAACATTCACTAGTCTGCAACTATGTTATCCAATAAATACCTGCCTGAAGCCAACTACATGAAGGGTGCAACTTGCTTTTTTTTTTTTTTTAATACAAATTATTTGTTCACAATGTTTGATCAAATTAATCAGTGGCAGAATAAATGGGAGCTGCAACCGCAGCTGAAAAGGATTTGAAAAAATATTAAGGTTGCTGTTGTCACTCATCTCTCCGCTTTGCCTCTGATAGCCGTCGTTTCAGGGGGTCTTAACCTTCCAGAGGTTGGGTTGCTTGGCTATATGCACAACAAAACACTTAAAGACAGTAGGAAGCTTCGCGCAAACAGAGTCTTGTTTAGATCTGGTGGTTGGGTTTGGGTTTTTTTTTTTCTCTTCTGGGTGTCTTATTTTCAGTTCACTTAGGGTTTTTATGGATAGAAAGTAGAAAAAGCAGAATCCTGATGGGAAATCTAATGATAACGTGGCCCTTTTCTCTCACTTGGTTTGACAATTTTAGCCACTGGCTGCGACTGATGAAGCTCCCACAGGCAGGTTATTATTGTCCTAATTCCCGAGACGAGGAAGCTGAGTCATGGGAGGGGAGGGGGGGCTGCCCGATCGCCCAAGACCCCACAGAGAGGCCTACTTCCAGCGTAGCCCCGCGCTCAGGACTGGCTTTAATCTGCAGAGCTAAAAAGCACCTTTGGGCAATGAGAAACAGCGCTTGCTCGACACGGAGCTGCTGGGAGCCCCAGGCCCCTCTTCCCGCTGCCCAGGAGCCGGCAGCGCGTTCTCGCGAAGCGGTGGGTCGGATTCTGCAGTGCGCCCAATGGCTCTCCCGCAGCCTGGAATTAATGGCTTGGGGCTGGCTTCGGTGCAGGAGAAATGATATTTTCCCCAACAGTGCTGCAGATGGAGCTCCAAGCAACTGTCAAAAGTGCAGGGACTTCCACCTCCTCGTAACTCGAGGCGGATTTAAGCTGGTGACCTACAAGCAGAGGGCTCTGCAGCGTTTTCCCCAACGCCAGTGCAATCCCACCGCCGCACTGCCAGCACGTTTCCATCTCAGCAGCCATCTAGGTTGTCACCGGGATAGCGAGCCGAGGGTGTGCTGCTGCCCTTGAGGTCTTACCTCCTCATCGGGCCCTTCGGGATTTCTCACCCTCCACGTGCTAGATGCCTTCATTTCAATGGGGTTTGCTGGGATTTCTGGGAGAGGCAGCCCCAGCCAGTGCCTGCTGCTCTGGCAGCCCCCCAAAGCACGAGGCGAGTGGTTTCTGCCACGGGTAGGACCCTGCGGTGTTCACAGCCCTGAGCCCACTCCGCATCCAAAGCGGGAGGAATTTAATTGCTTGTTGTCGCCTTTTCTTCAGGGGCATCAGGGAAGGATGAGGTAGCCCAGAGGAAGAACAGCACATATGAGTTCAGCGCTGTCCGTGAGTCTGGCTGACACCTCCCGTGCTCCTGCACACCATCACCATCCTGCCTTACCGTGGGCTGCTGAGGCAGGAGGGTGGTAGGATCTCATAACGGTGGTTCAAAAGCATTTGGAAAGGACCTGGGATTTCGAAACAAAATGCTGCCACCACCAGTGCTGCAGCACTTTAATTACAATACCATGATATCTGTATCACAAAACCTGGCAATTTTAATGACAAAGTACTGTGATGCCATGAAGTATTTTTAGAACTAATAAAACCTCTGCAGAGTATTTCCCTGGAATGTATTAAGATCCAATTGCTGCATTCATTAGTAATATCAAATAGCATGTGGTGGATGGTTATTTGGAAAAAAATGCATTCAATGTAAATTGATTTTGTATTATCAGGAATAATGTGGAGCGAGGCTTTTCCAGCATCTTCAAGCTCCAGCCATTCCACTGCCTGCTGCAGTTTATGCCCTAATCTTGTGAGATTTACATAGCATTTTAATTTTCAGTCTTGCCTGCATTTGCCAGCTGAGGGATTCTTATTATATTTTACATTAATTCCAAATTCACACCATAACAATAGCAAAAAATTGAGTGCTGACAAAAGCGAGAGGCCAAACATGACTCAATTAAAATAATATGTATCACTATTAATCACCTCTGCCTGTCCGTCTACATTCCCATGGCAGTGCCTCTCTCCACAGCAGTAGCATCCCCATCCCTCTGCTCCTCCCTCCTGCCGCGCTCCTGAGGGATGACAAGGAGCTGGGAAGAGAGGGAAGGAGCCCCAAAGGGCAGCACTGGGAGAAGCCCAGGGCCAAAGAGGAGCTGGGGCCAGGGCTGACCCCTGCGCCGGCATGTGCTGGGCTGCCCTTCCCGCCCCCTTCCCCACCTCGGGGGGAGCCGGCCGCTCGTGCTGGCCACCAAAGCCAGCGCTCGGTGTGTCCAGCTGCCTGCCACCGCAGCGAGCAGCCTTGCACGTTGCCCTTGGCTTTGTGCAGAGCTCAGCTGGTTGCCAAAGCTTAACACTTCACATTATTATTAACAGTTAATCCATATAAAAATAAGGTAGGACTGATGGCAAAGAACAAAAAGCAGACCAGTAATAACCACCCTCTGCAAAGTAAATCCCCCTGGGTAAGCGAACCAAAGAGGGCAGGGCTCCTGCACAGTTTGCCACCAGGTTAATGGGAGACTGGTCGTGGACAGGCAGTGACAAAGGGGACACCAGAGACTGAGGCAGGAGGGCTGGCCCCGGCTGCCACCTCCCCGGTCCCTGCCATGGCCCGTGGTGCAGCGAATGAGCTGACATGCAGGAAGGGGGTGAGCTTTGGGGTGGGGGTCCTGCAGAGCGTCATCCTGAGGCAGCTGCTGGCAAGCTAGAGAGCAGGGTGGTGAGCTGGGGGCTGTTCCCCTCAAAAGTGGCTGTCAGACTGACAAGGCCCAAATCTGCTCACTGCAAAGCCTCGCCTGGCCCTGGCTGTCGCAGAGGCCAGGTTTAACATGGACCACTTGGATCAGTCTCTCCCCTCTTACGCACTTTGTGCAATTACTTGGATCTGCTCAAGGTGGGAACAAATCGCTGCTGGATCCGGCCAACAGCAGCCCCTGTGCCCACGTGGATGGGCAGGAGCCCTGCTGCAGGAGAAAGCCCCCCCGCTCTTCAGCAATGAAGAGCAAGGCCCATGTGTCTCTGCATGACGCAGCCCCACACGCTGCAGATTTGCCCAAAGGTGATTCTGAAGGTCATAATATGAGGCTGGAATTGCAACGCCCATCCATGAATCATGAAGCTTTTGAAGAACGAACTTAACTGCTCTCCTGCATCTGCCTAGCCAAAGGCAGGTTCCCTCGCCCCCAAAATCATTCAAATATGACCAAAGGAGCTTCTCTCGAAAGGAGCTTTGACGACGTCTCAACCTTTGATAGAAAAGGACAAAACTGTGTGTGCAGGAAGTGATGTTGTCTTCTGCTCCCCTCCCTTTCTCCAGCTAAGTCCTGTATGTGTCAGCGTTACCCGGAGCCTGTAGCACAGAGGTAGCAGTCACCAGAAGCCATGAGATCGCTTGGACAGCAAGGAAAACCATGGGACATTTACAGTAAGCATACATATTTGATCCAGCCATGCTATCTGCTCTCAAAGCGCTCCAGCCCAGCACGTATGGGCTCCATTTCATCTGAATAAAAACACTTTGGGTAGCCGTGAAGAAAAAGAAACAACTTGCAAGAAGCACTTGCTGGTTTCGCAGGAGCAATCAGTCATGTGAAACTGGTAACAACAAAAAAATGGCCCTGTAGCCAAGCACATCAAACGTCAGCTTGACTAATTTGTGACTGGTTATCTCTTTGTGAACACTATGTTGAATCAGATCTGGGGAAAAGTGGCTAATTAATGAATCACTCAATGACATCAACTCAGTCAGAGACAAAGCTCAGCATCTTTTCTAGCTTGGGACTGTCATTTGTTGCAAATGATCAAACACCTAAAGAAAGAACATTTTTGCTGAAAAATGTACTGAGCCGGGCAGACCCAGAAGCGTCTGCAACAGAGCTGGGCTTGGCTGCTTCCCTGGGTTACTGCCGTACCACAGCTTTCCTCTACTGAAACGGCAACATGAGATGACACATCAGGTAGGTTAACAGTAAAAGAAATTATTTTCCTCTCCATTCCCGTTGCTGAAACTGCTGGGAGAGGCATTTCCGATTTCCTTCTTCAGTAGCAACTCTGGCCATCATGTAGTTTATCTGACCTTTGGCTACGCCGCACCATGAAATCAGACACCGCTAGGAGGGGGGCCAGAACAAAGCCTGGAGAGATTAATAAGAGCATTATTTGCGATGTGGCACAGGGCCATGGGTCACTGTGCAGCCAGGCTGCTGCACCTTCTGGCAACAGGAACAGCCCAAGTCCTGCATCACACTTTCTGCTTTAAAAAAGAAAAAAAGAAAAAATTAAAAGCTTCACTTCTGTTATTCTTTTATATAAAATCCTGGTCAAATGAACGAGTGGGAAAAGGAGGGGAAAAAACCACTCAACTGGAGTGGAAGCAAAATATAAACATAAAGTTAATGTGTGACTTTCATTCAGAAGAGTCCATTCTTTGCATGATTGTTTGGGGCTTTGGGGGATTAACCAATAAAGAAAAAAATTTCTGCTTGTTCAGCCTGATGTTAATGTTGGTGTGGTACTTTCATTAGCGCAAAGACTTGCTCACATCCCCCTCTAACGCCTTCCATCTTCACAGCCACAGCACGCTAGGGCGCAAATGCAGCGCTCTATGGCAAATGCAACTTCATCTTCCGAGGTCAACATGTGCAACTGTCTTGACTTGGAAAACACTAAATTCTGTGCAGGTCAGGTTCAAAGAGCTTGAGGATAAAGAAATATATGTAATTATTATTATTACAGTTCTATACCTAACCCGGATAATAAGAGGAGGAATTAGATTTCTTAGCTTTGACAGCATTTGACTATAAGGTTAGAGATCAGCAACATCTTGATTAGGCAAAAAGAATGATATGAATCAAGAGATTCAGAATGGATCAAGATGATGTGAATCACAACAAATCAAGCACGTACAATATGAAGAATTGTGCTCTGTCTTAAGGAGCCCCAGCAGGAAAGCCGAGACCGGGGGAGTCTCTGGGTGAGGAGCAGAGGGGAGAGTCCTGCTGGAAACGGGGCAGCCGCTTACAGCCCGCCCATCCAGGAGGAGCCCGTGAACGGGCCTTTCTACAAATAACTGGCAGAAGTCTCCTTCTTACCACCTCTGATCCTTATGGAGGCTTTCAATCATCCAGGCATTTGCTGGAAGGGCAATGCAGCATTGAGCAGGCAATCCAGGAGCTTCTTGCACTGCACTAGTGATAATTTCACCATGTGAATGCTGGAGGGGCCAGCCGGGGGTTACACTCTACTTGACTTCTCAGTAGTGAATGTGGTCACAGGATCAGCCTGGTCTTATCTTCAGTGACCATAATTGAATTGAGGATCCAGAAGAAGGCTGGGAAGGTAAGCAACAGAGTTACAGCTCTGGATTTCAGGAGGAGAAACTTCAGTTTATTCAGGGAGCTGCTAAATAAAATCCCCTGGGATGCAACCATGAAGTGGAAACATGCACAGATCTGAATGATTTTTAAAGAGAACTTACCGAAAAATTATCCTGTCATGCAGGAAGATGGAATTTCAGCAGAAGACCCATTGACTATGGGAGCATCTTCTTGATGAAACAAAATACAGAAAGGGAGCACACAAGAGATGGACATGAGGGACGGCACCCATTTCCTGAAAGAACTGGCCAATGTGATTGTGAGACTGCTGTCTGTGACAACTGCGGTGACCAAGGAAGTCCCTGATGGCTGGAAAAAGTCTAACGCTTCATCTATCTTTAAAAAGGTGAGAGAGGAAACTGGGGAACTATCAGCTGATCAGCAGCATCTCAGTCACTAGATCAGAGACTGTGTCCCTCCTGGGATCCACTTCCAAGGCCATAAAGGACAAGAAGGTATTTGGGAACAGTCAGCATGGATTTACTGATGGCAAATTGAACTTGACCAGCTGGCCTACTTTCCAAGATTAAATGAGTGCATGTGTGAAGATGATGAAAGTGCTGGGTGTAATCTACCCTGACATTAGTAAGGCTTTGACACGATTTCACACAATGTCATCATTTGGAAGCTCAGAGGGTGTGGGCTGGAAAGACAGACTGTAAGAAGGGCTGAAAACTGGCAGGTCATGTCTGGCAGGTCACCAGCAACCAGAGGAGCATGCAAGGGGTCAGTACTGAGAATCACATTGTTCAGTATCTTCAACAACAGCCTTAATGGTGACACAGTCAGATTTGTTGATGACAAACTACCTGGACTGACAGGAAAAACAGCAAAGTTTCAATGCGGAGGGTCCTTGATAAACTTGGGATCTGGGCCAGCGGGCACTTCATAAGGTTCAACAGGGAAATATGACCCATTACAGGCTGGGAAGCACCTTGATGAAGAGTTCTCCTGGTGAAAAGGAGCTGGGGATTACAGAGGGCACGAGGCTGAACATGAGTCACCAGCGTGCTCTCATCTGAACAGGGCATGCCACATCCTGAGCTACATTAGGAGGACAGTGGCCAGAAAAATATGGGAAGTTATTATCCCCTTCTATTCAGCTTTGTACCCAGTTTTTGGGTCCAGCAGTCCAAGAGGGTTTGTGGAATAACTGGAAAGGGTCCAGTGGAAGGTTACTGAGTTGACCAGAGGCCTGGAGCAACGTGAGAGGGGCTGAGGAAGCTGTGCTCATTTAGTCTGATCGAGGGGAGGCTAAGGGATGCTGGAACAGCTGCCCACAGCTCTTTGAAGGGTGGCTATGCAGGCAACAGCCCAACTCATCTTCTAAGTCCCAGAGGCTGTTAAGAGGGGCCAGTGTCCACAAGGTCTGGACATGAGAAGACACGCTCACCAGGAGGGCAGTGTAACCCTGAAAGAGGTTGCCCAGAGAGGCTGTGAAATTTCTGCTCCTGGAGATGTTTCAAAATTTACCTGGACCATGGCTGACCTTGTCCACTGTTGGTGACAGTCCCCCTTCAAGCAGGGTGTTGGACTAAATGAACTCCAGAGATCCTTTGATTCTATGATTAACCAACTGAAATAATTACTCTATGAAATCATAAAAAAATATGATCATAAATAAGATTAAGCAAATTCGCTTCCAATTTGCAAGAAGGTGGTAGCTCAATATGCACTATTTTGTATTTTTGCACTGCACTGGAAGAAACTATACAGTGATTCCTGAGTAACATTTTAAAAAACTCCAAGATCAGGGGAACAATAACAAGCAGGAAAGCTCGTAACCCAAAGAGTCAACTTGATCATTTGCATGGGCACAGTGAAACCATAAGCTTTCCAAAGCAGCCAAAAGCAAACTCAAACATTTAGAAGGATGAAATATTTACAGCAGAAGAGATGCCATGCTGATCAGCAGAGGTTAGGAAAAACGACTTGGAGAGCACAGTAAACAAATTTGAATTTGCAGAGCATATTGCTGTCACAAAAGGAGCTAATATACAAAGATCGGTGCACACCAATGCGGATAAAAGGAAACGCCAAGTATGACGCGGCAGGTTACGTCACCTCTGACATCGGCCCTCGTGGGCTGTTCTGCTGGCCACGTCCTGAGCAGAATACGAATGAACAGGAGAGCGTCCTAGAGAGTGCAAAACGTCCTATGGTGAGAGACTGAAACGTTTCAGTCTGGTAGCTTTCCGAAGGCGAATACAACAGCAATTTCTGCACTGGTTCGAAGAGAGATGATTCCACAGTTTCTCGGTGGTGCAGGGGCAAAACTGAGTTTTGTGGCTTCCTAGTTGAAAAGAAAGTAGCTTTTACGGGTACTTCAGCATGTCTTCCTCCACCTCCTGCACAAAGGCAGAGGCAGCAAGCCCTGCGAGCCCCTGTCAAGCCCTGCGAGCCCATGGCAAGCCCTGCGAGCCCCTGCTCCTGCCTCTGCCCCACCACTGGGGGAGCAAGCTCAAAGCGGGGCCATGGGCATGGGCTGCAGGGCCATGGTTTTCCCTCCGTGGATCTGTTTTGCTGCTTCCAGCAATTTGCTGGCTGGGGCATCTGCCTGTTCTACCCACACCCAACACAGGCTTTGGTCTTTGCATACTTGTATGAGGAACAGCATCTCTTAAAGCTTTCCCAAAGGTTGGGAGTTGAAGCTCAATCAGTTTGAACAGGAAACAAGCCACGATTATGTATACAACATGTATATGAACTAAATAACGGTCATTAACTATTGAGATAAATTACTGGTGACTGGTGAGAGAACACTATTAAACTGAGTGTATGTTTGTCCCAAAAGCTGGTGTTTTCTGCAGCTATTGGGCTTGAAACGTGACTTATCCCTGGGTTGGCTAGGCGGGAGGTCAGCTAGATGGATCACGTTGGGTCTTTCCGGCCTTAAATTCCGTGGTTCTATGGAAATTATGTGTCAGAGGGTTTTTGTCATCGTAGCCAGACTGAGAGCTTGAAATCCACATGGTTACTGACAACTCCCAACTGTCAGTAAAGCTGTTTCACAGAAAGTGTTACATGACTGATGTCTCTACAACTGCACTTTTCCAAACAGATGGGGGGAAAAAAAAAAAGGCACTGGTCTCAAATCAAATTAGTCTTGACGAATTACGCAAAAGAAATTTAACACATGCTCCACATTTTGAGAAACTTCTAAATATAACATCCCCATTGAAAACAAAGTATATAACAGTGCTAAAAATATGTAAATACAGAGCTATAAACCTATCCTCGCATTACAGAATGAGGACCACTATTAGGGGCTGGAGAAACGTCATTTTCTTGATGCAGGAGGCCCGTGTCGGGGTTGCCACACCGTGTTCAACCTCAGAGATAAGCTCATTTTTGAAAGCTCACTGTTTGACTTCTAGAGGTTTGTCTCCACCGCACACCGGGCAAAGATAAAAATGCTCCCATTGTAACAGATGTCGTCATTGCATTTAGAAATAATAAATCCATGACTTTATGGGAAAAAATTAAAATAACCCGCAAGGGAAAATGTGATATTTAAATTCTGTTGCAGCTGGAAACATGCTGTAATAAAGAATTAACTGGTGAGCCTTGGTTTACACCCTGGTTTTCTTTCATTATAATTATAATTTTATTTTAGCAAAGGAGTTATACTGGTAAAACATTTAATGCATATGCAATTTTACTCATATAAAGATATGATACATTACTATATGTTATGCCATCGCCATTTCAGGAAAGAGATACAGCAATGTAAGGATAGCACACTAGTATACCTACATATCTACCAAGCAATTGTACTGGTTTAAATGGAAGCATGCAGTTAAGGGAACACACTGTATATGTGCAGATAGGTTCTTGGGAAGCTAGAGAGTGATATTCTGAAGATAGAAGTTTTTTACAATTAATTGTAGGAATTATTAATAGTACGAAAAAGCAGTCTCAGAGACAAAATTAGCAGAAGAAAAAGGCAGAACTGAGATTTGCACAAACAAAAACGGCAGATTTTTTTCTGAATAATTTCAAATTACACAGGTAAAACAGGCCCTGAGAAGTATAGCAAACAGCGTCTGTATAACAGAGGAATTATTTTCTCTAGAAAATTACATTTGAATTAGTTTATAGCCATTTTGGTGCTCCAAGTGACAAAAAGCAAATTGCATCTCTAGGTTCTTTATTCCATGTAGAACCTGCTCTGAAAGAAGTACAATGACAGCTTCCTAATTATTATTTTTAAGGTAATTTTTAAAATAAGAAAAAGAATCTCCCATGTAATTGTCAAAAATAATTAATATCCTTTCAGGAACAGCAGCAAAAAATTGGACTGTAGCCTCCTACCTGGTACGGGGCCAGGGAGTTTTCGTTGGTAAGACTGTGGCAGGCAGAAGAGCCATAAAAACTATTGTAGCAGCAGACAGTAAGAGCATTAGCACGGGGCACAATTTTGTTCCGCCTGTCAGTGAACATGTACAAGATCATCTTATTTGGCCCAGTAAGGACCAGCGTGGCTCTGTGCGAGCGGCAGAAGAACACCCATCTCTCCAGGAGGAACACCCAGGGTACCACTGCAGGGAAAGGCGCCTGCACTTCTCGCAACAACAGTTAGAATTATAACCGGGGGTACCGAAAAAATAGTAACTAGAGCCTAAGCAACGCTTTTTTTCTCTTTGGTATATTTTATAAACATTAATTTAGATTCAGCCCTGGCTTATGCCAGATTACAGCAGCAGGCGGATGGGGCTCGCTGCCCCACCAAGGCACCTACCCAATTTTGCGGGGACGTTTATATGGTGGGAGGTGCTGCCTGGGAAAGGATCTTGCTCGGGCATGTGCTGAGTCAATGTATTTCTCTGGCAGCGTGTACTGGCAGAACAATTATAGTGGCCAAAGGGTTATTTATAACTGTCCTCCCGCAACAGGATCCTTGAGGGAGGATGTTTGCATGAACGCTGCTATTCCATGTACACACACACACAACTACACATGCAGCAGCTGCATCTCTATTTAATGAATGCAGAATACTGTTCTGACATAAATTCTGGCTGGTTTTTTTTTTCCCCAGGGAGGTCACTTGTATGGGGGGAAAAAAGAATGCAGCTCCAACCACAGTCAGTCCACACCTCATCCGAAAGCCTGGAGGCCTCCCCACAAATTGCCATCATTTCTTCATGAACTTGTCGGAACTGACAGCATTGGTAAGCCTCTGACCATACAAACAAACCCGAATACTAATGTGGCTTCCCTTTGGCTTGCCTTAGACTCACCTCCTCTCAGAAAGCAACCACCATACAGCTTCTGAAAGCTGTGTGAGAGTGGGGAAAAGAAAATTTGCCTCTGAGAAACGCAGGGCTCCAAACTCATCCCCCCAAGGGAAGGCCACCCCCATCGGACGCAGCCGAGCCTTGCTCCCTGCTGGCTGCAGCCCCTTTGCTTGCTCACGTGGAACGAGTTACAAAATCACATCATTGCTTAACCAATTTAACCAATAACCTACCGCAGGTGAAGAATTACTTTTGTGTTACTGTCTCATACTCTAGAACATGGACAAACCGGGCAGAAAAATGAAATTATCTGAAAATGCAATGGCAAATGCCTCATCTGCAAAATGCAGTCGTATGTCAGGGGCCTCCACGCAGCAGCGCGCCTTCGTTATTGTACTGGCTGCGAGCAGGTCGGGGAGGAACAGAAATAGTCCTTAGGCACTCAAGAATGTGTGCCTGCTAGTTTATTTTCTTTGTTTTGCAGTTTCAAATGCGAGCATTCAGCCTGCCTGGCTGCTGCGAGGAGGCTCTGCAGCGGAGGAGACGCTGCTTCCCCGCGCTGAGGTTTTGTACATTTTCCTTTCCTGGCATTTCCCTGTGCAGGGGGAAAAAATGTGCATTTTGCTCTTTGCATAGAGAAAAATGTAAAGAAACTGGGAAACAGGACAGGGTTGTTTACTAACCCTCTCCGCAAGCCAATGTAACTGTAAAGGAAGACTGAATGCAAAATCTCCATGAGAGAGAAAACAAAGCCTGTCTCTCTTCCATCTTGAATCTCAGGGTCCTGCCAGGCAGAGACGATGCCTCGCACATTTAAAGGTGCAAAGCACATAATAGGAGCTATATCATAGAGGAAATAAATATCTCTGTGTGCATTCCAGAGAAGGTAGGACTGGAAGCAAAAAAAAAATCACAGGCACAACCCTTTCTCCACCATTTTTCCTTGATACGCAGATCTGTACGTTACGAACTACCACAACGGTAGAAGGAAGGGTTGCAAAAGGGAAACAGGCGACTGATTCCAAAATTGGGATTCAAAACCTCCTGCATGCAGCATAGAAATTAGACTAGAGAAGTAATCTTTTGTACTGATGGGGCTGAATTAAGAAGCTTTCATTCATGGTCATTCTATATTTATTTCAGCTACACAAGCCCTGGTTTGCTTTGGGGGTTCAAAGGAGCTGGGAAGATTTCACAATGCCACTGTGTCAGCATTTGATGGCTGGTTTTCGATCCAGACGACATAAGGGATGTACAGCAGCTATCGAAGTGCCAGTATCAAGGAAACAGCAGCGATGCTGCCCTTCACAGTTATTTTTATTCTCACTCATATGCTTTGTTACATTTTCTTAAAAAAAAATAAAAAAGGAAAAAAATCCCTCCTTAGTGGTGCTAAAATTAGCAATGCCAAGAATAGATACCAAAATCATCTTCTTCCCCATTTATTTTGCTCAGATGTGAATGACGCTGCGTCAAGCTCAGAAATGGGGTATATTAGTCTCATGCCGCTGGAAAAACAAGCATATTACATTGCTGAAATGTCAAGTCTCCACCATGCATTTGATAATTGTGCTCAGTTTCTTGAATCCATTGTGGCTGCTTTCTGAAGATATGCTCTGCATTGGCCAACAAACCAGCCTGCCCTTTGGACTGAACCGTTCCAGCCAACCGTGGCTTTAGCGTTGGCCCTTTTAGGCATGGCCTGGCCTGTCAGATGGTTCTGTATTTAAAAAATAGATAATACTTTCTTAACAAGAGAATCCATCGCCAGACTGATTTTTTTTTTTTTTTTTTTACCCCATAATCTTCCGTCATGTGCTCTTCCCGCAAAGATTTTTGGCTACCGTAAGAGGTGAAAGGTCGCAGCTGGACATCATCCATCACAGCGGCATTTTCTCCGCACTGCGATTGCATGGGTGGTTGTTTGTTTTGCAGGCTGCGGCAAGCAGGTAGGAACAACTCTGGCGAGAAGGGTTGCACGCTGTCAGTGCAGGTCCCCAGATGACTTCTATCATAATTTTAAGGCTCCTCATGTCATGAAATGCCCTGACACTGAGCTTCAGTCTGTTTCAAATTATACCAAATGCCCACACATAAATCTCATTTGGAGCAGTCCTCCTCAGACATGAGCTGTGACAAGCTCAGGGTGCAGAGAAGAGCTACATAACTAGGTACGACTGCTATATCCTATTGATCATTTGGAAAAAAAAAAAAAGTACTCAGAGTACCTTTCTTCAACTCACCAAAAACCAAGACTGGAAAGCATCAGTGATCATACGCATCTTCTGCAAAAACTCTGGAGAGGAACCGGCTTCTACAATTTCTTTCCCTTCAGCTGCAGCTTTCTGAAACCTGCTTGTCTTCAAAATATTACAGCAGTGGCTGAACGAGCTGTGCTGTCAGCTGCCTGGTTTTAGACACGCTGCTGCTAGAAAATAAACGTGGGGTCAGTATGCACAGGATGGGTGCAGAGAGGGAGCCTTAAGAGGAGAGGAAGGAGCCTGTACCTATGAGAAGTGACCCACTTAAAGAGCCCCCAGTCACTGCCTGCTTTTGTCCCCCTGCCTTGCCCCCGCCTCGTGCGGTGCGGGATGCCATAGTGTGTGGGAAAAAAGAGCTGAAAAGCAGCGCAGGAGGAAGACAGTGACACACCACCGGGCTCTGGAAAGCAGTCAGCATCTCCAGGAACAGGGAAGGCTGAAAGTAGCAGTGGGCACAGAGAAGACCCCAGCAGCTTGGCAAAGGTAAGAAGCGCTGCAAGAAAGCGAGAAAGGAAAGTGGACAAATTAGCTGAATAAATTTTGTGGTGAAAACAGCTGGGTGAGCATCTCTGGAGACTGAGAAAAACCAGAAACAGAATGGAGAGATCATCATCATCTGTCCATGCTTATAATGATGACAGATATGACAGCCCGCCCAAGCCAAGCGTTCCCGTCCTGCTGCGGCACTTTCTCTTCCCAGAACAAAGCTCCTCGGCAGTCGCTTTGAGCCCAACAAAAAATTGACATCTTTCACTGCTGCCTCCTGTGTTTTTATTTACTGTTCATTTTTTCTTTTTTGCTTTTGTATTTTCCTTTCTCCCCATCTTGGTGACGATCAGTAAAGAGCATTACCTGCCAAACTGCGTTGCCTGTAAGCGGGCGCAAGAAAAGGCTTCACCGCCTTCCAGCCTCTTTCCCGAGCGCTCAGAGCCTCCTTAGGAGCATTTGTCCCTCACCAGATGTCATGTAAAAAATATCTGTGTTTAATAATTGGACAAAACCTTTTCACTGTGGTGTTTCTCCAGCCCAAAGGGTCTGTATTTAGTTATGTTCTTCAGTTTTGTCCTCATTTCTTCTGTTAAATCCTAATCCATATGATTTCAGTGTAGAGTTGCAGGCTTTACTCCAATAAACTGCCAATGCAGGTATTCCTATCATACCGTAGGGAATCTACCACCAATTACCAATTATATATCAATAGCAGGTGTGAGACCTATGACAGAATTTGTATTATCACCTAATCTCTATACATCTTCTCTGTATTTTGCAGGCAATTGTATGAGAACCCATGCAAAATGCTTTGTCCTTATGGAGGGGAAAGCGGGAAAGAATAACCGGCACCTAAGTGTTCACTTCAGAAGTTGAGCAAATGTGTTCTGAAATTAAAAAAAATGATATTGACATTTCTCTGGGTGGTGGTTCCCACTCCTGAGTAAAGCTCCACTCTGTCCCTGGCTACCGTTCATCCTCACCCCTCAGGCTGCGCAGGACAGGGAGGGTAACCCAGCACGGCCAGCACCAGGCTGCCAGGGGGCTGGCAAGCTGCCATTGCAACTCCCTGCCACAAAAAGGACTTTAGAAGGGATCCTGGGAATTGCAGACCAGGAAGTTTGCCATCCATCCTTGCTAATGGCAGTAGGGTCTAAATAAATAAAGTCACTGTAGACATGGTCTGTTGGGAACAAGACAGAGTGGCTTCTGCAGAGAGAAACCCCGCCTCACCAACACACTGCAGTCCTCAGAGTAAAGATGGAGAGCGGGTGTAGCAGACACAGAACAGTCCAAAAAAAACCCCAGGTTTTGATGAGGTTCCACACCAAAGGTTATCAGAGAAACTATCTTGCGACAGGATGGGAGGAAAGACCCTTATAGATAGAAAATTGGAGGCAGGACATGAAGCACAAGGTAAGGCTTAATGGTCACTTTTCAGGGTGGAGAACAGGTATCAGCAAGGTCTCCCCGCTGTGGGATTGATGGTGGGACTGGCTTTACTCCACATTTTCAGTGAGTACCTGAAGAGGGGAGCGAAGTCCTCAAGTTTGTACATGACACTAAGCTCTTTCAGGCAAGTAACTCAAGAACTTCATAAACCTGAGTGTGTGGGCAGTGGGTCCACAGGCAGATACTAGAAGGGTCAGGCAGCGATGAGCCTCTAACATCCAAATCCAGCCAATGCTGGGGGACTACAGAGAGGACGGGCTGCAGGACATGACCAGGCTCTGGTAGCACTGCCGCCTGCCACTGTTGGACTCAGGGCTGGATGGACCATTGGTCTGATGCAGCAGTTAATGCCTTATGGTCTTAAATGTGCTCCTGCACACTGTCCCAAGACACTTCCTAGTTCCAGTGCATGCTCTGATGGGGCAAATTCCTGGCCTGGAATTAAGCTTGGGATGTAAAAACCCATGGAGTCCAACTGCTTCAGCCCCCAAAGCCAGTACGCCCTGCCTCCCTCCATGCCTTCCTCGCAGCTGATCTGCTGGCAGGCTGACTGGCTAGGCATGCTAAATATAAAACCCTTCAAGGACCACAGGACAGCTAAAGAGAGAAGGAAGCAGACTTTGCAGATGCACTCTCGCACACGTGCACTCTCTCACTTCCTCCTCCTCTGTTACCAGCCCTTGAAGAGTAAAGGTCTGTGCAAAACCAACAAACACTTGACTGGAAATCCCTGCTTTCACCTCCTCACCTTTCCTCGGTTTTCTCTGGGGTTTGGAGAGCATTCTTTCAAGGTCCAGGATCACGCAGCTTTCCATTCCTCCTCTTCAGACTGCTGGTGCAGGCATGTCCATCCCAGTGCTGCAGGAAGGCCTGTCCCTTTTAAAGGCAGGGGCTGCTGATGCTCGTCCCTGCCTCTCCCCTGCCCATGCCCTCTACAGATGCTTTTGGTAGCCAAAAATGGCCTGATTCAGTTCCAAAGCACAGTCTGCCCTCGACCATGACAGGGATATCTTAATCCATGCGGAAGGTCACTGTCAGGAATACCGTTAATGCAATGAAGCTGAGCCCCTGCAGCCAGCAAGGCAGAAGCCCTCCAACAGCCGCAGCTGCTGCGGTAAGGCTCTGCACCACCAGCACAGAATCAAGGGCTGGGGGGAACTGAAATCAAGAAAGCATGATTTAGCAACCTGTGTAGCCTCTCAGCCCTCCGTGCTGCATGGTTTCTGCAGTGATAGGTAAATTCTCTGTCTCTCCCAGCTCCTCCTGCCTCCCTGTTTGCTCGGATTGTATCCCGAAGCTTTCCTGCATTACATCCCCTTTTCCAATGCCCAGATGCATGATCTCAGAGGTTCCTGAGCTCGCTTTAGGGAGGAGCAATGAGCCCAGCCCAAAGAGAGACCCCTGCTACCACTTAGAGGAGCTGCATCCCAGCTCCCTCTCCCCCAGCCCCTTCACCACCACGCACACAGCAATCCATCAGCATCACCCATGGAGCATCTGGGGGCAATGTGCAATTAGGAATGATGCTGTCTGCCGTCTATAGACATACTACCACAAAGAAAAGCTGGTGAAAGTAATGCCCACCAACAAACATACCTTACAGCGTGCATCGAACATTAATGGGGAAAAGAAATGGAAAGGTGGAGGAACGATACAGCGGGAGGAGAAGGATGAAGGCAGTAGCGTACTCCACACAGCTTTGAAACAAAGCAGTCTCATGCTCAGAGAGATCATGATGTCGTTGTCTGATAAAACAGTTTATTTGAAGCAATAAATGACTTCCGTAAAATAAGAACCCTGTCTTGCTGGGTAAGTAGAGTTGCATTTGCGCCGTGATCCCTTTACTGGGATACAACCCAGCAGAAATTGCGCAGGCACCCACGCACTACGCTTCCTATGCGCAGGACATCATGTGGCCAAGGTGGTTTTCCTCCCCTCTTGAAGTCTTTCGCTGCAAGAAATCGTCTCTGAGATTTTTTTCCTCACAGCTGATATTGTGTGGCTCATCTCAAGCATGCCTGCTCCTCAGTTTGGGAATATTTCTCTTCTATTATTTCCTATTTTTAATCGCCGCCTTAAAGGATTTTAAAAAATTGGTTGTGCTTGCCACAACACTGTAAGCACTTAATACGCAGGCCTCCGTGTTCGCTTTCGAGGCGTACATCAGCCTATTGCCACAGCAAAACCAGCTGTTTCTGAGACACTATAACCATTCTGCCAAGACTCAGTAACTAGCCTTGGAAAAAGCCAAGGCAAACAAAAGGAGCATGAACTATGATGGGCAATGTGTAGAGTGGCAATTTAGAAGGGCTGAAGGAGATATGAAGAGTAATTAGGCAAATAACCAAAGTTAAAGGACAAATTATTTAAGTGCATCACAACCCAGAATCAAGGAGCTAAAGGAGAGATTCTTGCATCTCTCCCGCAGGTAGAAGCTGTGTGGGAGATATATGCATCAGTGAAAGATACACGAAAGAATTAAAAACCAAAAGACAGAGAGACGAGATGAAGGAAATCCAGAAGAAAGTGATGGAACCACTACTTCATTCAGCACGAGCATGGGAAGGCAGCAAACGGACCGGCTGCCTGCTCAGGGCACAGCGACACGGCAACAGAAGGCAGAGGAGACCTCAGTGCTGTGCTTTGGGGGCTAGGGAAAATGCTCTTCTAATGAGGAGTTTTTCGATTGCATTACGAAGCCAGATCAAATCTCTCCGTTGCTTTGTTCTTTCACTTGGTTTGCTAATCTGCAGCAGTAGGGCTGAGGGCAGTTAAACAGGATGGAATTTATATCAGGCTTAGGAATTGTACTTGCTGCCTACGGTTTCCCTGCAGAACGGCTTCAAATTACAGCGCACTTGTGTGGGGTTGCAGAATTTTGTCATCTAACCATTCCACCAGTCCAGAGCACATCATGGGAGCCGCGCCACCGTCATCTGACTGCCATATGCCTGGGCCCGGGAACCTTCCTTCAGCGCACAGTCACCCTCAAATCAACAAAAGCTTTTGTCTGGCTGAGGGTTTTCAGGACCGGCTCCCCAGACAAGTAGGACAGCCTGTCAGCAGCACTAGTTAACTAACATCCATCTTTTCTGTATTCTTCATGTGTCTATCACCCTGGGATTCCAACACACTAGTACCACATTGCATTCATCTGCAACAGATTGGGATGAACATTCAGCTGAAGCTTTATTAGCTTACTAGTGAATTTTCCCAAATTACCTCTTAGTTTTGCGGATGTTTTCAGTTCCTTCAATAGCTATTCACTAGGGGGTTTCACACTATGATCCTGACAGGCGACTTGGCTGTATGTAAAAGGATCTCTAGCTCTGGTCCTTTGGACTACTCAGGTTGAGGGGAAGGGAGAGGTGTATCCCTCCTTCAAGATTCAAATAATTTTCATTAAGATTACAGAAAATGACTTGTGGTCTCCGAGGAGCAGGAAAAAATCCAGTTTTCAGATTGCTTTTGTAGTTCTGTGTCCTTCTTTAGGTGTGCAATGATGTTAGCTCTGTCTATTTTCACACAGAAGGAATCCAGCTGAGATCACATTTTATTGTAACTCCAGATGATGTTCAAGAGGATGAAAAACTCATTTTTCTCAGGTGGTCAGAGAACAAGTCCCAGTAAACTGGCATTCTTTCCTCTCTCATCTGAATTATGCAGAGGAACTCAAATTGTTTATAAAGCCGTTTCAAAGATGTTTTAAAAGAGAAACACATAAAATGCAAAAAAAAAAAAAAAAGATAGGACAGTCCTGGACTTTTTCACCTTCTCAATTACTTTTCAATCTCTTAAGAACAGTCATTTAGGTCAGAGTAGTTAAACTGCTACAAAACAGCTGCTACAGCATTCTTCTATTGTAAATTAAATAGCAATTTTACCCAACATTCCCATTGCACAACTACATTAGCATAAACACAAAATCGGGATTTTAAAAAACACTTGGAGGGGGAAGGGCCAGGCCTAAAATAATGATTCATGACCTCATGATAATGCGAGTCAATAGCAAAAAATTTAACAGATTTTGTTGCTAGTAGGTCAAATCTGACACAAAAAGATACATAAATATGGGGACATGGTCCAAACTGGAGCTCCACACCTCAGAGAGAAAGCCAAGTTTCCACCCTTGCTGTCGGACAGGGCGATGTTATCACAGGCATAGCCACAGCTTCTAAAACAGCAGCTTCTTAAAACACCGTCATCAGAATGGTTCCTTTTCTGCACTTTAACCAAGGGAATCACCACAAGAAAATGCGTTAAGGTCAGCTACCCACCGATCACATCAGTAAACAGTGACAACACTCACAGCAGTTTCCATCTCCAGAGCTCTAATGGACGACACCTCTGGGATATCCTGAGGAGGTGGAAGTCCTCCCTGTGCCAGATCCAACCAGGTAAGGTTGTATGCTGCTGCCAAATGGACCTGGGATAGAGGAGGGGAGCGGAACCTGTAACTCCTCTCAGCCCTATGGGTATATGCTGTACTCCGCCTTTTCCAGGGCAGGGTGGGGCCTTAACACAGGCAGTTAAGGATGGACTGACCCCAGCTCCAGCTCTCTGGCTGCGATGGCATACAAGCAGCCCAGGCACAAGGCCTGCTCTCCTTGAACCCTGCCCAGCCTCCCACTGCCAAATTTCCCCATCTCTGCTGTGCTCCAAGCCCTTGCAGTCTTCACAGATAAGCTGGCATAGGATTTCCTTCGGAGTGACTGAAAGCAAGAAAGTTTTGTATCGTTAAACTGCTTATAGCATCACTGGAGTTATCCTCTTTTATATTCCCATAAAACAAAAAATGCCTGTAGGAACCATGATCCAATGCTAGGCTGACATCAGCATTGCTGCCACTGTGTCACCGACTGATGCAACCGCCTGGCCCCAAACCAGGAGGCAGAGACAGCAAGGAGGATTACTCATGATGAAAGGAGATAGAAAACTTGAAGCTTCCTTACATATTCATCTCCCAAAGCAGGCAATAGCTGCAACACCAGTATGTTACTGACTCTTCTCATCTCCCTTTCCATCTCATGCCCTGCTTGGTTGGGGATTCAGTCTCCAACACAGAGCACAAGCCATTCCCCAAAAGCTCTAGAAACATTTTCCTACCATTCCCTCATTTGAACTGCTGTTGGGGAAGAAAAAAAGAAAGTAATTTTATCACTTCTGCTTTGTTTCCAGCAAGAAGCAGAACCACTCAGGGCACAAGGGAGAACAGGTGATGCAGATCCAGCACCTGATTCTCACTGCAATGGCAATCAGGTGGGTGCTCCTGCTGACCTTAATGGAAATTAATACCATAAAGCTGGCATTGGTGAACAGAGAAGCTGCCAATGACCTGCTCTCCTCCAGCCACTGAGATGCTTTACGGAGGCAGGTAGTGTGAAAGCAAAGACAGAAATCATTACAGTTACATTTTGTTTGACCATGCTTGCAAGTGCGTAGGTATGTGCATACAGGGAGGGGTTACAGAAAGATCAGAGCAGACTACAGACGGGAGCTGTTCGTTCCAAATTTTTTACATTGCTCAAGTCATAAAAAATGAACTTCACCCAACTCTGTAAACTCCCTTCCCTCTTTGTTCGTATCCACTCTAGTATATCCATCACTTTTGATCCTCTACTGATTTCCATTGTCGGGGCTTATTTTCTGTGACTTGAGAACCTGAAATTACGCTATATATCTTTGTAGCTCATTGAACTAACCAGCATTTATTTTAATTTAGTAAGGAAACATTTGGCTGGGTGTGACCAAATAAATACTGTGCCTAAACCAACACAAATATACTTTGCACAAGGCTATAAACCTGTCTCAGAGCTCTAATGATATTGCAAGTCAATGAAGCTTCAGTGTTCTCATTAACATGATTCCATCAGACCTCTATGTTGCATATTATTAAATTTTAACAATAGATTGTAATATAATTTATAGCACTGTGGGGCAACAAAGGCTGAATCTTGGTAGTAATCCAACCTTTTAGGTTGATAATGGCTTTAACACTGACCTAATATTGAGAGGTGAACATGTACAGAGGCCATCAGACCTGATTATAAATAGGACCACAGGGATAAAATGCATCACTAGTCTGTATGAGTGAAGACAAAACTTTCCTTGAGAGCAAAGGGCACAGATCTTGTCACAAGATTATGAAGAGTTTTGTCACTCGTTTTGATAAAAAAAAAAAAATCAAGAACTTTGTTTTACAGAAAAACATTAACACACTTGCCCCCACCCAAATTAATTTTTTGTTATAAAAGGAACAAAATGTAGAATAGCTAAAGTTAATCTGGATACCTATTCTTTAACTCAGTTCGGAGGTAGGAACTAGTAGGAACAAGCATATTTTTACAAAGAGAAAGCAAGCCTTCAAATCTCTGTGGCAGTCTGTTGAGATGATGACATTAGTACACTCACGTTGTTCCTCTCCATAGCTTGCCGATGCATGATAGTGAACACAACCTGTTTCTGCTGGAGATCACGGTCCTCAGCACTTCGCTGAGCACTCAGCGAGCCTCGCGATCGGCCCTCCGGGTGGGAGGGAACACAAACAACTACCAAATGTGTTTAACCCGAGCAAGAGTAACTTCTTGTGAAAGGCAGCACACTGCCATTTCCTGGTTTAAAAGGCTTTCTCATCATCAAAATACACTTTAGTACTGCTGATAGGTATTTTCTAATTCAATCTTTTGTGCAGTATCTAGAAATCGAGTAGAGTGGTAATAATGTAATTAGCATTTTCGCTAGCTAAATTATAGAGCTGACTGCAGAATTCAGCATAGTAGCATCAATATTAACAGTTACGTATTATACAAAAATGACATCAATAGTTTTAGTATAGTCGTGAGAGACATTGTAATTTCCTCTTTCTCCAAGATCCCTTCAAATTGTGTCAGATGAGGAAACACAAAATCCACTGGCTTTTAGTTCAACTCAAATTCTAAAAATCAGCGTCTCGAAGATTTCTTAGGCAAATTTTTGTAGGTTCTTGAACAATATTCCTTTCTGAACATGGTATTAGTTATAAAGAACTTAAGTTCTGCTGCATCAACCTCTCATATGAATTTAATTTTCCCAGCACTTCTACAAGTTAACAAAGGAGTATAACAGATACTTCACAGCTGAAGATGATGATACACAGGGATTTGTAATAATTATCCAAGGCCATAAAAGCAATTCTATGGCAGTGGAAGAAGTAGAACCACAGGCTTTGCAATCTAGCGCTGGTCCATATTTCCTTTCTACCCTGGTCACACAGTGAGATCTAAAACTCTTAACAGCCAAGATACTGGACACCAAACAGCATTAAGGAAGATACCGAGGCAAGCATGCTTTCACAGATTCCTCACCCGAAGGGACAATAGTCAGCAATCCTATATGCCCAGAAATCAGAGGACTCCAATTTAAACAGAAGCTGAAGGCTATTCCATGGCACCCTCCATGCCTAAAACTCCCTTTTGGCCAAGCTAATTCACAACCCCCTAGACCAAATCAAAAGCACTGAGGATCTGCCCACACTCAATCCACTTCCTAATTACAGTAACTTTATGCTTTACTTCACAAAATGAGATTCATTTCTTCCTTCACCAGTTCCATTCAGCTCCTTCAACATTTTGTTCATTTGTTTGTTAAGATGCAGATCTCCAGCAGATTGATCACTTCAGATGAGACAAAGCAATCCCTTGGTAAATCCCTCTGGAAATGCAGAACATATTATATGCACAAGAGTTGAACTCCTTGAATTTCCCCTTTTCAGATCCTCTTGGTTTCCAGTCATTCAGATAAAGAATGGAGCTTTTGTAGACCAGTTAATCCATCCACTGAATGAAATATGGTAAAGTTTTACACATCCACATGTTCTTTCAAGGGACTGGTTTACATCTGTAGATGTAATAATAGCGGTAGTAATGTAGACAAAAATCATGGCTCGGGCCCCCAGAGAAGATCTTTAAAGACTTGGGTTGAAAAGTCCCAATGCTGCAGTCAAAGGAACTGGCAAAATGATTTAAGGGCTGCCTCCGCTTACATTTATTTCTGCCAAAGCACTGGCTTAATTTTCTTTGTGTGTCTTAATAAGCCACCTCTGTGAGGGGGACTCTTACTTGAAATGCTTGTATGTCCTAAGCTCAGAAGTAGGCACTGTTAAGTGGTAAGCTGAGACAAACATCCAAAGGTGGTGTCAGGCTCAAACTGCAAAATGAACCTGTTCTTCATCTTCTCTAGCATCACAGTCACAAACTAGCATGAAAACAGCATTTACGCAATGAATTAGAATGCAAATCTACATTTTATTCTATGAAATTGAGACAAATGATACACACTCGAAGCCTGCCAGAGTAGCAATTACAAGCATTAATATAGTTTTAGATGATGACTTAAGCCAAATGAGAGGATGGAATAGAAATGCTGTACATCAGAGCTTGTGAAACACGACAGGAGAAAAAGCAATTCTTGCCCGAGTAAAGTAAGCCTAAAATACAAATTAGCAAAAATTCTGCTGTAAAGGGCTAGATCTGCCTTATGTACCTCCAGGGAAGCCTCCCGCCACAAGGTGTACGTACGATGCAGGGAAGCAGCCTGCCAGCAAAGGAGAGCTGAAGGGGTCTCAACGTACGTGGGAGAGGACTTTGCAATGCCACAGCCTAATGGGATGTGGCATCGTCCAGAAGATTCCTGCGACAAGAGGCCAAGCAGCCACTGGTCTAGGACAGAACTGCCTCGCTGGTGTAAAGATGTATTTATGCTAGGTCTGATTTAGATTGTGCTCGGCACAATCAGATCGCTTTGAAGGTTTGCCTTGTGCAATCATTTCCTTTGTCAGGAATCAGAAAAAGACTGTGAAAAGACTGTGAACAAATTGTTTAGGCATTGAAATTTAACCCTGTGGAATCCTTACAGTGTAGCACAGTGTGACACAGCAGGAGCACATTTGTCAGGGGACTGAAGCCTCTTTGCTCTCTCCGCACAAAACATATACATTAGCATTGTGTGGGGTGGGTGTGCTCCCGAGCACATGATGCAGCTATGGGGACGCAGCTCCGTGCCTACCCTGCCTCCCATCTGCACTGCAACTGCATTCAGCCCTCTGCACCATTTCGTTAGGGAAAATAAAGGCTTCAGATCCTTCAAGACTGTCTGGAAGCCCTTCCGTTACATTTTCTTTTAGAGATTGTACAAGATTTGATTTTTAAATATCCATAATGCATGTGAGAAAATTATTCAGTATTACAACAATCTTTTTAATAGACCTAATGTTTTTCCACTAGTGTCCTAACACTAGTAATGTCAGAATATAAACATCAAAAATGAAAAGGCATTTGGTAGAAGCTAGTCAGTTCCAAGACTTTTCACTTTGATGTGGGCTAAGGAAAGAACCCAGCTGGTGTGGTTTCTGTACCAGCATTCATGACACCAACAGTTTCCATCTCAGTTAGGCTCCATAAGGCAAGGTACTATGCATGCCCTGCTCCTCCTGAAGAGCAGAGCCTGAGAGCACCAAGTACTTCACAGTAGGAGCACAGCCCTCTGTAGGATTAAACCTTAGCACAAGATAACCCAATTAAACCTTAACACAAGATAGCGCATCAATGTTTTTGTGAACTGCTGAAAAATATGCTGACAAGAATAAAAGAAAATAGTCATTTGGAAGTTGGCAGAGAAAAGCCACTCTAAATCATTTCCAACTGCAGTAAGTCTTTGCTCCTGTTTTACGAGTAATAGAAGAGACTATCCCTGTTTTATAAACTCATTCAGTTAATATGTTTAAGAAAGTAGACAAGTTTCACTCCTGCAGGGGTTTTCAAATGTTGTCTTTCTTTGTGGCTGCCAGTATTTCAACATCCCGTTCCAGGAACCTTGTTTATTACTCTTTGGGAAAAAAAAAAACAAAAAAAAAACCAAAACAAAAACCAGAACAACAAACACAAAAAGCTGCTGCATACAAGGAAAAGAAAAATGGTTAGAAGAACAAAAAATTGTAAGTGACAGTTACATATTAGGGAATACTAAAGGATTGTATGCTGCTCCCTGCTGCTACAGTACGCCAGAGGACTAAGCAGAATGTAAAAGTCTTTTCACTCTCCATAAGAAGGCAAAAATATTTCCAGGATGTTCTGCAGACAGGCAAGAGCTCATACCTCCAATAACCTCCACATTGATGTGATCTGCAACTTCAAGACTAAGTTCCAAGTGTGTTTCAACTCAATTCTGCAGCAATTTCAGCTCTTGAAGAACAAGTACTGAGCAGCCTTAGTCTCATCACTCAAATCAGTGGGACTCAGCTATCCTCAGGTTTCCTCTGAATGTGCTCAGAACTTTGCTAACAGTGTTCCTTGCAGCCAAGCAGTTTTTCCCTCTTCTGAGCCACACAAATTTGCTGCTGACCCAAATGGAGCCAAATTTCCCAGGGTCCTTCCCTTTGTGCCCGTGGAATTTCTAAGTTCACTCTGTCCTTTCTAAGAGGAACAACAATGCATACACCAAACAGCACATTGCTCCTTCCCTCCACAGTGAACCCTGCCTTAATTAGGAAGACTTTTGAAGAAGATGTATTACCTACCATGCCAGGACTAACACACTATCGTATCATGCAGAATTCAACCCTTTTATCATCATCACATCTGATTATGTCTTTATTTAGAAGCTACTAACATGTTTGGAGATGCAAAATCACATCACTTTCTGAAAGGTAGCAGTAAGAGATACCTCAGTGCAGAGTGGCCTCCATAATTAGAAAAAGCACAGGGGCCAGCTTTTTCCCCTTCAACAAGCTTGGGAAGCGCCAAACAATATGCAAAGGCAAAAGGGGAAAATGGTTACAGTACTGAGAAGGCTAAAATTTGAATGAGATACTAACAAACCTTTCTTGTGGAAGGAAAAGGAAATGACTGATTCTAAAAAAGCTTCTGCAATAAATCATCACCCCTGCATGAAATTCCATTCATATACGCTGCAATATCTGGTAGTAATGTTAGAGAAAACCAAAAAGGAACAAAAACTTAGCAACAGACAAGTTTATAAAGAACAAAATACAGCTTGCTGGAATTGCTGAGGTCTTTCAGTAGTTCAAACAGTAGAAGGAGATTTCAGAATCAAACAAGAGTTTCAACAGCTGTATTTGTATTATAGTCATAAAGGCATAAATGTGAAATACAGCTCTAATAAAAAATTGAAGTTTATAAAACTGGATGGTAATTTTCCACCCTTTCCAGAAGTATCTCAGAATATCCAGGGGAATAATACCTGAAAGAGAAACATTTTGTTTGTGCATTAGACTACATGTTCTGCATGTTCTGCACTAAGTAATGAAACACTATTCATATTGCTATTGATCAGGGAAAAATCCTAGCACTAAACATTGGTCAATGAATTCTACAGTTATACCCCTACAATGATTTAAAAGCCTGCTTTTCAACTTACGTTATCATGTATACTTGGAAGTCAGGTTTTCAAAAATTTATTTAGCTGCTTGAAGTGGCTTTTTTTTAGATAGGTTCAGCA
>NW_009259584.1:338277-343656 GCF_000687185.1 Egretta garzetta
TGAAGTGTTTTTTTTTTAGAGAGTCCCCCCAGCCATAAGCATTGTCTTTACTGAGAAATGTAGATTTTAACTTCTTTTGAAATTATGGCCTTTAATAAAAAAGCATGAGTTTACACAGAACCATAGGCTGCCAGATGACAATAGTCTACTGCTGTTCGTCAAACATAAGCACACACCCCAAAGCTAATGTGAAGTCTACATCAATGCGAGAGACATTGATTCTGGAACAAAAAAATTTATCACAATGACCTTCTGTCTCTAATGCCAACTCAAGGACGGAGATTATCCAATAGGTTTTCATTAGAGTAGGACTCTACGGTGCCATTATTGTCCTGCTGTCATTCAGTTGGTTTTCCACAATGGACCAACTACATGCTTCCAATATGCAAGCATCACCAAAGCTGCATTTAGTTCTTGTTTGCCAGGTTAAGAGTATGAGATTTATGACTGTGTTATTCTAAAAACATACACCTCAGTACATTGCTGGTTTTGCAGGCATGTAAATTGTCATCTCTGAGCCCTGGAAGCTTTAACTATAAAGAGAGAAGAACACATTTCTATGTAATGCATGCCTAAAATGTATTCAAGTAGAAATCCCCAATGTTTTCACACTGAAGGAAGATCCATTTACCTTGTTCATTTTCATTTTCTGGACAATTTCTGCATAATGTAACTCTTCTTAAAAAGCATATTAGTTCTCTGATTGTAAAGCTAACTTTTCAATGCATTATTATATTCAGCCTGCAAACAGCCTAAAATAACAGGTCTCCAGGACAAACCCAGAGCTGGAGTCTATTATAGCAGCTGTGCCTCAGGCAGCACAACCAGCATCAGGCAGTAGCACAAAGAGGCAAGCTGGAGATGCTCGAAGGGGCCCTTTTCTTTATTACATCCCAGCCTACATAAGTAACCTTGTTTCATTTACAGGGAAAAAAATAGCTGTAACAAAGAAACATTAATTACATCCAGAAAAGTGTAAGCAAACAGCTGCAGAATAAAGTTTCTTTATGATTTTGCTTTACCCATTTGACAGCCACTGGCTTTTCCTTGTGGAGACAAACAGGGCTTCATTTTGCGTGACTTAGTTTGCAGCTACTATTAGCTGGAGAACTCTGTTGCTATAATTAAAATTGATGATGCAGATTTTCAGAGCCTGTAGAGGGAGTGCATGAGTACAGCATCCTTTTGATGTGTTGATGGAGTGAAGGACTGGTAAATGGATATCTAGAATCTAGGAGGGCATTTCTCTCATTATTACAATTTAGGATGGTGACATTTTGACTGTAAGCTATTTAATAGTGTTTCTGTATTCATTAAGGGCAAAGTTCAACTTGGTGCAGACAGCTGGTGTATGGTCCTTTTATATAACACTTAAGCCTCATGATGAGGCTGGGGGAGGAAGGGCAGCTGTGGGCAGAGCAACTGTGCAGGAGAGCCTCTGGACCCTCTGCACATCAGAGGAAGTTTCAAAGGAGCCTCTGAATAAGCTATCAGACAGGCTCTTAGGGAAGTCAAGGATGCAAGCGAAGATTCACCAATACCTGTAGTTTGGAGCCTGAGTAACCCATAAATAAGTGACCAAGATGAACTAAACTTCCCACAGACATTCATTAATATGACAGCAGTTGTGCTGAAGTCTCAGAGTTTGTCTGGGTAGTGCAGGGCTGGCTTTTCGCCCCAGTTGCCTGCAAGAGCCTGATTATTTGGCCTTTGTTTACAGACAAAGAAATCTGATCCCAAAAATAATCAGAAAAGAGAAAGTGTTCAAAAGTATGTGTCTAATGGTTGTGTTACCACTGGGGCAGTTAACCAAATGTTATGCTGTTTTATTAAAAACAAAAATCATGTAGAAGTTAAATTAATATTTTAAATCCTTGCTTTGTGTTGTTCCTGTGAAAAACACCTAACAATGTAATAAGTATGAATTTTTTTAATTTAATTTTCCTTACCTTACTATTTCCTCTGGGTAGCAATTGTTAATAGTGTTGATATATTCCTGAAGAAGTGACCCAGGTTCTGCTTTTATTTCTTGAACCTTTTTAAGTCCACCAGTTGTTACAAAGAGACGACGTGCTTTACTGTCATGTGGTAACACCTACACACAGAAAAGTACATTAAAAAAAAAAGAACATTTTCTTCTAAAGGAATCTCTATGCTACCAGGCTCAAATATTGCTTATCTGTTTTCAATTCAGAGGACGGATAAAATGGAACACATCAGAGGTACAACATCTGTAATGACTACTGTATTTTAACACCCAATTGTACAGGGAAAAAAATCATAAACCAGACCTTTATGGTTATAACATAATTTAACATGTACTTTAATACATAACATATATAAAAATACTGAATTAAGTATTTATCTTTATGTAAATAATATTTCTTGAATTATTCCTACAGAGACAATATGATTGCAGAGATTAAATAGATAATAAAACCAGAACACTAGCATGGAATAACAACAGCATCTGTTCCACTTAAACCAAGTTATTCAGGTCTTTTATGTCAATTCCCACAGTTTAATTGTAGAGCAGAATTTTATATCATTATAATGATCTAGTATAGATTAGTGCATGAAAACAATACTGAGAATTGTTGCAAGTGAACAATGCAGCCTTGAAGCATTACATGCTACTATTACATTCCTAGATATTAAAACCCTACAACACACTGTGTAGCCATGGAAGCCTTTTAGAAACACACACACACAAGCACACAAAGCAAAAATGTGAAGTTTCTGCAGCCAAAGGGGATGAGAAGCAGAAATGATCAGACAATACATTCTGTGCTCCCTGAGTGATGCCAATGTGCAGCTCTGTCCAGAGGATGGGAGGGAGGGAAGGAGGCAGGGAGGGAGGTGGGGGCTGGGCCAGGCAAGGGAGAATGACAGCATGTAGTCCATAGGCCCACAGGGCTGCAAAAAATATTAAAAAAAAAGGCACGATATTGTCGGAGAAAGAATGATGGGTTTAAAACCAACTCTGAGAGTTACATACTATGGAGGCAAAAGCATTTTGTAAGCCTTCACACTGGTCAGACAAATCAAGCCACAGATTTGACTGTATCTCAGTGTAAAACGAGAGCCTTGAAGGAGGAAGGGATTGCCTAAAAGGATGAAGGAAAAGAAGGATGAGATTTCTGCCATGCATATAGGCAAACAGGCTTCATTTCTCTGGTCCCTCTAGGCTGTACAAAATCAACAGACAGGTAAAGAAAGAAGAGGGAAGCAGAGAGGCTTCTCCCTATTATATGCTCCACAGAAGTGTCAGGAACAACTGTGATCATTTTGCTGTGGGAACTGAAGAGATGGCTGTTTCACGCACCTCCTGCGACAAGAACTGCCAAGAAGGAACTCGCAAGGAGACAAGATACGGCCCTTTCCCTGCCTGCCTCTTCCCCACTGTGACTCCCAGGCTGAGTAAGACAGCAGAAAACTCTCTGGGAAGAGGCCCTAAAGACAGACAGCACCTCTGAGACACAATCCTTTCCCCCAGTCCAAACTGAGACAGCACAGAATTGCACAGACCCTGAAAAGGATAATGCTGAAATGACACAGTCCAGCACAAAGAATGGGTAGCATCTCACTCCGAAGCACAGCTCAGAAATAAGGCTTTTACTGTGCTATAAATAAGCCAACAGAAGTAATACACCACAGCTCTAAGAATAAGAAATTCCCAAGCTATGGTACAGGAGAGAAAAATGCTTTTACTGCAGAGAACTTAGTTTTAAATGTATGCTTCAGAAGTGCAACTGCCAGACAAGTATAGTTTTGTTTAATACAATGTAGAAGAAGAAAAATGAAACACAACAAAACATCAGCTGATATGAAGGGTACAAAACCACTTCAACAGCAAACAATGTTCAAATCTATACACCGGGTAACCAATTACTATGCACTCAGCTCATTAATAGCTCCAGTCAGCACACAGAAGCAAAAGGCACTGGATTCTGAGTAAATCTCCAATCTATGCACAGACTTAGCAAGAAGACAGGACAAACCTAAGTGTGGCAATGTAATAAGGAACCCGCGCTGCAAACAGTGGTGCTTCCAGATCTGTGATAATCAGAACTGAATATCAAGAGTGTTTTACTTGGCCACTTCCAGAAAGCACATCCCACCAGGAGAGCCTGGTACCCCCTGCTAACAGATTACGCTGCAGAGTACTGCACAAAAGATAGACTATAGTTGAGCAGGATTCCAACAGCTGGTGAACATTGCAGACACTGGAAATCTCCTGATTAGTTAGCAATTACTTCAATAATTTGAAATGTTTTTATTAAATTATAATTTAATTGTAAAACTTTCTACGTGCTGCACTCAAATCAACAATGTGATTAACAACAAACAGTTTCAAATTTTGAGAGGAATGAGAAAAGATTTGGGATTTTTACACTTACTTAATTGAGACTGAAAATTAATGAGGATAAAAGTGGTGAAGCTTTTATACTCCAAATTATTGTAAAATATCGGACTTAAGTCACTCCTGTACAGACAGCTTGTACTTTATCTAAAACAGATGTGACTGGGATTTATGTGATACATTGGCTCAGTGAAAATATTTGCACAAGTTAATATTCCATTAATCTCAAGAGGCAAGGAAGAAAAAAACACCTCGCTTATAAGCAACTGTTTTCCCAGTCTTAGGATGAATTATGTCAGGTTCCAGATGAAACAGTATCCAGCTTTATCAGACAAAAGAACGGGATGCTCCAAACTGCTTCTGCAGGGGATGCTTGAGGATCCTCAGAAAACAACTGAGCCCTTGAGACTTCATCTTTGGTAAGATAGCTTCCTTGCTAAATGGAAAACAATTAGCATATTACTCATCAAGCAGAGCCTTTTCTTACCTTACTAAACTGCCCAACAATATGTTTCATAATATTGGGAGGGGCATCATGCAGCAATGGTTCAAGTGCTGGAAGATACGTGCATTTCTGAAGGATGTTCTTTAAGGCTTTTTTAGTCTATTGAAATGCAAAATAAAATTTCTCTAGTAAGACATCAATGAAAACAACAAGAATTCATGTTACATATCACTGAAGTCTGATCAAAAAAGCAAATTGATCAGAATTCTCAAAGAGCATTTTCTGAATACAAACTATTATATCTATCAGGTCACTTAATGAATAATCAATTTTCTACTTAGATTTATTAAACCTCAAAACCTACAGTGCATCATACTCTTATTATGTTATCTACGGTCAAAGTAATGGCGATTTTCCTTTGACTACAATGGAAGCAGGAGTAGACCCTTTAAGTAAATTGAACTACTATAATATAATAAGAAAGCTAAATCAAAACACATTTCAAAAGATTGTATTTTAGAAGTGCCTTACTAGGAGAGTCTGCTGGTCTGGGATAGCCCAGTGCACTACC
>NW_009259584.1:343676-372355 GCF_000687185.1 Egretta garzetta
GCTGACTGCTACAAGCAGTAATGACCTTCTTGGGTAGGATTATAGACACAGCTGATTTGGCCTTGATATTTTGGTGACCACTGAAAACGACTATACAAAAGGTTTTTTACAGATCTGGAGCATTGTGCTTCAGTGGAATGTACAGAAGCATAGTACAACATATCCTGTCATATTATACTCTTCAGTTGGTTCATTTACTGTTGCTCAAAAATACACTTCACCAAACTACAACTCTACTAGCTTTCACACAAGGAAGGCTCTAAACATGAACAGTTGCACATTTTCAAGAGCAGAGTATTTGTAACAGTTTTATTATATTAATAAAAATGTGAGCCCATCTACAAGGACTATAATATTAGAAATCGGTCACAAGAAATTATAGCATTTATGGGTGTATGCAACTGATCTAAACTGAAAAGAAAATGAGGGACTAGATTACTGTGGCTTTACATGTATATGATTTGGTATGCACCCATTAGGACCAGCCAGTCCTACTAAATGACACACAGCCTTCAGACACCCTACACCCAGTAAATCTGTGGTTTGATGAACATCAATAAAAGCGCATACCATTCAGTAGTTTTTAAGCACTTATACCTATTGATTACAATAACTATCTCATACTACATATACTACAAATATACTTGCTTTCATTTGAAGATCTTCTGAACTGCGTGTGTCCATATACATAGCAAGCAGTGTGGGTAGCACATTTGCTACTGCAACAGCACGTGCATGCTCAGGAGTATGTCTTCCAACCTGTCCCAAGGCCCAAGCAGCTGCTGCCTTAATATGATCTTCAGGTTCCTCTATCAAGCAGGCACACAGTGGTGGTATTCCCTGTAGCATTAATTAAAAGCACAATCTTTGCAAATCTACACCAGGGAAGGACAACTTGGAACTGATACAGATTGTTAGAAAATGCCTCTCTATTTACATTCTTCTTCTAAAATAAGTTATAAGAGAACACATGCTAGTGGTGTCATATTTTTACAACATCATGACTAGAAAGAACGTTGAATAAATCTTAATAAATCTAGTTAAAGAAAGGAAACAAATTCAATGTTCTAAGTCACAAGGCGGTTTGAGCTAACACACAAATTTAAGGGATAAAAGGAATACATGACACAGTTCAGGCTGTACTAGAAGTAAAGGCTTCAGTTTTGACAGACTGAAAATAAAAGAATTTGAGTGTTTATGAATCTATGAAAGCAGTTTAAGACCAGAAGGGCTCAGTCATTGAGTTGTCTTTTTTTTCATCCACAGCACTAAATTTCAACTATCAACAACTTCTTGAGTCCCGTGTTTGACTCATCCAATCAGCTCCAGAAAGGTTTCAGTTCTTGATTTGAAGACATCGAGAGATGGAAAATACCGCGTTCGCATCCAGCTGTTACTGAAGTTCTTCTAGTTCAGGGTCACAGTCTTTATACTTTCTCCGCATTATGGAGCTGCTTAGTAGCTGGTATTTTATGCCAGGATACTTCAATAGGAATCATTTCATGTTACTTTAGGCAAGGCAAGTCTCTCAACCTCTCACTAGAAAACCTTTTTCTCCATCCCATGGATCATTTTTTAGTCTTTTTTGCACACTCTTCAGAGTTTTGTCAAGATCCTTTTCAAATACAGACAACAGAACTATATGCACTAGTACCTCAGATAGATTGACTTCTCTTTTCCAATAATGCTTCATCTTCCACTCTAATACTGCCAAGGACTGAATTGTCTTTTTTTTTTGCCACTGAACTGCAGCAGAAGATGGCAATGAAGTGTTTGTCCAGTAAGACCCCAAAAATAATTTTTCAAAATTCATCCCTTCCAGAATACAGTACTGCGGAATGGAGCTATCACATTACATCATAACATTGTAGATGTGTAACTGCATGTGGTTATGCCACAGTGCATTTCTTTCAAATGGTTTACCAAGCCATCTCCTCAGCACTATGTACCATTCCACAAGCTTAATTTCCCCTGAAGCAATTTTTTTTAAAAATGGTGTTTGGGTTTATTTGGGTTTCTTTCATGGATCATTTATTAAAATATTTAATTTCATGAATTTGCACAGATCCCTACAAAATCTCTCACTGTGCTCCCATTCAGTTGTGGTAGTAACCATTATTACTCTTCAAAAATTTATCACTTAGGTCCTTCCTCATTAACTTAATCCTGGATTCATCCCACTTAACATCAAGCACTCAGCAGCAGGAGCATCTTTGCTCTAGGCATCCCTGAAAGTGGAGAGACAGAGACACATCCAGAGAAGAAGAGCCTCCAGAGAGGGCAAGGAAAAAGTGTCTATTTCTTCAGTTTTCAAATGTAGAAGAGCATTTTTTAGATCACTCCTACCTTCCCTGCATATTTATTTATGTTATGTTGTAGCAATTTCCATTTTTTAACTTGCATTCCTACTAGAAGACATTTCTGTTCCTCTGTTTTTATTGTTTCATTGTTTCCACTCATACAATATATTTTAAATGACAGACATAGTGTGAAAATGGGCCAACAATGTTCAGTGAAATTACTTCCTTTCTCCAGTCATTAATTAGCATTCTTCACATCAGAATACTATGTCAGGCACTAACTTCACCTATTGAGAATATTGCAAATTCTCTCCCTTCTATATCATTGCCCAGCAGAATTTCTTTAAACCTGAAAATGTATAGCTTATCTCATTTGAAAGGTCACTTGCACAACTGAATCAAACCATACACCATTAGAAATGGAGGTCTTTTCAAGCCCGAAGATTTCTGTTGCAAGAGTACTCTAGCAGTACTAGCAGAGTCATGCTAGTGCAATGAAGAATGTGCCATTAAACATGCTTGTTTCAAAAAGGGTTTTGATGCAGCCACAAATACTCATTTTAAGAGGAAACAGACCATAGAAATTCACTGACTTATTTTCTGTACCCGTGGAATTGCAACACAGAAAAATCATGTACTGTAATATAAATAGATGTTCACAAACAAATCTAGGACATTTTATAAAAGGTTCAACTTCATAAAGACACACTTTGATCAGCTTACCACATAATTTCAGCCACAGCAAGCAGCAATATTAGGAGAATGTGCATTCGTCAACAGCAAGTATATAATTCTGTCACAAAATACATTCTCTGCCTATGTTAATTTGTATCTCTTTCTCAGAATACCACTGAAGAATTATAGGAAGACAACAAAGTGATAGCTAACCTTGGAGACAATCACTGCCATTGACAGGTTCTCCGAATGAGCTGCTACGTAACCAAGCATCATGATGCCAGGCAGTCTGACAGTCCCTCTGCAGCTGCCAATACAATCAATCACAGCAGCAACTCCACCTGCATTTACTATAAGCTGTGAAAGCTGAAAAGATAAACGGAAGATATTAGATACTGTGAAGTATCAACAGGCATAAAGTACTACATTAGAAAAGTCTTTAAATGTATTGCTCCTGATTTACACAATAAAACTGGAATGAGTGATGTATCATACAGACTGTTGGGCACTAAGTGCAGCATGAAGTTCTCAGGAATGAAGTTGTTTTGCTACTCTGTTTTTGATTGACTTTACTACAAGGAAATCAGGACTCTGAATTCTTGATGCTGAATGGCATGGAATGACATATTCTCAGCTCCATTGGTATACACCAAAGAATCATGCAAGTGACAGCCTAGCACACGAATGCCCTCAAAGACGCACCTACTGAGCCAGATACTCTTTCATACTAGTGCTCACTCCTTCCCAAGCCAACATCATATGTTCTGTGCAGGGACAGAGGGAAAGGCCCGCTCCTCCTCTCACCTGCATAACCTCTGCAAGCACAAAAGCCTTTGTGGATGCCCCTACTGAGGCATGAAGCCAAAGATAACTGTTATGGGTGCACAAAACTGACTTGGACTACACCATTCTGCCACATTAGGGTATTCTGAGGGAGGTGTCCAGGGAACACACTGGATGGGCAATGGAGTTTGCCCCAGAATGCCCAATTACATAGCCTTGCTAATAAATTATAATCATGTCTGCAGTCTATGATGCTTGCTGTGTGTATCAAGTGATGCAACATGTTTCTTTCCAAAAGGTATCATTTCTCACATCACTTGAAGGACAGCAGTAGCGTATGTATGATAACAACAATGCACAGAAATTAAACTAATTTCATATCATTATTATTTTCTTCTACCTTGTTAGGTATATCACATTTTTTCCAAAGATTACAAAGCAAAATAAACACATTCTTAAAACTCAAAATCAAATTAACAAAACTGAGGCATGTGGATTTCCAATCCAGTTGATTTATACAGACATAAAATCCACTTTGCCTTATAACCTTTAAAAGGGGATTTATTTTTTTTTTTTTCATCAAACAGCTAGATGAAATTTAAAGTTATTACTTAGGAAAAACTGTTCACATCATTGTGAACTGCAGCCAGTGACGACCTAGTCCTACATCTGGGCACAGCCACATACACAGAGCTCCTGCACAGACACACTCCCTGGTGCTGTGACCCTCAGGTCCCGCTGCAAGTCCCCAGATCCCCACCTTCACATGAATTTGACTGCCTATGCAGACAGAGAGCTGAGATCCAAAAGCCACAATGCTCCCATGACTGACAGAGCCAACTCCTCTAGAAATATCATTTGCCAGTCTGTCTCTCCTGCAACATGCGTTGCTTGATTAGAGTTGCTCAGAGATGGACAGAGATCAGTCACTCTGAAGGCGACTGTGGATTGTGACTTCCCGCCAGGAGTCACCAAGATACTTCCTCTCTTCCTTTGGAGAGCTGCTAGAATGGCCAATTGCCCCTACATGGGGATCCTGTGCTAGCAGCTCTTCTGACTTTACCTGCAGTCTTGTGAGTTTGGCCTCTGGCTTCCAACTCTAGTGCCCCCCTGGGATAATGATAATTTCTTCACTTTTTTGAGAAAGCAAAGTTGCATTGCTCATGAGGTGCAGAGAGAGAGCAGGAAACTTGACAAGACCCCAACCTTTCATCACCAGCAGCTTAAAGACTAGCGGGCTGAAGAAACAGCGCAATATTCATGTTTAAACACCTCTCAGCTGTTAAGCTAGTATCATAATTTTGAAATTGCTGTGCTCAGCATTAGTGGTTTCCACAAATACATTGCTTACATTTCAGTCCAGAGTCATATTTAGAGCCTTTTAATTATCTCTACAACAGATTAACATGGTTATAATTATTTGGTTTTCCTACTTATTTTGTATTGATTTTGCCAAACATCCCCACCTTCCTGTATCAATTATTGGCAAAAGCACTGCAAATGCTGAGACTCAGATTACAAACTGAAGCTAATAGAAGAAACTACCTTCAGTTTAATAATAACTAAGAGAACTTTTGACCTTCATTGTCATTGGAAAAATAATTAAAATGTGATCCCAGCACCCCAGAAGATTTTTAAAAAAGACACACCACCTATTATTGTTATAGGATGATCTTGTCATTTATTAGCTGGTACCATGACTTCTGTGAGGCTTTTCTCATGATATTTTTAATATCTAGGACTGACAATACTGTCAGCCTAAAACTCCCTCTCTGTGCAGATATCTTGTGGAATGAAGTAGCTAGGTATACATTATATGATTCCCAGTTTCCTAGCCCAAGTCATATTCAATACACATCTCATAATATCAGCAAGCATTTCCATATTTTTCCAATGAACATGCCAAACAGCTATTTGCCCTCCCTTTCAAAAAGCAAATGACAGAATAATCCTGTATTTTATTTAAAGTGTAAAATCTAATGATATGACCTTGTATTTGCATTTTCAAGGTTTTACCTCAGGCGTATGCTTTGCTATCTCTCTAATTAAAGTTGCACCATTTTTCTTGACATATTCATCTGAGTCCTTCAGGCATGTGAGCACAACTGGGAAAATTTCTGCTTCAACCACCAGCTCTGCAAGATCCACTGAATGCTTTGCTATTTGGCTTAGAGCTGACAGCACCTGACGCTAGTAAATAGAAATTGTTATAAAATCAATAGTATACAAACATCCCACAACATACACTCCTCCTGCACACAAAAATCTATTGCATCAAGGAAAACAAAGCAGGATAGGGAAAACAATTACAGCTATTTTACAATTCACTGAGTCAATTCATGCACGAATATAATGGCACAGAACACTCGCTGGTTCCTGAATAAAAGTTTCTCCTTTGTTTTATCCCATTCAAGCTTGCTATGTATTAAAAAGGGAAAAAAATATATATCATTTAAAACTGTAATTTATAATTTAGTGAAATCTGTAGAAAGTATCTTTATTTGCGTAAGTTGGGTCTGTCAGACCTTTTATTAAAAAATTTTTATCTATTTGTTTGAAATGGCATTTTTGTGCTGTCTTCTGTTTCTGTTAGAATAAGACAGAAAAATTGTATTAAGAAATTATTTTTTTGTCAGTTAAACTCTAGTGATTAAACCTTCAACAACAGCTATCCACATCAGATAGTACATTCTAAAATACGACAATACATTTAATATTAACTGGTTTATAGCATAATCTGAAGTATGCAAAACCTTTTTTGTAACTGAATTGTGCAAATTTTATCTATTAAAAATATCTGTTGCATTTTTTGTATACTATATAATTAAAAAAAAAAAATTATACTATTCACTTTAAAGATTAGTCTAGCTGTTCCTCACAGAGCAGTTTTTATCCAGTAGCTAAATCTGTGAATATGTTCAGAACTCTTTGTCACTAACTCTGTAGTTACATTTGTTAATGCCCAAAACAAGAGCTTCCTAAATAAATACACACATCGGTGTCTTTGATTCAATATCAAGTAAAGACTGGTATAATGGAGATTAAAAAAAAAATTTTTAAATGTACCTTCAGTTTAGCATCAGGGTTCAGGATCATCTGAGCTAAGTGAGCGATAGCTCCTGCATCCACTACTGTCTGTGCTAACTCTGGAGAATGCTTTGAAATATCACTGAGAGTTGAAGCAGCAATCCTTTTCAAAGCAATTTCTGGCTCCTGGATACAGAGCACTAAAAGAGGAACAGCTCCTGCATCCACCACAGCTTGTGACAGTTCTGTAGGTCCAAGGAAAGTAATTAAGTGAGTATGGGTGACTGACCCTTGTGCAAGCCATTTTTCACCCTGACAGATACAGCAAAGGAAAAAGGGGAGGGTGTAGTTCACTGTCTCGACATCTGCATTTCAAATCAGCCCTCCTGGTTTCATAAACCGTGTGGACCAATCCACAACTGAAAAGAATGCAGGTCAATAGATGGACCCCCATTTACATGCACACATTTGAGGTAGATTAGGCTGAAATGGTTTGTTATTCTGTTTTCTTTTTCTTTTTTTAAAGTAAGCAGATGTCAGCTGTTTAAACCCTGGCTATTCTACACTGATCAATAGGAAAGCATTTTATGCATGGCTAACAACAACACAGAAAGCCAAAGTACCAAAATTTTACCAACCACCTAATTAGAGAGCATTTTACCCTCTTTAAATGATAAGCAGATATTAGCATAGATCAAATGCCAAAAACAGAAATACAAAAAGCATACATAAAAGATTTATCTTACATAAAAGATTGGAAAAATGGAACTTGCTGATCAAAACTAGGTTTTGCTACCATACATGGGACAAGACAGAATTTATACTTTAATGACATGAAAATGTTATCGTATACAATTACACAAATGAGAAATATCATCAGTGCGATATTGTGTGTCTGAAATCAGTACAATATCCTTAACTAACTGCACCTTAAATAAAAAAGAAGAAAAAAAATCTGAGCATATGATTAGCTGACATGGACAAAAATTACACTGTTGGAAATTCATTAGCTCTCTCCATGTACGCAGCATTAATCACAGTCCTAAAATAAGAATTACTGGATATCAGAAGCAAAATTTATACTATTACCAAGCTGTGCTATTTTAAAATAGTGTTGAAAAAGCAGTAAAAATCATGGGGGATTCAATAATCTATTAGGTTCTTAGTACAGTTTTGCTACACCTTATTATGCATATCCATTATTATCTTTAACATTTATCTTGACTTACACTACCATGGCAACATATGGCTGTTGTATTTCAAGACTCTAAGTTAGCTTTTGATTTATAGTCCATCCATAAAGAGATTTTAATACTAAGAAAAATATAGCATACTTCATTAAATATACATAGACTAATACAGTTTTTCATGAAATCTGTAAGTCATGTCATCATTATGTTGTTAATATCCAAATAACGTTCCTGACCAGATTTGTTTTCAATTAGTAAGTTATAGCCACACACTCCAATACATGTGGTAAGTCAAATATTTACACTGTATGTTATTTTACAATGTAATATTTTAAAGAAAGTATAAATATTACCTCACAAAATTATAATAAATAATGCAGTAATTTTTAAACTAACAAAAAAATAACTATTCAAGGTTCACTTTTCAAATAACTATTTGACTGAAAATGTAGAGTGTGCATCCTCCAAATACACACAAATCATAAGATTTAAACAAAACCCAAATGCTGTATCTTCAGTTTTACAAGTTTGCAATTAAAAGTATCTGAAACATATCTGAAAACAAACCTGAAAACTAGGTAATCAGTGTAAGTGGCATAAGCTACACTCAGCTTTTCACAGAAAAAGTCATACTTGATTTCTTCAAATTGTATTTTGATGCTGTGCACTGACCAAGTAGAACATCCAGATTAATCGATCTGACTGTGCCTCAGAAGCAACTTCACAGCAACCAACTCAATTGCCTACTAGATGCTAGTATCAGGAAAATCACGTCAAGAGGGACAGAAAACTACCAGAAGAATGGGTTTCTTTGATGCCTTATGAGCTGAAATCATGAAGTTCAAGTAGGGAGAGAAAGAGCAATACTTTAAGGTCACAGCTACGTTCAGGCATGCAAAAGTAACCATAGAAGTTATTTTAATGGAGCAAACTAGATCTGATTCAACTTAGACCAGCTCTTGCTGTAAGAAGTCTGATATCATTTAAATACTGATGGTTACTATTGGTCATGGTTAATTAAATGGTTGCTCTTCCAGTGGTGTTTGTAAGGTTCATGGCTAGTAACTTACCACATGGAGGGCTGGACCATGTGTCAAAAGACAGACAAGCAGCAAACAGACTGTCAGAAAAACATGAAAGCTGAGGCAGGGACAAAAGAAAATATAGATCTTCCCATCACATTCCGTTGCAAACTCAGCCCAAAACTACGATTCTAAGTATTAATGATTCTATAATAACTGCAATTCTTTTTTCTCAAAAAGAGGCTCAATTAACCTTCCCACTTGGTAAAACATCTTTAATTCAGACTGTACCCCAAAGGAGTCACAAAACTTTGCTATCCAATCAAAAAATACAGACAGGGGTGAAAAAAAAAAAAAGGCTGAGAAAGAGTTAAAGGAGAAAATACAATTGTCAAGAAGAAATTTTTAAAACCAAATATTCAGTCAAAGACAGTAAAAGAGCTGGAACAAATTACAAAAGAACTTTTCTGAACAGTATGCCAAGGCTGTATTACAGGGGCAAAGACAAGACCGATGGCTGAAGAGGAGAAGAACAGCAGAGAAAAACTAATTTATGAACCTCATTGAATTCCACAGAAAGTTATGGAAACCCTGGGCTTCAAACTTCAGTGTGGGGTACAGCTCAAGGAACCTGTACAAGGAGCCAACTACATGATGATAAAGTAGGACTTCTCCCTATGTGATAGTAGGAAAAGTTACTCTATGTATGCTCAGAGACAAGAGAAACCACCATAGTGACTCAGAATAGTTGGGTTTGTCCAGAACAATATGAGGAAGATTTTAGCAAATGGAAATATTGCAGACATGAGACATACTGACATAGAGGTAGAAGAAAGATTGATAAAGACAGACTTGGGAGTTTAAGATGTCACCAGTTCAACTAGAAGTTGTACTAGAGTTGTACTGGTTTGCCTCAACATAAAAGTACTTGTCAGGGACTAAGAAATTCATTCAAAGTAAGTTGAGGCCTAGTCATGAGTTTATGTGATCAGGAAGAGTTGAAAGTGAATGAAGAGGAGTCAGTAAGATCCTGACTACATACCCACTGAAATCAATGGGAAGTCTTACAGGATCCATCTCAACTAGTTTAAGGTGTTACCAAAAAAAAATCCATACAAGCGTTAATATGTTGGCAATAATAGTATGGATAAAAAAAAAGATTAGGGAGAAAAGATGAAGGTGAGAAAGTGAAAGTGCAGGCAGTCCCCAGAGAAGGAAAATCAGCTCTGAACAAATGCCATATTCACATAGCGGAGCAGCACCAAACCTTTGCTTGGAATCAAATGCAAGTTTCAGTCCAGACCAGGGCTCTTAAACAGACCCTGCTGTGGTGGCAGGTGTATCCACAGAAAATAACAGGTTTTGACCAAAACAACCACCAATACTGTATTTTTCTGAGGACTGTGTGATCATGTAATGGCCACATAGGAAGACTCTAATCCCCACAAGTAGTCCAAAGGCTGCACTTCAAAAATCACAGGTTTACGCAGACCACTGCAACCTCAGTGCTAAAGATTCCACTGGAACCAGCGGGAAAACCTTTCATCAGAAGAAGGATGGAGGTCATTAATCATGGGGCAAGCTTAGATCCTGGAATAAGACAAAGTTGCCATTGGACTCAAACCAGTGAAGAGCTGAGCAACCTGGTCTAACCTTGTAGCTGACCCTGCTTTGAGTAGGGAGCTGGACTAGAGACCTCCTGAGGTCCCTTCCAAGCTGAGCTATCCTATGATCCTAAGAGTACCTCTGTATGACAGAAAATGAGCATAACTCCACTCTCAGCAATATCCTTGAGTATAAATGGTGTTGTTTATTTTTATTTTCCTACCAATTTACAATATGTTGAAGCAACTAAGAGATGATTAATAAATTACACCTTTTATGTAGGCAAAGCAAATGGAAAGCTAAGTTATTTGCATATCAAACATAAGAATTTTGCATTTTAAAAGTAACGGAATATGGTATAAGTAAAAATTTACAAAATACTTTTCATACTGATGGTGTTTTGATGGTGTTTGAAACACTTTACGCGTCCTTTCAAACACAAATAGTAGAAACAGTGAATGGCAAAATTACAGCTCACTGATCTTTGGAGTAAGATCAGTGTCTGAAATTCAGCTCAAAGGTATCTTCAGGAAAGAGCAGAACTGCAAAAGCTGTTCCTAAATTTTGGGATCTGCCCTGGCAAGATTTCTAGTGTCCTGATATCTCATAAGACATCTGTCTTGACCTAAAATCTCACAGGTCTTCTGGAGACATCTGTTCACAGAAGAACTGCATTTTAAGAGATTGTTGTATGAAGACAATAGGGAACTTGCTAACTAGAGAATGTTTTCATCAAAAAAAAAAAGTAGTCTTGATTTCTCATAATGGAAGTCTTTTAATGGGAACATACACCACAGTTCCTAGAGAGCAGCTTTACCAGGTCATGGATGGAATTTCTGATTAAAAGCAGAGAGACCCTCCCATTGCAAACAGTTATTGTGGAATGCTGGAAGGCTTCGCTTGCGTTCAGGGAGACAGAGGTTCACATCCTGCCTAAGACACATCAGGACTTTAATTTTTCTCCCACATACATCCCAAACATACACCCTAATTATTGAACTTTTCTTGCTGGGGCAAATAAGCCTCCCTACCCCCCAGTCTTTTCAGAAGAGAAAAAAAATCTTGTCTTAATCTTGTCCCCATCTGGAACTGAAACAATTTTTGAAACTGAAAAACCCTTCGTGGGAGGGGAAAACCATTTCACACCCAACTCTATTTTTAGAGTTTAAGCTGCAATATGTGTCCACAGACAGTCAATGACAGAAAATCATAACTGCCAAATTTTGTCAACACAGTCATGCGAGTCCAACCCCGAGTTTCTTGAACAGTAAACACCAGATGTTGATAAGAATAGGTCCATCTATCTTTGTGTCCCATCTCCAACAGTATCCTGTTGCAAAGGCACGCTTGTAGGAGTGTAAGAAACAGCATGCACAGGGTGATCTTTCTTCAGTATAACTCCTCTACTTTCAGTAACCATTTTAGAGACTTCTTTCTGTGACTGTGTTATAGACGAAGGTAAATCCCCCAAATTGGCCATGGCTGGGCAGGGGGAGAATATTTTTTTTCAGTTTGTTTCTTTGTTTGTTTTGTGGGTTTTTTTTTTTTTTTCTTAACTGATTACATCTAGTTATTTGTCTATGTCCTGATGCTTGCAGCTTGGTAGCACTTGCAATTTCAACCTAATTTCTGAAAATGCTGTTCTTATTGTTGGTGCAAATTGACATGAGACATGTACCCATTCACTGTCAGTGAATAAATAATTCATAATCGTGGAATAAAATTTTGTACAAGGAATTTGTTGTCTTCAATACTCCTACATCATCTCCATCTTTTTGCTTACAATGCCATCACTGAGTGAACTGGATCACCCTAAAGATCAGCCAGCATTCATGCAATGAATAGCATGAAGGGCAATTGAGGTGAGTCAATATTGATTTACTGACATAACAAAAGTACAGAAATGTTTATGTTAAGAGTAACACAGACACACACTTATACTACACACATTTATACAAAGGAACACTTTCAAATGACACTTAAACAAATATCTTTCTGATGGAAGCAACAATTATTTTTCCACCAAGGGTGGGATTCAGACCCAATGACCAAAAGATAAAAGATCTTTAACACACAGGGGTGTCCCAAGAATAAATTTGTTCCCCAGAAAAAGCAGTCTGTTAGGAAGGTGCTGACAACTTTGGAGTCTGTCCCAGTAAGTGAACCCTCTCTCTAAGCGGGAAGGGGAAAGCCCCCATGCCTTCCACAGTCCAGCACTCCATATGGATTTAAAAAAAAAAAAAAAAAAAAAAAAAAGAAAATCACAAATTTAGTCTATGTACATTTTATAGCCAAAATCAAACATAAATGCATGGGTTAATGTTGTGATCCTAGAACTTTAAAAAATATGAACACAATCTATTTCTCCCACCCACTCCAGCCAGCAGTTTCTTCGCAAAGTTCTTTGATTCCTAGCTCTAAACTTTTACTTGAACTATATAAATAGCTGGTAAAAGAATTATCAACCACGTGGATCAGCTTTTAAATAGGAACATGACACTGCCAGTGAGTTATACAACTGCTTGTGAGACAGCAGTGAACTGCTGGATATCAGATTCCTAGAATCTATTCCTGACTCTCGGAGAAGAGTGTGGTCTACTGGCTAATGGTAATATAGCCAGTGCAATGAATTTGGCACACTTCTCATGCGGGCACTGATGTAAGCTGAATGAAACTTGGTTCTGCATAGGCTTCTCCATTTTACTATGTACATAAAATAAGAACTAATGTCAAGCAAAAGAAACTTTGTTCCACATTAACTGTTATACAATACATAAAGATTCTGAAATTTATTCACAAAGGAGAATAAAGCAAAGTTCCTGGCCACAGGACCAATGCATCTTCTCTCAGAACTGGGCACTGCTGGTGTCAGATATGCCAGCTTCCCACAAAAGGTACAGCATTGTCGGATTGGTATAGTTAGAGTAGGTTTTCATTCCAAATTTAAAATTTTATAACAGTAGAGAAGAAAAACACATCTTGATCTATTTATGAACATTACAATAATGCAATTTATTATAACTCTTACATAGCATTAAGCTGAAAGATAACACACGTGAAACCTGTTACCTGAATTGTGTCGGGCAATATACCCAAGTGCCCAAGATGCAGCTTCTTTGACTCCAGGGTCAAAATCTTCCAAGCAAATCACAAGCATTTCCAGTGCTCCACAATGAACTATTGCCTGAGCTAGCTGTGGAGAATGTTTGCCAACTGCTCTTAGCACAAATGCAGCTGCCTTCTTGTAGAAACGCTATACCAGTCAGGGGAAAAAAAAAAAAAAAAAAGCTTTTACTAACATTAAGTAGTTCAAAGCATAATACAGTACAAACATGCATAAATTAGACTTTTCTAGTTAGCAGCAATATCTCATACAGATCCAAATCAGGACCACCAGACATCACACAAACAATGAACCTAAAGTCCTTCTTTGAGACAGCTCATGATCTAAAATTTGCAGTAAGTGCATAAACAAACAGAAAAAATGAGAGGGCTAAGAGGATATGGGGACAAGATAATAGTCTAGATAAGTCTGTTTGTTTAAGTGAGTAGCGAACGATAAGAGCTGCAAAAACAATAGCTCTTAACATATTTGACCAGATTACACAGGTTATGCAGGGCAAGCTCCTAAAATAATTCTACCCATCTGTGATACTTGCAAGGTTTCACAATTTCTAATGTATATACCCCTCACAACAACTCTATGAGAAAACATTGTTTACATTTACCAACAAGAAACAGAGGCACAGAGAACTAGATCCAACAAAAGGGTTTAGGATCTGAATCCTGAACTTTCTAAATACTGCCTAAGCCCACAGCTAAGATCCTGAAAACCCATCCCACCAAACACCTGACCCTGGATGATCCTCGGTTTTGACCAGGCAGCCTGCAATTCTGTCCAGAAACAGCTTGCTTTCAACATGACTAAGCAGCTTGGCACCTCTATTACAAGTTCAAGCAAAATCAAAGCACTTGTCTCAGTTCTACCCATCTCCCCTAGTGCTGGACCAAATGCATGTTTTGAGCATATATACAACATATGATGCTGCGCACATCATAGGGTTCCATGTAAACTACAGTGGTGGTTGTGGTTTCTTCTAAAAGCACAGCTAGTGACTTCCCCCCAAAAATCACATTTCAATCTCCTCCTTCAGTTTCATAGCTATCATTGGGATGTGGAAGCTGAAGATTAGATTTCTTCCCTTGCCTTACAGTTTCAAAATCCAGAGCCCAGACATCTAGCCACAGACAACTGCATTGGGAGAAAGACAGCTCAACTCCCTCCTGAAGCTGCTGTGCAGCAATGACTGCAAGACTCACTGGGACACAATCTACTGCTATGTCCATGTGCCCTGAGCGTGCTCGCCAGCCTGGCAGCTGACAGGTCAGCCATACAGACTAGCTCCAGAAGGCTCTCCCTCTGTGTGCCCACTGGCTTCCACATCTCATTCCAAGATGCTTGATTCTCTCCTGCTCTGCACAGAGAGTTTGGGCGCTTCACAGTGCTCGATTCCTACTGTCAAGGTACCCAAAACTTAAACAACGCAAAGCCCACATCCCTTTTGGATCAAGTCCAGAGAAACAACACAACCACGTGAGTGCTTTTGTGCATCCTGTGAGGTGCCCAAACACCTTTGCAAGTCTGATCTAAAGCACTACGGTATGGCAGCAGAGGAGTATCTGCAATGGCTCCACAGGAAGCAAAAGGGAAGGGACACAGCATACCCCAGCCGTCCACCCAAACGCCTCTTCCCTCAAAGCATAATGGCCTCATCTATACTACTGGAAACTGTCCCTATCTCATGCTATCCCCTAAACCATGTCAGGCATTGCCAAGCGGTTTGATGGTTGGCATTGGCTAAAACCACACGCATGTTAACCATTAAAGAGCACAGTCATCTTCCAGTGCTCAAACACATGCCCTGACCCTGCTTAGTTTACCAGTACTGATATAATTCCTCAGTGCCAAAAAACAAGTCTTCTAACTTATGGCCTTCAAGCAGGCACATTAAATTTAATTTACAAGCAAAGCATTGAATATCATTTAGGGGGAACAGAAGTTAAGAGAAACAGTACAGACAAATGGTCAAATCCCTAGCTAATGCAAGTTCCTCTAAGTTTTGCTGAACTCAGTGGAGCTATAGTTGTTTACACCAGTCTGTGTCTGTGCAAATACGGATATGTTATTTCTGTGAACTAATTATGCTCCTGGCAAAGAAAAGCACTTTGTTTTTATTTTTCAAAACGCATTTATTTACAAACAAACCATATTCACAGGCACAGTCAGAACACACTGTAAAACTGTATTTTGCTCAGTTTAATTGATAAAACATTGATCTGGGATGTGACCCTGTAACTGTTCTCCATAAATCAGTAGAATCGGTATTTATTGTGTGCTCAGAGAATCGCCTCCTTAAATATAGATGTTGATACACAGAGAGCGAGTGGAATGGAAACATATCTGGGTTGGGGTTTTTTGCCTGTGGGAAGTAACAAACTGCATGCATTGCTAAACTCTGCATGAACTGGATAATGAGTTTCCTTCACTTGCCCTCAGTCACCAAGGCATAGTAGGCTTTCCCTGACCTCACACTAATCTTGCTGCTGCCCCAAGTGATTCTGAATTACAGCCATCTCCATGTAACGACAGCACGAAACATGGAAGAGATAAATCAGGGTACTCAAGCTAATTTAGTGAGGGCTTTGAGTTGTAGCAGGGGGCAGTTTGCAACTCAAAAATAGAGGATAAAGAGTTTTCTTCCCCTTTTTCCCTTAAAAATAGAAATAAAAGAACCAAAATAGTTATAAATTTGTCTAACAAAAACCTTAACTTTCTTTCCATACTATACCAGTATCTTGACACCAAGGTTGTTGTATAGGCATTGACCAGATACGCACAAAAACATGCAGTGAGTACTTTCTTTGGCTTTTTTTTTTTTTATATTAATTGTATAGGCAATGACCAGATACGCACAAAAACATGCAGTGAGTACTTACAATTATGTTTTCTTCAAAAGATTGAAAATGAAAATATATAATTTTCCAAATTATATCTCCCTTAAAATCCTACTTCTAAACCTAATAAATCAAAACTGCAACCTAAATAAGGCTATGGTATCAATGCACTTAACTCTCAGCTGTCTCTTTCTTTTTCCAGTTATTAGGAACCTTATTTGAAAGTATTTATGTTAATTTAGCTTAGGATCACTGGAAAAATTGAAGCTAGAATATATGCAAAACCTGAAGAAAAATGGCAAGAAGGGGAAAGAAAAAAAAAAAAAAAAAAAAAAAGCAATCTCGACCAACACTTTTTTGTTGGTGGTTTTTTGTTTTGGTTTGTTGTTTTGGGTTTGGGGTTTTTGGGGTTTTTTTGGTTTGGTTTTACAAATATAAAGATGAAAACCTTTCAAGGTATTTTTCTGTGTCAGTGGTTTGATATTTCTCATGCTACATATTTCCAAAAGGCTATGTTTGGATATTTTAAATATTTTATTACAGAAGTTCCATTTTTTTTATACGTATTTTAGAAGTGTTTGGCATTACCAACAAATCCTAGTCGATTATCACCACAGCTTTCAAATTGTCTCATTTTTAGAGAGACACCTTTTATAAAGCATCACTCAACACTTCAAAAACCTAACTGTGGTGTGAATATATTTCCTATAGTGCACTAAAAGGTAAGATGACATTTTAAAGTTAAGCTTGTTTAGAGTCAAACTTAGGCACACAGTACACATTGATCTCTCAGGAGTTCAAAATACATGCTGTCTCTGACTTCAGTACATTTATTGCTATATTAGAGTAACAGCAGATAGCTGATACAGAAAGATTTGCCTTTCCCTGTGCAATAGTTAAGAAAAATGATTACTTAAGAAAACAATGATGCCTTACATTCTGCTCAGACAATGAACACACAAGCTGTGGAAGAATGTCTCCCTTCACGACTGCCTCTGCCAGGTCATCATTATAATTGGCAAGTCTCCCAAGAGCCAAAGCAGCAGTCTGTTGAATAGTTGGGACGACATCCAGCAAAAGAGGTCTCAGCAAAGACATTACACCTGAGTTACACCAGGAAGAGAAAAGCCCATTTGGTAAACAGAATTTTTTCTAAACATTTGCCTTTACTCATAAAAACCTATTAAATTACTCTTGCAGGTAATAAGAACTTGTAGGAAATCCAGGTGTTCCACTGAAATGAAGATGGCATTTGGATAGCACTGCTGATGCATAGCAATGTTTCTCCCCATTTTTCATCGGTATAAAACACTTCTGAAATATAAAAAAAAGTTACATGTAGTAATAAGCTATATTCAAACATCTATAAAATGTGTGTTAAAGCATACACAAGAAATTAAGATATACTCAAACATACATAAAACACGTGTTAAAGTATGCACAGGAAACTCCATCTGGAGGTCCTGGTGAGCTGACACTGGCATGCCACTCATTCAACATACCAGCAGAACCTCTACGTTGAATTACACCAAACTACATTTCATCTATTATAAGCAACAATTGATTTGAGGACCAACATCCATAATACATTACACTCCAGATAGAAGAGTTGAAGATTTTCTTATCGTGTTATCATTTAAGATGTGTTTTCACTGATGAGTCCACAGCGTTATCAGTTAAACACGAAAGAATAAGGTGGTGTTACAACACATACTTGAAATGTAGGTGAACTAAGCAACCATGACATGAACCATTAGCAGTTACGGCCTAAGAAAGTCCTTACAGGGATAAACATCTGGCTAAAAATAGGAAGTGGGAGGAGTAAACTTTCCATTCTTGCAGTAGGAGGGAGGAGGTCACGGTGCAGTTCTGCAGGCTTCCGTGCTGGGACATGTGCGATTCAGTACTCATCTATGATCTGGAACAGCATGAACAGCAAGGTGAGACTTTGCTGGTGACTCAAAGTTATACAAGGTAGTACCAGTGAGGGAAACTGCCAGGAACTAGAGACTGGATAACAAAATGGCAAGTGAAATGGAACAGTGAATCGGGAGGCCGATTCCAACCACACGTATGCAGCAACGGACCCCAAACAGATCACTAACACCCAGGAGAAAGATCTCAATGTTAGAACAGACAGCTCCATGGAGACACCAGCTCATTGCTCAGTAGCTGAGCTTTACCCACGGAAGTATACAGAGCACTCGGGATTATTTGTAAAGGAATATAGGCCAAAGCAGAGACCATCACTATGCTACTGTATAAATCTATCCTACAGCAAATACCCTCCCCTGAAGTAGAACTGGAAAAGGTTCAGTGAAAGGCAATGAGGATGATCAAAGACGACCACTCTGTATGTGGAAGCTCTTCCTACAGGGAAACTAAGACTCTCCAATAGGGATATAAATGAGATCCACACGGTTACATAAAAAAAAATATTATTTGTAAGGTCTGGGAAGAGAAAATTACTTGTATTGCAATTCTTTGGAAGTGCTGTCCCTCTACCAGCCAGCTGCATGCATTAATACTTCTGAGCTTTATACCTCAGCCAGAAAGCAATGCTCTCCGAAGGTGCAGAAGTGCTACAACAGGACACCAAACACTCAGAGCTACAGTCAGAAATCTCCATATCAGCTGTCTTGGTTCTTTCCACTAACGAAGATAAAAATTTAGCGGGGTGACTGTGGAAGAAAGCAAGACTTCCCTTCTCAAGGGCTCATATGGTTACAAGCACTGAACAGAGGCCTTTTGGTGCAACAGTCCCATGGCAGAAGAATCACTGCCTAATGGAAGAGGATACCCAGGTGTGGAACAGGCATGCCATGACAAGGAAAAGCTGAGGGCCTTAGAGCAAGGAATAGTCCAAGGGGATGAAGGTTATAACAAGTTACACCTGTAGCGTACTTCTGTATAAAAGGGCACTCTGAAAAGAAAGTAAGTTGAGTAGCAGTGTAATTCTCACAGAGAACATTTATTTTAAATTAAAACCAAATTGCTCCCAGCAAGAAGAAAATAGCCCAATAATCTATACATGGCTCTAAAAAAGGGGCGGGGGGGTGCACAACTAACCATGGAGGCCATGCTGAGCACTAATGAATTTGGTCTGGGAAGGTCATTGCTCCAGACAGAAGCTGCACTGCCATGAGAGGTACGGCCTCCCAGGACATTCAAAAGTTAAAGTAACACAGGTCTGGGGGGGGGACGCACGCAGTAAAAGGAGAAAAGTGAAACGAAATTGTGATGTCTAATAGCACTACAGAAGCATCAAAAATGGCATTGTAACACGCATTAATTGAACATGTACATGTAGAACCTATGGAAATAAGTCTTGTAGTATAGCTGGGGCCTGCTCGCACTTCTGTCAAAGCCACTGGAAGCTGAAAGTGGCCTCCTGTGTACCAACAGACAAAAGTTAGACCCTCCAGTATTTAGCACTTTGCAGAAATCACTACTTCAGAATGTGGTCATCCTACTGATACCTTCTCACAAATAGCAGGTATAGTCTCATAGCAAGTTATGATTCATATCAAAATGCACTATGTACTTTATATGACAAATTAAAGTAAAAATAAATAAACATGTGAGTTGGGGCTAGCCTCATATATCATCTATAGTGAGCTATCTTCTGCACCCTCTATGGGAGAACATTTTCTTGTCCTTCCCTCTAACATCAGTTGCATGGTCAAACAGCTGCTGAAATTCCTAAGGGGACTTCCTGCTGTTCTGACTCTTTGCACTGAGGGTATTTTAGTAAAGCAGGAAGAGTTAGAAGTAGTACACTTGTATTCAGTGTATTACATGTGAGCCCTTAAGTTGAGATAATATGAAAACAAGATTATTTAATAGAGAGACAGAACAAAAATGTAAACATGTTATTGATATAAAAGATACTGGTAAGGAGCACCTCAGCGTACAGTGTCCTGATCCTAGAAAAGTCAAGAGCCTGATGGGTGGGACATTGAAGCAGAATGTGGCAGACACTTCAGTTCTGGTGATGGTCTCAAAATCCAGTGGAATTTAAACAGATTAGAATCACTTTACCCAGGAGGAACCCATGAGCGAGATTCAGACCATGTGACATGTTTCTGGCCTGCATGACATACCTAGACACCACAAAACGTAAAACCACATTTAAGAAAGTTTACCTATGCATACACTTTGCATTGTCCCAAATATGAGATTTACATCATTTGTATTTTCAAGATCAGTCGATACAGATTTCACTTTTAGAATAGGTTAAAAAGCCTTGAGCCTGAAAATGCTTCCAAGCAGCATGGTCCCCCATGACCAATACCATTCATTTCGTTGCAGTGTAAGACATGTAAAGCTTGGTGATGACATTTAAGTGTCAGCACAAAATGTTCTACTGCAAATTGTTTTAGCTGATGAAACTGAAGGTGAGGAAAGAGATTAAAAGTTAAATGAGACCCACTGTTTGAAGAAAAGACACAAGATGCTAAACCAGGGTTGAAAAAACAGTGAATGGATGGAAAATATTTAGAAATAATAGAAACTGTGCTGATCCTCAAGGAAAATATATTTTCCCAAAGTGATGTCTGCATGTGAGAAAAGACAGTGAACAAATAATTATCATGACAAGAGCTCTGGTGGAACAAAAAAAAGAAAAATCAATTCCTCTTGCTGTACAAGCCTTGTATTGACATCGAATTAACTGAGAATGGAGAGAAGTGCATAGACCTAGATTATGACTGTGCAGTGAACATAATTAAAAGCTTCTACCCCTACTTCCCACCTTCTCTAAAACCAGCTTCTTTCTCTGCATGGAGATGCTATCCATCATTCCAGACTCCTCTGCAAGATCAACTGCTTTGAGGAGTTTTCACCATTGTCATGATTTTAACACCTTCAGCAAACTGAGCCTGTCTCTCTTTACAGCACTTAGAAAAAATAAACAATTAATTCCAAGAGTATGAAACCAGCTACATAAAGATTATATGGTCTTCACTAAAACATCTATAGGAAAACCAAGATGTCCACCTTTCCTTCTACGACTTGGAAGACAGTGCTGGAAAGGACAGTTGTGCCTGACATGGGAAGAGGCTTTCTTGTCCAACCCAGCTCTTTCTCCCAGATAGCTGTATTTGGTGAGCTCCTCTTTTGACTATACTGTCTAGAGCAAAGTCTTCCCCTCTTCTCCAAAGAGGTCCAAGCTGGGATTCCTATCAGCATTTTGAATTACATTTAAATTTCTTTAACATTACCTTAAGGCAGGAAGATAGGTAGCAACCTTCCAACAGCTTCCTTTTACCTCTACCATTCACTCAAGTGAACAGGGCCATACAGAGCAGGGAGTAGTAGTGTCTTGCTGCCGAAAACTTTAGAACTCTTTGGTGGTCTTCTAAATAAGTCTCTTGTGACAGAAGTAGGAAATTCATTAACTCTAATTCAAAGGCAGCAACACAGAAAGCAAACTAGAAAATAAGGCATTTAGACCATTGGACTACATTTGTTTTGGAAGAGTTCCCACTAGCAACTCAGAAACAGAGTAACAAAGAATTACTGCCATTCTCTCTTGCATCACAGAACCCTGACTGACCTTGGGCAAGGAACGATTCCCCTTTCTATCCTCAGTTTCCCACTCAGATTTGTTTCAAAGAATGACACACTTTAGAAGCTGAATCACCCTTATACACGCTTCTCAAGTGGAGCTGTTGTGCACAGGCCTGATGCACTTTCTTTTAGCAAGCAAGTGCTGGCTGCTGCCTATCTGGAAAAAAAAAAACCAAAACAAAACCACTCAGGGCAGCAGCACGTTCCAAGTTTTTTCATTCCAAGTCTCTGTAGCCAGACAGTCACTATTCTGGAGATAGCAATTTTCATTTGGTCATTTTGATTTCTTGGGGAAAACCACCTGGAAGTCAGGCAGCATTCCTTTACCCTCCTTCCACCCCCGCCAAACCCTTGTCAAACTTGCATAGTCACAAGTCAGAGAGACATCACTCTACATCCAAATTCTCTCCACTTCTGCACCTGAAGATGACCGCTCCTACCCTATTCTCCTTCCTTAAAAATAAAATGTATTTCCGTTTTAAAATGTAAATGTGGGAAAAAAGTCGTTCTAAGCTAGTGCTGTCTCTGGACACGCTCTTATCTTGAAGATGCCATCCTTCTAATTTCTGCTTTGGATCAAACATAACATCTCATCTTTGTGTGCTACCTATTAAACTAAGAACATTCACTGAGCTAACATTAGCACTCAAACATTCATCATAACACCTTGATTTTTCAGGGCTCCTGATGTCAAATTCAGCTGATTTAACAAGGAAATAAAATGGAAATTTATTTCTGCCTCACCCCAGCTCCCTATCTTCAACTACCCTTTCCTAGCAGCAGCATAGCAGCGAGTTTTAAGTTGGAGACTTAAAACAAATTTCCCAGAAGAATGGTGAGAGAGAGAACTTTCACACTCGCTCGTCTTGACACGCCTCTTCCAGAGACGATGCAGCGCACACATCTCAAGTACATGCTCCTCAAGCGTGACTCACGCTGAGAAATGATTGCTCATTGCGACGGTTCCATGCACAACACAACTACAATCCTTCAAATATCAAAGGGAACATAAATACAATTTGGTAACAGAGACTCTGGGTAGTCAAGGAATTCGTACAGCAATTACCAGATGGTGTGGGACATAATGCAGATTCAGTTTGACAGCAGCGCTGGAGATTTCTGAAGGATCTAGGAGCAGTAAGTTTCTCCTCCTTAAAAGCTGATCTGGCTGACCATTTTCCAGACCCCATTTCTGCATTAATGGAGCAGAACTAATCCTGTTCCAAGAGGACTGAGTTTCTGAAAACACCCCTCGTGGGGCTAGTTAGTGGCCACCACTCAATCTTTCACAGACACACCAAATCCAAGGAGGTCACAAAAAGCTGCTTTTTTTTTAATGGCCACTCGCTTAGATGAGACAGAAGTTCCCAACAAATTCTGGCTTTGAAATTTCTACTTGCAAATCTCCTCCAAACAGGCCGGGAGGCTGAGAAGAGGAAGAATCCTGGAGCAGCTGAGCTTTCAGTTGATTGAGTTACAGAAAAAGCCAGTCCTCCAGCTGCAGCTACATTTATTTCCTCCCTCTGTCATCTCTCTAGTACTTTCCTTAATACACAGCCTCCTTCTTCCCTTCGTCAGGCACCGCCATATCGTCAAGCCTCAGGGAAAGCCAGTCTCCTCACTTGATCTACTACAACTCCAAAGATAACCTTTTGCCTTTCATGCCACATTGCATGCTTCTCTCCCACTAAAACTCAGCAAAGTTTCTAACTGAAAATAAAAATAATTTTTTTTAAAAAAAAGGTGCATCCTTCACAAGAGAGGGTGCATAAACTCCAATGTTCAAAGTGGCTACGCTGGGGCAACTGGAGTCTGTCCATGCATATATCTACTTGCAAGGTCCAAATAGGGCAAGAACACAGATGGTTTAAGGGAGCAGCTCTTTTTCTGCACAACTGACTCGACAGCCATCCTCCCTACACAGCCTATGCTCCCAGCAGGCTTGCTACAAAGCACTGTGCTATCAGAGCACCTTCTTTAATATTATTTAAAACATGGAACTACATCCTGAAATCCCTTCCCAGAGTCTGATCCTCCTTACACAGGGCCAAGTGTCCAACTGTTGCGTTTAAAATAGGTACGTTTAAAATATGTACCCTAGGAAGAGAAGTTCAGAAAAGCATGGGCAAAAAGACTCAATGTAATTGGATGGAAATAAATCTGAACAGCCTTTTCTCAAATATGAAGTCTCCTAAAACCACTCCAAAGATTTGGAAATACAACTTTTAAAACCTGTCGCCAGTGGAATAGCTCTGGAGCCTGGAGACAACTAACACTCATGACATCATCCTTTACCTGCATAAAAACAGACCATGAAGTAGGGGAAAACCTGCCATGCCACAGGGGTTTGTAATGAAGCCCTAGCCTGTTGCAGACAAGCCCTGCCCCCAAGCTATAGCCTCTTGCCAACACGGATTGTGAGGAACAGATACAGGAGAAGGTGCCCTGAGGTAAAAGAGGAGAGGACTCCATCCTGGAATATAGCTTGTAGGCTAGAATAGGCGGCCTCAGAAGCAGCTTGACATCAGGTAGAATGGAAAGGAGACCTGGGCTCAAGGTTGTGGGCTGATGAGAGTGGGAGGACAGTTGGAAGAGATTCACTGGGAATGGGTCTTCCTTTACACTGACATTTTGGAACTTTCCTGGAAACCTGCCAACTGGCCAGCAGGTAGGTAAGGCAGAGGAACATAAGTTGAAGTTATCTGCCCAAGCTGACAAAAATAGCCCAACAGCAATGAGAAGGGAACCCAGGTGTGCAGGGCCCCAGCACACAGAGTCCCATGGCAACACACAGGCTGACAGACCACACAGCTTCAAATTTCTTTTTCCATGTTCCAGACTCGGCTTTCCCTAGACTTCCGCAGCCATTATGCTTAGGAATGTGATCAGCCCCAAGAAATGGACTAAAGAGCTGATCTTGTAATATCTTTAAAGTCAAAGGGTAAATTGCTAGATTAAACTGTTTCTTAATCCCAATTGTATCCTTAAATAACTTAGAAATTAAAAGCAAATCACTTACAAATTAAAAGCAACGATTCCCTCACCACAGGATCTAATGCTAAGTAAATAAATAATCAAATAAATCATACTATGAGAGAATACAAAAATGAATACCCAGAAGTAATTTAAGTCTTATTCTGATACATTTACTAATGCTGAATTGTAAATGCCTCTCTAAAAAGAAAAATCAAAACAAAACGCTATTTCAAAGGGCCCATTTATTTACAGAGTGCTGTACTTCACAAGGCAGATGAAAAAAGAAGCATTGGGCCCTCGGTGACTACCACTCTTACAAACATACTGGAACCAGTTCAGATTTTCTTCTAAATTTTCTAAATGACAGAAAACTACCTGAATCTCCATGCAAGAAAGAGAGCTCGAGTTCATCTGCCACTGTAGTTGAAAATAGGCTACTTCTAGGATTTTAAATTTTGGAAGGACAAGGGGGTATGGGGCTCAATAATGCATTCCAGTACCAAACTTCATGAGCTATAGCTGCCAAATTAATAGTAACATTTTAAAATGTATTATTTAAAAATAAATCTATCAAAGCAGCTTCTCCCATTAGTCGCAGCCCTCCAGAAACAAGATTTGATAAATTGTCTGTCATTGTTCCAAGTATATATTTACTGAACAGAAAAAGTTTAGGACTTTTAGAGGAGATTTTTTTTTTCCAAGTATCCATTAATTAAACATTCAAAGGACAAATCCTGCAATTATTATTCATGGTAGTATTTCATCACAGGGAACAACCTTAAACAAAGCCAACCACGGAGTTGGAAAACACACAGGAATGAGTTTTGACAAAGGAATTTCTCTGATCATTCCTTGCACTTGCCTGCCACCAGAAAGCTGATCTCAGCATTCCTGACCACGAGAGAGCCAGTGCCATGTAAATGTGTCAAAGTCCAGGGCCAGATTCCAGTTCCCTAGTTACAACCAGTTTTGGGATTTCTGCTCAGTGGGAAAGGCAGCTCCACAGCCTGCTGAGATACAGAAGCCTCAGGAGAGAGATGCCCTGGGAAAAGGTGGGGGTCCTTCAGCCCTCTCTGACCTTCTTTCCAGCTTGCCAGTTCCCACCAGTTTTCCTTACAGGTCATACATAGGAGTCTCCACAATAATGGTACCTTAAGGTTTCTCAACAGGCAAGCCAGCATAAGAAAATCCTACCTCCGATCCTGGCCGCATGCTCCCCTCCACGCTGCAGTCTGCCATCTCCTGATTTACAACAATCCCACTGCTAGTACCTGGTTCAATACCAGAGAGGCAGGGCTTATAACGTAGTAAAGAATTATTTTTTAAATACACTTCCATCTTTCATGATAATTAGCATGGTGTCCAGAGACACCTCCTCAAAGAACAAGGTCTCAAACTATTATTTATTTTCCTTATAAGATATTAAGTATTGATCAAAAGGACTTCTAAAAATGGGACCAAATGCTTTATTCCTTGAACACTGATCTTTCACTGCTGACAGTCTGAATTTCAGATATTCCAGGAATATAAACTTCAGCCAATAATACAACAGTACACTACAGAACATTTTATCAATTTTGTTCAAATTCAAGTCACTGTCATCTTGCTTTCTGCTTCAGCTGGAAAAAGACTAAACCCTGACAACCTCTGAGATCCAACGGAAGAACCCTGCAAGGTGCCCCTGACTCCTAAGGCTAATGGAAAATGACAGCAGGCAAAGACTTTCCACATCTTCTTAAAACAGTGACTGCCCTAAGGGGTGGCTAACTTTCTTTACCAGAATAAGAGGGCAAGCCCCCAAACCCTTTATATATGGATTTATACAGAGATACATGTATAGACAGATGTCTGTCTTTCTCAAATCACTGCTCCAGAGCTCACTAGATCAGGCCCATAGAAGGCATGCCAGTTACCTGCTAGACAAGCATGTCTCACAGTATTTGTAGAAGTGCTTTAAAAAAGGACCGAATTACATTTTATTTGGGGGGTGTGGGGGGGTGTGTTTAAAAACTACTTAATCACATTTCATTTAGGAGGAGGTTTTAAAACCTGTATCTAGCACATCCAGAAAAGGTCAAAAGTGCCTGCTATCATTTTAATTATATAACTATGAATTTATTTTAAAGGCACAGGTTGGGAAAGAAGGTAAAATATTTGTGGGCCTTAGCCATTCAAATAAATTGTAATAGGAAACACTGTATTTGCAGACATTCCCCTCTTTTCTAGCTTCTGAAAAACTAAAGCCTATGGAAAAGCCGCTCAGTACCAGAATGAGCCAAAAAGGATGATAACCTACACAAAAGCGCACTTCCACATTACTACCCCAGAGCCCGAGCCTTGTAAAATTAACCTTCAGACCAACACTGGCTGTGTGCAGAAGAAAGTTTCAGGCCTCTAATTATTTCTTCTGCACAAGCAACAGATCAGTTCTGAGGTAAAGCTACCAACCAGGTTACATCAAATAATGACTGTAAGAAGAAATACGATGTAATTAAAGCTAGCTTGGCACTTTGTTTGCTTTCTTAAAATAGAAACTTTCTGCATTTAACTGTAAGAAGCCTGACTAAATGGGATCTTTCTCCGTGAACAGCTAAAACCAAAACTGTAAGTGAACAGAGAGGGACCTCTTCTTACAAATAAGAAATAAATTGTTCCTGTGTCCAAGATGTCCCTTTGGTAAATGGAGATAATTTGTGTAAACTAAAGCAGCGGCATTAACTCACTGATGTGGGGGTAGGGAGGTGGAAACGAGAGGCACAGCAAGGCAATACAAAAGGCCTGGTGTCAACATGTCACTCCCATAATCAAAGCAAATGTTTCTTTAACAAGAATTTAAGTGATAGGTTTTCAGCAAAACTATTTTAATAGACAGTTGTAAATACAACAACCGAAAGTTGAAAGTATTTACGCGATTGGTTTTCTTTCTTGTTTGTTTGTTCCCATCGTAGCTCAGGAAAGACTGACGGTTTTAGTAGATTTGGGAAACAAGTATTAAAAACAAAATCAAGACAAAGCAAAACATGATCAATTCATGAATACCATATGGTAAAGCAACTACGGATTTTATAGCACTTTTTCAATCTGCCTTTCAAGTAATCAATTACTGAGCACTTCTTCTTTTTCCTCTTTTAAGCTCAGGAACCCTGGACAAGCGGCATGGGTCTGCCAGATGCCAGCAGCACAACAGCTGGTAGAAGTGCTCCCGCAGCTCCCGTTTCTAAAAACGCTCAATTTGGTTCACGACATCCCACGACAGCAATATAACAAAAGTGAATCCCTCCTAAGCTGAGCAAATCTGCTGGCAAAAAGCACCAAAGAATTTAGGAACAACTTGTAAAGCTAGTATGAAAATAGTTACTTCTAAAGTAGGTTTTCCTTGGCAAGTCAGCGCTGGCTTCACCGGGAATTCCACTTTTCTACGCTTTACATAAAGCTACATCGGAAGCAGGAGGAAGCAAACGAATGGGTTATGCTGAGAAATTCTCCCTGAAATAAAAGTAAGTTATGAGATCCCAGCCGGAGACATCTACCTCAGAACAAACGCAGAAACAGCCCCGCAGACGAGCGGGGCGACG
>NW_009259584.1:373815-375487 GCF_000687185.1 Egretta garzetta
TACAGGTACTAGTTAGTCCCGTACACGGTGACAGTTGGGGGTTTTTTGGGGTTGGTGGGGTGTGGTTTTTTTGTTTGGGTTTTTTTTTTTTCCCCCAGCAGCGTATCATTCTGGTAGGCGACCTGGTGGCCGCCTTCCACTTTTCCCATCGTGGTGTCCCCGGCTGCAAGGACCGCTTTAGGAATAAATCTCTTCATAATCCGGTCGGCCAAGGCATGGTCGCATCTAAGAGTAAAGCGCAGCCTTGGAGGTCTTCACAGCAACTAATGCAAACGGTGGAACTGCAAAATGAAATCAGGGTCATCAGGATTTGAATGGAAATGGGCTCTGCGTCTGCCCCGGTACATTCTGAGGGCGGCTCCCAAGACGCGGGATGTTCCTGGGCGAAGTTACTTAGTTAGCTCTGCTATCGATCGGGATGCTCCAAGGGGAATTGTGATCCACAGCCGAAAAACAGAGTTACTGTGCCACAAAAAAAATGCCCCTTTCTGTAGCCGCCCTCTAACGCACACTGGCTTCGGGATTTCACAGGCTGGTATTTTGTTCTGCAGAGCTCTAACTGTGCAAATTCGGATGGCTGACCCCATACGACCGTATTGTTTGATAGGCAGCGTAAAGTTTTGTCTCGTATCTTGAAGTTGAAAGGCTGCAGTTACCGCTCAGCCGCATTTTAAAAGTTTGAAAAACTCTAAGAAAGACGTCTGATTTTAATAAATCACCTCAGGGCTTGCTCAGCTGAGAAGAGGTGGGCTAACGTAAAAAATATCACGGTCCAAAATGAGCCACGTGTTTCCAGGAGCATTTAACGCGAAAAAACATCTCTCTTTAAGCAAACAAACAAAAGAGGCGGTGTGCCGTTCTTTACAAATAAATGAGACAAATTAAATCAGATTGCTGAGAAGGTCGTTTGCCACAGAAAATATTTTGGGAAATTATCGCCATGTGTACTTGAGAAGGGAACAGCTGTTAAACACATTTCTTTATACTTATTTCTGTTCTTAAGTTAAATTAAAAAAATAAACAAACGGTGATGAATTACTTCCAGAGGTTTTTTTTTAAAAAGCAGATGTGTCGATTACAGATAAATTGATTTATCTGTCTAATTAAGCATAATGCTCGGATAAGTGAAACAACAAAACGCACCCTGAGTACCTCCAAAACTCGCTATTACATTTCGTTGCTTGATACTGAGAGCCTGTTCACATGGTTAATAATGATAATGAGGAGTAAACACCATGCAAATGCGGTCTACGGAAATGTCACCGGTTCTCGCAAAAGTACTGAGGACGGAAAATCATTTATGGAAATGACGTAGTCGTGAGACTTCATTGCCTGCTGCTGGGGTGCTCATTAGTAGGAAACCTGTATCCTTAGGCGGGAGGTGTTACTAACGACTGCGTTACTGCACACGTCAGCCTAAAAACTAAACCGGACACCGGGGGAACACTCAACAATTATCCAAATTAATACGGTGCATTCGCTTTCTGGTGGGTGTTCTTTAATCTCAGCCTTTGATTCACTCGGAAATGCGCCCGTAACGGGGCGCACCAAGCCGGTGAAGGGCGAAGTCGCTCCCGGAGTTTTTTGGGGGGTGAGGGGTTTCGGGGGCGAAGCTTTCCACGGGCTTTCCCGGCTTGGTCCCGCCCCGGCAACAGGTGGCTCAGCCCCCGCA
>NW_009259584.1:375594-376527 GCF_000687185.1 Egretta garzetta
CCCCCGGCGCGGAGCTGGGTCGCCCCGTCTGCCTCCGGGGGGGCTCCTCCGCTTGCCGCACGCCGGGCAAATTGGTCAGCGCTTTGGGCAGATTTTTACAGGCTTTGCAGAAATCATTTTTTTTAATCCCGTACTCGGGCGACCGAGCGCGTTTTGTGGGAAGAGCAACGCGCGAACTCCCCTCGCTCCCGCCGACCGGAGCTGAGAGCGCTGGGGTGCCGGGCGCGGGGAGGTTGAGCGCGGAAGGGTTCGTGGGAGTCAGTGGGCTGCAGGGAACCCAAGCGCTGCCTCGGAGAGAGCGTGCCGGGAGAGGCGTCTCCAAATCCGGGTACAGCCTCTGCCAAAATGCAATATTTGAATCCTTGAACAACTGAATTTTCAAATTTAAGTCGGGCTTTGCCGTTACCCGATTTTAGCAAAAGCTCTGTCAGGGGGACCGTAGCAGGGGAGAGTCACCTCCGAGCTTTGGCTCGGGGCTTCGGTCACTCGCGCTGTTCTGGGGTCCCCTCCTCCGGATTTTCGGCGGTGAGTTTAGTTTGGGAAACCTTCCTAGAGAGTAAATTAGTTCTGTGGGGCGAAGGCAGAAACGTCGAGGCACTTCAAACGCACAGAACTCCTCCATTTTTTCTTCACCACCTAAGAGGACGACGCTGGCATGTGAACGGACGTTTGTGACCGGGAACGTGTAAACGGTATAGACTGGCTAGTGGGGATCGGTGCCTCGCCCAGAGGCAGAACAAAAATTATGAGAGATAAATAAGCCGGGAGAGGGCAAAACATTACAGGTTGACTTGCAGGATGGGACCAGGAAATATTGGCTGGTAGGGCTGAGCCCTTTTTTACCACGTGCGTCTGGTTACACCTCTGGTTTCCTGCGGAACCGTCAGCGCTTGTGCAGTGCCATTTTAAAAAAAAAAAAAAAAAAAAAAAAAA
>NW_009259584.1:377795-378448 GCF_000687185.1 Egretta garzetta
GGCGTCCGGAACCCGCGGAGGGTGTGCGCAGGTTCCGCACCCCGCGCAGCGACAGCTGCCTAGCAGGGGCATCACTCACACAGCACCCCTGCACCTTGGCCATGCCAACGCCTTCCCCTTCCAGCACCGTTTTTGCGTTGCTTTGGTTTTTTTTTGTTTTGGTTTTGGTTGTTTTGGTTTTTTTTTTTTTGCATTTCCCATTTAAAGTTTTGGGGGTTGTGTATGCGGGGCTGATGTGGGGTGGGTTGGTCTGGGGTTTCTTTTATGTTTCTTTCCCTTTTTTTTTAGGACCAGCCCATTTCGGAGGCCTCCACCAGCTACAGGGTCTTCGGCTCGATGCTGTCCCACAGATCAGAAAGTGCCTGGTTGCAGAGGCACCTCTTGCGCATCCCCAGCACACGCAGAGGGAGGAGTGAGGAATGCCAGTGCTGGCAGCCCTGCCCGTGGGCCCCCCCGGGGAACTCCCCCCCGCCACACCGTTGGGAGCGTCGGCGCGGGGAGCGGGAAAAGCATCTGCCTTTCCCTGGCGATGGGGAACATGCAGCCCTTTGTCTCTCTAGACGAGGTGCGATATTCAGCTGCGTGCCATGAGAATACAGGCGCCAAATGGCTACAGCGGCCCCCTCCCCCGAGTGGGGAGAGGGAGTGGGGGG
>NW_009259584.1:379552-380194 GCF_000687185.1 Egretta garzetta
CAGCGCCCGGGGACGGACGCCCCTCTCCCCGCCCGCCCCCGGCGGGGAAAACCTCCGTTTGCCGTGGGAATTACGTGTCCTTCGTGCTTCACCCGTTACCGGCTTGTTTGTTTGTTTGTTTGTTTGTTTTTTTAGCCCACATCATCACTGTTCAATAAATACAAATACCCCGGCCCCAAAGACGTCGGGACCGAAAGTTGCCCCGGTCCCCACCGGGCTATCGCAGCTTTTCTGCTGTCCTGGCGGGACTCTGCCGTTAGTCGTGGGGAGAAGGGAGTGAAGGAGCCAGAGCTGGAAAAAAACACCCCTTGCTGCCAGAATCCTCTTGCAATTCTCGAATTAATAAAGCACAAAGCAACCGTGGCTTGGAGCTCTTGGAGCGGGGCAACGACTTTGAACCGAGGGCAGCGGGGAGCGGCCGCCCGCCCGACGGGAGAGCAGGTTCTTCTCCGGGCGTCCGCTTGGTAGGAGACGGGCAGAAAACATGAAAAAGAAACTGTTTATAGTAAAATAAAGGAAATCCGTTTCAAGTACCCGGCGTAGAAGCAAGAACGTTAAAAATTAACAGCGGAAACAGGAAACACTTAGCCGAGTAAACATTGCCTCAGAATTTCGCCGTATTAAAATTGGGAGGGCGCAAGG
>NW_009259584.1:380673-387536 GCF_000687185.1 Egretta garzetta
GTGCCCGCCCGCCGGCACCGGCCTGCTGGAAGGCAGCGGTGCAGGTTGTTGTGAGCAAAGCTCGGTGCTGGGGGGCGGACAGCTCGGCTTAGCAAGCTCGTCGTGCTCCTTCTCGTTCTCTCTCTCTGCCCGTTTCTGCATTCCTTCTCCCTACGCCTGCCTCGCCTTCTTCCCAAGCCGGCGGAGCTCTGTATCCTCCCCCTGCCTCGCCTTCCCCGGGGCCGGATCGTTACCGCCTGTCCCCCATTCCCGAGCGCGGCTGGGAGCCGCAGGCGGCTGAACCGGGGCGGAAAATTTGGTCGGACGAAGACAGAAAACCATCATTTTCCAGCGGGCACACGCCGCCCCTTGCCTCCACCTTTGATCAGCTTGCTTGTTGAACAAGCTCAGAAAAACGCAGCAGACTTCGGCTTTATCCCCCGACCTATGTCAGTGCAACGTCGGACAAAGAAAAGCTTCTCCTTCCACATACCGAGCTGAGATTTCTTTCCAAATAGGGAGGCTTTGCGTACATTTGTAAGGAAACCCGTTCGCTATGTAGCTGCAAAGAAAAATATTGTGAAACCAGGGAAGTTGACACAGCAGCTTCTCAAGTAGAGCATCAAGATGCTATCTTTGATCGTCCTCCCAATTGTGCTGAGCAATATAAACGCATCGCAGTGCCATCTGCCTAGGGCCAGCAGCGAAACAAAAGTTTCACATGGCAGCACAAACATCCTCGGCGGCTTCTGCAGCTCGGCAAGAGAGATACCGAAAACGTTTGTTCCTTTTCAGACGGGAGATGTCAACTTGGGAGATGTCGAAAGTGCTGTAAGAGCTTAATAAACCTCGAAGGGAATTATCCAGCTCCTGTTTCATTGCCTTATGCTTCACGGACACTTTACAAAGACCGAGAAGAGTTCCGTTTTGATGCTAAAAGTTGTCATTATCAGCTACTTTCAGCATAAACAAGCGCAATTTGATCGGTGGGCTAGCGTACAACCCTCCGCCGCAAGTTCAGCGCCGGTCTTGGGGTGAATTAATTCAACCGGTACAGTGCGATTAACTCAGAGAGCTGAGGGAACCGTGCCAAGACAGACACTCGGTCGCATGGAGAGATATCTTTACATTAAAAAGTATTTAGTTCCACTGAGGCTTTAAAAAATCAATCCGGGGCAGCGCAGGGGGAACCTGGCACTCGCCACCGCCAAAATCCCGTTCTTCCCTTCCCAGCCCGTGCAGTTTAACAGGGGCCAAGTTTGAATAGAGAGAGGGTAAAACCTGTGCCTGCCTGGGACCATTTGCTTATTCTCAAGAATAATTCGGGGTCAAATAAAGAACGGCAAATGTTTTCCAGGCAGGCAACCAAAACAAATCATGGCGATTTCCAGGCTTTTTTTTTTTTTTTTTTCTTTTTGCTGCTGCTGTTTAGTACTACACTGTTCTGTTCACTAAAATCTTTTGTACACCCAGAAAGACTTCCAATGAGAACAAGGGTTTGGACCTTTAACACCACATTATCAACAGAGGTCATTTGCTATTTTTCAATGAATTATCCCTTTTATTTGTTTATTTCTTTGATCAGCTATAAATGAAAGTTATTCGTGTATATAAAACTGAAGTTTTTACTGTTGAAATTGAACTGTACATGTTTACTACAGGAAAAAATATCAACTCTTGTTTAACAAGACATTATACATCAATAAGCAATAACCTTGTGGAGGATTTGCAATCACCTGGTCTATAAAAACAAGCAGGACAAATAACAGCAATTTATATGCAAAAGTAATGATTTAATGACTATAAGCGAGACAAAGCAATAGAATTGTGCTTCTTTTGCAGACTGGAGACAATGAAATGTTTAACTACAATTTTCCCGTACAAACATGAAACAATATCCATATAGAATAAACACCCTCACAAATGTATAACTGATGGGTGATGAACACACACGAAGTTCGACCAAAGCAAAGCACAAACTGAAAAGTGTTCTGGGCTGTTCATATTTTATGGTGGAAAAGTTCCTTCTACTGAAAAAATAATACCCTTAGAAGCCTCTAATAAAATGCACCTACTTGCAGGCCATTAAAGAGGAGGCATTCTCCACAATTTATTGGAAATATTAAAGTACCTGTTAAATTTTAATGAAGTTAGTACTGTACCATATACATATATATTAAAACAAATTTAGATAAAATGCCTTCATCCAGCGACCTGCTGGTTCCTTAAAATTTATACCAAATAGTTTATGGCTTCTATAATGATTCCATGTGCTTTTAAAAACACAATCCCACCACACCAAATAATAAAAAGGTAATCAAACAGGTCAAAGACTTCCATGTCCCTTAACTTTTTTTTTCCTTTTTTTTTTTTTTTTTTTTTTCTCCTTCACTGCATCACATCGACATTTGGTAAAGTAAAAATATATCACTTGGAAAAAAAGACAAAGCCAGTAAAGTCCTTTTAAGATTGCCAATTGCCTCCACGTTATCAGAGACTCGAATGTGCTTTCCCAATACTGTAGCTCTCACACGCAAAGTGTTTCTTGCAGTATGAGCAAAGCTCAAACAGGCGGCATCTGCAAGGGTCGAACCAGTTTAGAAATTTAACAACCATATCATGAGTGCATGAAACACAATATTTTCTTTATAGTATTTATAAATATATCATACAATACTGTTTCCTGTTATGTCATATACCAATATGGCATTGTACAATAAGCATAATGCCATCTGATTCTTACAAAAGCGAATCATTTAAACAAGTCAGTAAATAAAACGGTAATACCCGCTTTTAGGCATACAGATTGTAAAACTGAAGTTTACTTTTCTTTTGATCGGTTCTGCGCAGCAACAGAGAAGTAAAAGATGCAACATAAGAATCAAAATGGCTAATACGCAAAAATTGTTATTCACAGTGACATGGCTACATATATGCATTCTTCTATGCATATTCTTTCCGTTTCGTTGGATTTCAAGATGAAAAAGCACTTGCTTTCTACAGGTTCACAAAACAGCATAAGAACAATAACAATCGAAGAGAACGCAATGGAGGAGTTAGTCTGGATTAACAAACTACTTCCCGGGATTTGTATCGACTTCTGGAGACTCCCGAGTCCAGATGATGATGGGGACGGAAACAACTCCGCATCACTCAGAAGAGGTGAAGGTGTAACTTTTGTTTGCTTCCCAGTCCTCTGAAAACAATTTACATTTCAATCTTGCGTTTCCATTAACGTCCATCCTGAATGTCACCTAGTCCGCCTTTTATAGCCAAGTTCAGTGTCACTACAAAAGAAAGCAATTTGGACGATAGTCACATGGATTAGCATCTATAAAGCTGTAATGGCATGGAGAGATCTATATAAAGGAGGGGCGGGGGCGGTAGCCTGGTTGGCCCGTCAACCAGATGAAGTGGCCGAGGAGCCATTTATCGATGTTTTCCGTGCTCTGTTGGTAAAGGAGGACTGGTGGTTACTGCTGGGGCTGCTGCTGGTGCCGTTCATGGTGCTGGAGATGTGGGGGAACTGGGGGTGAGGAGACTGGACCGGCGTGCTGGGGCTGGGCAAACAGGAGGAGGTGGAGGGGATGCCCCCCGCCGGGCTGCTCGCCTTGTCGCTCCCAGAGTCACTTTCCAGCTCCCCGCTATTATTCAAGCCTTCCCTCTGGTGACTGATCTTCATCCTCTTGCAAGTAGGTCGGACCCGGTATTTCAGGGGGAGAGGCCCGTTCTGCAAGGCAAAAGGGAGACCCTAGTAAGCGCCCTCCCCAGGCCATGACCCACACCCCCCGGGGGCAGGCATGCTGGACCTACTCACCCGCCTCCAGGTGTAGATGTAGGCAATATCCATTAGGGTGTAGTAGTCCTTCAGAGGCTCCTCTTCATACATCACATCAATCTGCTCAAGATACAAATCCTTGCGTTAAGGAGCAGCCAGGCATTTACCCCCAGCGTACAATTGCTCTGAGGGGAAAGCAGCCCCGCTGCCATATATATCAGAAAATTGAAAATAAAAAAGCTATACCAAAACCAGCCAGGAATTTTCATACCTATTGGAAACATTTGAAATACACTAAGGAGCAATTTTTAGATACCTCGATATTTACAGCATTTAAAAATTACAGAGCATCACCAAACTTTCCAGATAGATATTTCAAAAATGATGTTCATAATCCCATCAACGTATAGCACATACCAGGACTACTTGGTAGCTAGCACTTGCTGGAAGTGGCCGTAACCAGCATTAGCGGGCTTAGCGTAGCGTGACCGATTTTTTTAAAAAATGGGTCTTTCCCCATAGGTACCTGGAAAGTGTTGGGTATATCCATTTTACTCCGCAGGAACTTTCTTAGATGCATCACTGTCATTGCTGCTGGGCAGCGTAAGTATCTTTTGTCATTCACCTGATGGCATAGTAAAGAAAATCAGTCTACGAAGAACAAGCAGTCACTCCCACCAAAGCTGTATTCTAACATTCTACGTCATTTAAAAAGAAAAAAAAAGTGCTTTATTAAATTATAAACTATAATAGAACAATTTCTGCTGCCTTAGAAGGAACAAGAGTAATAAGCGGTAAATTACAGTTCCAGAGAAAGTAATAAAAAAATGCAACTCATTTTATACATAAAGATTTGTATCTGATACTAAATGTCTTTTTAGGATATGTATGCATTACATATTAATTTTTAAATTAATTGATAATTTATTAAAATACAAATTTATTGCAGAATTTGACAAAAAAAATCAGATTCTGCTTTAAAAGTAACACAGTGAGTATTTTTTTATTTTAAAAAGTTGCTTACATAAACAGCTGTATGAAGCCGTTGTACCTCTTCTGTACCTAGGGCCATTAGAGGAGGTGTGCTGCTTTTGTTCTAGGCACACATACCTAGGTATTTTTCTCAGCTACAAACCTGCCCCAAAGATGTTTGTGTGTGTTGTGTTTCCTCTGGAATAAAGGAAAGTTATTTACCTCTTCCTTCGATTTTTCTTTCTCCTTATTTCCTTTCCGTTCCAGTCTGTGAGAAGAAATGAAACAATTACAACAAATAATAAATATAGCTGCTATCAGTCAGGTAAACATAAAATATTGCCATTCTGGAACTTGCCTATTCTGGTCAAAGAATTCAATGGATAAGCTTATTATCTCGTCGTCTGTTATAATTCTTTTGTCTTCGTCAGCCACTTCTCCCCTGTCTTCATTAGAGCCATTGGCAGCTGCGCAGAAATTTCCACAATAATTTACATTTTGAAATTCAAATCAGGAAGAATGGCAATTCTCAGTAACAAGAAAGACAAAAAAAAAATCTCCACAGTAAGATTATGAATTAAAGCTACCTAACTGTTAAAACAATAAAACTTTTATTACGCTGAATTTACTTCTTAAAATTCTGTCACGGTAATGCACAATTTGTAAGTTAAAAAGGAAACAGCAAGGCATCTAGGCCAGGGCTACATTTATTAAAGTTGCGAACGAGAAGCTTTTACCATCAGCCGACGGATGAGCAGCATAAAAATCCCGTCTTCTTTTCATTTCATCTAGATGGAAAAGCATACATTTTTCTTTTAGTATCTGCTCTGTAACTCCCGGCAGTGGCACAGGATAGCAGCTCTGGTTTTCTTTTTCTGCTCTTAAGGAAAAACTACTTACTTTTGAAAAGGCCTGGTACTAGCTTGTATACAATATCTTGGAGAGTTTTATCTGACCTGAAAAAAAGAACAACCCCAAAACATAAAATTAAGCAAGTGATATTTTTAATCCAAGCGGCAGCTCCTCATTTATAATCTTTCACAACAATGAGGCATCTTCTACAAAGTGGGAGGCTGGCCATAAAAAGTTAACTTAGGAGACCTTGCAATCAAACTTAACGCTGCTCTAAATACCGCTATAAACCAAAACTCATCCGTGCTGCCACAACTGAAAAATAATTCCCTCGGACTGCAGGAAGGCCTTGAAAACTACAGGTCCCCCCCTAGAAAATAAAGAGAGCAAAAAGCAACACCGACGAGAAAAATATTTCTGAAAGGAGAAGCATGCTTTAAAGCTCTTAGCTTGGAAAGTTTCAGCAAGAGTTTTCGTGACTAGGAACGATGGCTGGAGTGCAGCATGTCTGGGAGAAATAGAAAGTGGAGGTAGAAACTGCCGAGATGGTACGGATGAGGAGGGGAGAGAGGGGAGAGGCATTGCATCAGCGGTTGACCGATGCAAAAAAAGACCTACAGAAACTTTCTGTCTCGCCTCCAGAGAAATCTTCAATTTCAATCACTGACAAAACTCCAAAGAGAGAGCGCACACACACGAGTTAGCTTGTAAATTGACAAGTCCTTTCAGATTTAAATCGCAGACGAGGAGATAACATCGACACGACTGCGGCTGGTCTCCCCATAGAAAGTAAAATAAGAGATGCGGGGTGCGCATTGCATCTTGCTCCTACCTTATATTCAAAAGCGGTCGAGTTTTGTGAACTTGGACATCACAGATAGGACAATACTTGCTGGTCTCCAAATAACGCACGATACAGGTCTTACAGACTGGAAGTCAAACACGAAAAGCCTTTTAGTGGTGGTCGTAGGGGACGCTCAGATATGCATAGATAGAGGTGCGATTTTCCAAACTATGCAAGCTAGAGCAAATCGTCCATTGTCAGCAGCGCGCTGCTTAAGCTAAACAAATACCCAAATAAGCTGCAATTACCATGAAAAGGGGACGCGGAGAGTACATATATTATTACTTTAACAAAGACCGCAGGGCCGTCCTCGGAAAAACTGCACGGCGGCCGGGGCCACCTACTTCCCAGCCCGTCGGGCAGGCGGAGGGGCGGCGGGGCCCGGGCACCGCGGGGGGCTGGGGGGTTGGGCTTGATTGGGTTTTGGGTTTTTTTTTG
>NW_009259584.1:388846-391949 GCF_000687185.1 Egretta garzetta
TCTCTCCTTCCTTCCTTTCTTCCCCCCTCCCCTTCTCTCTCTCTTTCTTTCCTTCCCCCCCCTCTTTTGACTCTCGTTTGAAAAGCCTCCCGCGGACGAAGCGAGCGCTGTGCAAAGTTTTCTAAGAGGTGGAAAGAGATTTGCAGCACCAGGGTAAGGTGTTTGGACGGGAGAAAACAAGTCTCCGGATCCTTAAACAAACCCCCTTTTCAGCAATAAAGCACACCGGGGGAGGGGGGGAAAGCCCAAACCGACTTTAAACGGTACATTAGTGACAACATGCGAAGGACCATGTGACCAGATCATTCCTAAAGCTAAATCAACACCTTGTCAACACAATGCAGCGACAAGAGTGAAAAACAAATGTCATTTTCACAGTCTGAAACCCATAAACCCCCATCGGATGCACTGGCACCAATGTTAGATGCACGCAGACCATTTAAAATGAGAGGGAATAAGAGGCAAAGGGGAAAGTACACCGGGGGAAAAAACCCTGTCAGCCACGTCAGTTGCAGAGCAAATGATTCTCTGTCAACCAGATCCTGAAGAACGTAACGTAACAACGCTGCTCCAGTGCAAGTTATTCACCTCCCCGTGCCAGTGCCCCCAGCATCCCCGCTCCCGCCCGCCGTCCCCACTCCTCCCGAGGCAGAGCTTGCCCAGCCGCCTCCCGCCGCAGCGCCCTGCCAGCCGGAGGACTCTCAGGAGGCGAGGTTCCCCCCCGCCACTCGCAAACTTCGATCTTAGGCAGCGGGGAGAAAAAGAAAAAAAAAAAAAAAAAAAGACAACACACCAAGCTTTCTAAAAGCTTTCAATTTCGGCCGAACTGCCCAGGACGGGGGTACAATATTCTTTCAGAAGTGTGCACAGCGCCAACGAGCGACCCCAGCCAGGAAACTTCCCCTGCTGCTGGAGGAGAACCCTCGAGTGAGCAGCAGATAAAACTCCCCAGCACCAAACTGCAGTCAGCCAGCACACAGAAAAGGAAAGTGCAAGAAGCACCAAGCCAGACCAGGTCCCCAAAGCTGTTCCTAGCCCCGTGCGGGAGAGCGGGACCCCCGCTGCATTGTACTGTGGTTTAAATGTCGCTTCCAGGGTCCCTGACCCTGCGCTTCTCACGTTTAAACCGATACCCAGGGTTTGCTTTTCCCAGAAAAGGCAGAGCCCGGGCTTCCGCGCTCCCCTCTGAAGAGCACAGCGCCCCGAAGCCGGCGGCTCTGAGGTCTCTGTAGGTACTCGGACACGGGCAGGCTGCCTTCACGGTTCTGTGTCTTATTTCCTCAAGCCACTACCTTATAATTCATAAATATCTGAACCAAAAAACCCGGCAGTGACCGAGGTCACGCAAGTCGGCTGACCGAGAATTCCTTCCCAGCCCTGACAGCCTGGGACAAACCTTTCAAGACATTAACGCGTTTATTTCAGGCAGGCGTAGCCCCTTCCTAAATGGAGGGGGATTAAATTCAACCGTGAAACCTGTTTTGTCGAAGCAACCCCTAAACGCGGATTATTTATTGCCCAAAGTTAGCGCATTTTCAGCGGGCTATGAGCTATCTTTGAAATCGGTGGCTGTCTCCAGCGAGCTGGACCAGGCGCCTAACTTCTCCCCAAAAGCCACCCGGACAGGCACACGCGTGTCTGTGCCTGCGGGTACCTGACACGAAAGCAGCACGTTTTCCTCCAGCAGCCTGAGCTTAATATTTTGGAACGAGGGAAACCCTTTTAGTTTTTTTTCATATTGGTTCTCTCCCCCCTCCCCCCCGCTCGGGCTGATAGCACGGCGAATACCAGCACTTCACAGTCAATACAAACAGCCTCTCAACCAGGACAATATATATATTTACACATTGACACACGGAACAACTAAACGTAAAATATACGGCGATAACACTCGCTAGGAGTAAACACTGCCAGCCAACCGATTATTTAGAGGCCTTAAACGGGTTATGTCAAAATGAAGAAAAACAGAAGTGCATTCTCCTGCTAAGAATCGGCCGCATTATTGAAAATCCATACAGGCAATAAGCTATCAACCCCCCCTCGACAGGTCTCTAACAGAAAATACATACATAAAAAATAGAAGCATCGCTCCGGGTAGGTTTGTGTACTTTGCACCCGTCTCCTCTCGGAAAACTCTCCCATCAGGACTAAAGCCGCCGTCATTCTGCATCTTCACCTACTATCAGTCAGAGCCACTTCTGCTGTCGAGCCTGTGATTACTCTTGCGCTTAAGAACGGCCCCGTATGTTTTAAAGGAGGGACGGGGCTTCTTTCAGAGCAGGCACAGGGAGCTCAGGCATCCCTGCGCAGCCCGCTGCAGCGAGGGGAGACCTGAATATTGGCAACATGGTGCAAAAGGACCCCAGTCCCTTACGTCGCCTCCCTGGAACTAAGCGAAGGGCACTATCCCTCTACTTAAAAAACGCACTAAAATGTTAATTCTGGACTATCTCAGCGATCAGGTAGGTCACCCCCTCGTGTCTCTGGCAAACTGCAACACAAGTCTGTCTCGGTTTCCAGGGCGCACTGCACAGAGCCACTCAAAGTAGTTTTACTGGACTGGATTTTCAGAATCTCCCTGGTCTTTGGGACAGTCCCATAAAATTAGTTGCTCTGACCACTGCGGGCTACGCAAAAAAAAAAAAAAAAAAAAAAAAAAAAAAAAAAAAAAAAAAAAAAAAAAAAAAAAAAACTTTTTTAAAAAAGCTTGCAAATGGGCACGCACGCCCAGGTTTTTCTCAACTTTTCTGGAGAGTGGAGGAGGGAATCAAAGTTTCTAGAGGCTGAAAAGTGACTATCTCACTTCTACAGAAATGCGATTTTTCTGCTTATTTTTACCTGACTATTTGCAAATATTTACAGTAAGCACAGAGAAACATCCCGCGTCGTATATTGCCAAGGCCATACGATTACAAAAACATGCACCAGCAACTTTCCAGTGCTGCCCATCAGCAGCACGAGGAGCCCACTCGTGACACCTTTAAGCTCTGACAAAGGATTTAATGTAAATTTACCCTTCCCGGGCTCAAGTGAAAAAAAAAAAAGAAAAAAAAACCCCACACCAAACAGAGAAAAGAAATTCAGAACCCCCCCTGCTTCCCAC
>NW_009259584.1:391979-393129 GCF_000687185.1 Egretta garzetta
AGGCTCCAGCAAACCGCACGCCCCAGCTCCCCAAGATCGCAGCCAAACTGCTACCCTCAGCCCCCCCCCCCCGAAGGGATTTCTCGGGGCTGGCCACCCCTTTCCTCTCCCAGCGGGCACAAACCCCCAAACTTTAGCATTTAGAGCAGAAATGTAAGGGAGGCACTGGAAACAACTGGGAACCGCCATCTTACAACCCATCCAATTTCACACAAGTACTTGTCCAACTTAAGTTAATAACATTTTCTGCTGGGCGCCCCGACGCCTAACAACCCCTCCGGGAGGATCGCTACCCCCCGCTGGCTCTATCTCTATAAAATGGGTGCGTTATCTGACATTTTAACCTCCCCCAGACACATTTCTTTCGGCGAGGACTGAAATCACTTGACCCAGGCAGCTCCAGATTTCACGAACGTCCCTGTTTAATCAAAATCTGCCTTTAAACAAAGGGCGCTCAGGCCGGGCTGGCAGCAGGGTCTGGAAATATAAATATTCTCCTCGGGGGCCATGTGCACAGAAAGGTTTTAGGGGGCGTCTGGAGAAAGAAAGGAACTAAAATTTGCAAATGTGGGTGCGTAACGCGAGCGAGTGCACAGGCTGCTGCTGCGTGTCTATATGTGTGTGTGTGTGGCTAAAAAAAAGCCCCCTTCGCCCCCCGCCCTTGGTAAGGCGACACCTCGCTTCATACGTACCCGGAAAACGGAGCCGGTGGGTGACGATCGGGGCGGCCAAAAAAGACAATGAAAGTTAAAAGTCGTTCAGCAGAAAATGAATGTGAGCCAAGCGGCCATCTTGAAATGAACTGCAGACGCTGTCAATTGCAATAAGCTTATTGCCGCCGCCGCCGCTGCGCTCCGCTCATTTTAGTTACAAAACACCCGGGTGCTCTCCTGGCGTCCACCGGGCCCTTCTCGCTCCCTCGCTCTCCCTCCGAGTTCGCCGCCCCGGCGGCTCAGGCGCTGGGAGCGCAAAGTCTCCCCGGTCCGGATGGGTCCTCTCTCCACCAGCCCATTGTCTCTCCCTCTGCCCCCCGCTCCGCCTCGCGGCCTCGCTCGCGTTCCTTTTTTTATTATTATTATGATTACTATTATTATTGTTGTTGTTATTTCATAGTTGGTGGCGGGGACCCGGGGAGGGAAGGAGGGCGGGC
>NW_009259584.1:394637-397529 GCF_000687185.1 Egretta garzetta
CCGCGGCTCGGGGGGAAAAGGGGCTTTCGCCCCGCGGAGCTGATCTAGCGCTCAGCATCTAGCTTTTAGGTACAGCTCATGCGCCCACAGAAATTGCAGAACGGGAGCGAATAAACTTTATTAGATCCCAGAGAAAAATAATCAGCGACAATTCTAAAAATACGCAAAATGAAATAGAAGGAATGCTTTGAAGACACGACAGTTAGGCAAATATTTAACAAGAGTTAATTAAAAAAAATGACACAAGCAAGGAATACCAAGTACGGTCATAAAACACAGTTATTTCACTTAATTCGCATCCAAGGACATAAAAAAAAAAACAAACCAAAAAACCCAAAACAACCCAAACCAGTTTGCATCAAGAGATGAAAGACATTTGTCATTTAGAAGACACTCTTAGGAATGAGAGCACTTCAGCTCAGCAGGCTGACACCTTCCTTCAATCACATCTGAGCCGCTCTTTCTAGACTTTTTGCAGCATCTTTTAGTTTTCCAACTAAATCCTAAGAGATGAAATACGTCTTAGAATAAACACATTTTTAAAAGGTCAGCTAGTAGAACGTAGGAATTTTTTTATACAGAGAGTCAAGGGAAAACGGCACCTTATACCACAAGAAATGTTGCAACTGATGAAGAGTGCCAGCAAGTAATTAAAGAGCTCCCAATTTTACCAAGTAGGAAGAAAAGTGGGGACTGAAGGGAAACACCCTTTAACATACATAATCTACAAAAACAGATCACTACTGCTAACACTGTAGATTTTATCGGTATCGTTTAGGATGGCTAACGCTGACATTAGCTCTAGGCTTTGAAGCACTATATGCATTTCTAAAATACTGAAAATACTCGGAGCATAATTTTGCACTAGGACCGTTCTCCAGCCAAAGCCCGTTGGATTTAACCAAGTCAGCAAAACGATTCAGAACACTCATTCTTAAGTAAAGGACAACTTTTGAGACACACATTAAAAAAGGAGAGGTGTAAACCTGAAGTTTTAATACCTTATTTTTCCTCTCCCCCCCAACCCCTCTTCCCAGTCCTCCAGACTTTGGTCACTTCCAAGCATTACAATACCTCTATTGTTCAGTTACACATTTAAATCGCTAAGCAAAGATCAACGTTTGTTTCAGTACATTTCTTACATGTCATTAACACCATTGAAGAGCCTTCAGTTCATTCTCTATTTCTAATCATGACACATTTAAATCATTGAACCAGCTTCCTTAATCATTTCTCTAGGGCACGGGAAATCAGAGTTCCAGGAAAATGACGTATTTACCTCTCATATATACATTACAGTTATGAAAACAGACAAAATATTTATGCACATGTGTAAAACACTCCCCATGCAACTAAAATCAGTAACTTTGCAACTTTATTTGAGAAGACAGGAAAACTACACTCGGATAATTTTTATAGAAGATTCCCCCCTACCCTCCCAGTCCTGGGTTTATTTTTTTTTTATTTTTTTTTTTTTTTAATAATAGTATACACGATTTCATTTTGACTGGCAAGTTATCAGAAACATTTACATCCACAACTGGAGCCAAGCATAGAAACAATGACAAAGGAAAGAAGTACCTGTAATTGCTCCATTGTGCAACTAAATCTAACATCTGGGTGTGATCCTGAACCACTGTTCTGAAGGGAAAAAAAAAAACAACAAACAACAATGCTTCTTTTATTAAAAAAAAATCATGAATTTGCATTTTTTGCTCTGAGGGTGCTAGGAGTACAGTACCTCTACGTTTAAGGTCACCAAGTAGGAAGGCTGGTAAGTTTTATGAAGTTGATTGCTCTAAATTACAAACAAAGAGCACAGAAAAAAGTCAGGTCTCAGTACTGAAACCGACTAAAGAAACACCTTGATAGGTTAAAATTACCTTGATCTGATATTCCAAGCGCCAAGACACATCAGTTATATGGAGAGGAGATCTGCCTATGCTGAAAGACACAACAGTTACAAGTTCCCTGCGCTAAAAGAAAATGTCATTTTCTCAAGCTGTCCATCAATAAGAAACTTTTTCACAATCCTTGTAATGCATTTGGAAAAGTTCAAAAAGTTTCTTCAGAGCAGAATTCCGAAAGGAGGAAGAAAAGTTTCAACAGCTGTTTTCTAAAGTTTGTTAAAAATGCACTTTTTTTTTTAATGGAACAATATTTCTTACTTTAATCACCTAAAGTATGTATAGGTGTTTTCCAGGGCAGTTTCAAAGTAGCTGTAATTGGAACTATGTATCTGCGCTGACTGATTGACCTACCTTCCCAATAGGATTTCCAATGCATCCTTGTTTTTCTGGAGAAAAAAAAAAAACAAACAAAACAAAGAAAAAGAAAAAAAAAAGCTAGATTTAATAAATTCCTATGAGAGAAAGAAAACATAAGTATATTAAAAGTGTTTTAAAAACCTGATATTCGGTGCAAAATTGTTCTATTCTCTCTTTATCCAGTTTACAGTCTTCTAGACATGTGCTACAGGGAAAAAGAATTTATTAGTTTTCTGCTAACTTTAAGTCAGCAGCACAGTTTAAAGTAACAACGGCTAGAAAAATGGGGTAGCTTCAAAGGTTTTTGGTACCTTATAGCAGATATGTCGGCTTTCTGCTTTCCTGCCTCCAGAATACACGTTGCAGCCGCAGCATGGCAATGTTTTAATATCGTAGGGTCAATATCTTTCAGGTCTGGATCGTCTAAAATAAATGAATTACTGATGACATGCTCATTTGCCAAAGCCCAGCACACGGCACCAGGAGCTGCTGCTCGCCCTTTGAACAGTATCTTTCCCACCAAAAACTTCAATATGAAACACATCTGGTGTTTTAGAGCGAAAGGACGGAACAACAAGTAGGCAAGGTGTGAGGAGGAGGAGGAGAGGGGCTGAAGCACTGGCTG
>NW_009259584.1:398492-426820 GCF_000687185.1 Egretta garzetta
CCCCCCCCGCCTCCCGCCCACGCGTGTCTTGTGCGTGGGTGGTGGAACGCCACACACACCTCCTTAGTCTTCGAAGCGGGAGGCGATGATGTTCCTGCGCGGATTTGGGGAAGGATGCAGCGCCCGGCGCGTTCATTGAGGCGTATTTAGCTGGCCAGCGCTTTTATTTCTTCAAATAAAGCCTTCACAAGCTCCTATAGCTCTGTACATCCCTCAAGTGCATCTATTGCTGTGGAGCTTTAAATCCACAAATTCCTGCTACACATTTACCGCAGCCCATCCTGCTATCCTAAAACATCCGGAACAGAGTCCTACCCCATTTCCTAAAGGTTATTCTGCTTCTAAAATACCTACCTTAGGCACGTGCATCATGTGCATCGTGTCACAGCAGGTATTCTTCCCCCTCCCTCCCCCCATCGTTACAGATCTGCATATCAAACCACTTTTTTTATTTTTTTATTTTACCCTATGGTCATGGCCAGCTGAAACACCAGCTTAGAATCAAAATAATTTTGTGGCCAAGATGGCTTGTAGCAGTTTGGTAAAGGCTTTGTGCATTTTGATGTACAGTGACAGACGGGCAATACAGCCTTCACCGGTGATTTAGCACAAAGACGTACAAATGCTATGTAAAACCATCTCCGTGTCAAGCTAATAAATTCCTAATGTGAGACGTTAACCTGCTGCGTTCAAGTTTTATTTTTTACGTATTGAAACATTGCCATAGCTTCCCCCCCCCCAAGACTTAACCAAATTAGGACTGAACTAATAAAACGTAGGTAAAGGCCTTACTATGTAACATGAATTATGATGTGTACAGCCTTTGGAGTTGAAGTGTGCAAAATCGTTTTGGTATCACCTTTTTCTTTGCGCCTGGCTATTGTGAATGGAGAAGAACATTACTGCGTGATCTGGCTTTCTTTATTGAACAAATATTTCCCCCAAACATTTCTTAAAGGGAAATTCAATGTCGAGAGCTGCTCACCCTAAAAAAAAAAGAGTAAAAGCTAAAGGCCTCTGCCAGATTCATGATTTTAAAATAACATCTATATAATGTCAAAAAGATAGTAATTTTTTTCACACCACAGATACATACCAGACAACACAAAGTGCAAAACCAACTGACTTTGCAAATCATTGCCAAGCATGCAAAATAATAGAAAAACAGAGCAGAACATTTTTCCCTCTACATTTTTTAATGCAACTTGTCTTCAGTAATGTTGCTAATAAGAGCAGGTCAGACAGCAGTACATATAAAGTAGAATATTCCAGAGCAACTTAATTTAAGACGGTGAGTGTAGCCTGCTCCTCTGATCATCTGCCGGCCTGTGCTGCCATCCGTTTGCAGTCGGAGGGTGCTGCCAGGGGGCTGGACTCCTTACTAGGGAAGGGCTTTGCACAAACACATTCCACTTCATCTGAACTGTTCACGGTAATTGACTGGTGGCCGATTCGAACAAAAAGCTGTTAGGAATTTTGTATCGGTATCTATAGCTCCCACTAATTACAATCAGTCATCAGTCCGGCTTTGAAGGACGGTTCGTGTTTTGTCTTAGTAAGAATGGTAAGACCAGACTTTATCACATCTCACCACATCGCGGTTTATGTTTATTTGAATCACACTGCTTTTTGAGATCATCACTGGATTTTTTTTTTCCCCTTTTTTTTACTTTTTGTGACATTAATGTAGTCCTTTTATGCAAACCCAGCTGCCCACTTGGCAGCGTGTGCATCTTCCTCAGTACGGATGCGATCAGGTGATTCTCCTTCTCAGTTTCAGGTGATTCTGCCTTCTCAGTTTCCTGGCACCGTGGCTTGTCTGGTCACCATGCTGTAAAAACATGCGTTTGTATACTTAGGTCTCAATTATGCCCAAGTTGAGGTCAAAAGGAAAATCATACTGACTGCAGGATCAGGCCCTTAGTTGTAACACACCGTGTATGTACAGTATTAGGCCTCATGATGCTGTGAAGAACGAACACTTAAGAGTTTCGGTGTGTGATCTGAAGAAATATCACTGGCCCGATACTTTGGCATAAAAATTAATGCCACTAAATCAATGAACTCTGAGCTTCAGAGCTCTGGCTGACAGAAGTCCTGGTAATGTTTATTTTGCCAGAAACAAAAAAGGCATGGCTACAGGCAGGTGGGTTGACAAAATAAGGCTTTCTCTATCTTTTGGTATGGTTGTCAAATATAGGCACAATACCTAAGAAAAGACAGCATAAAATGGAGGAAAAGAAAAACCATAAAATGGAGGAGAGGACAAAGATCTGAGCTATGGAATTACAAAGGTAAATAGACCAAGGCTACAAAAAAGGGATAGTCATCCCGAAAAACTTAGAAATGTACACAAACAGCATGATTGCACGTTACAGAAATTTATTCTTCAACACCCCCTTATCATTTATAGCATATTGAAATCTATAAATTAAAAACTAGCTCTAAAGGCAAAACAACTGCTAAAGATTCATTGCAAGATTATGTAGTACATGTAAGCTTAACTAGTTTTCATTACAAAATTTATATTTCCAATTCCCCTATCCAACCTCCCAGCCTGACTTTTTTTCTTTTTCCTTCCAAAAAGGACATGAGGCGGATTCAGACTGTCAGACAGCTATCAGATTTCACTACTTGTTCATGGTGTACACACATTTAAAAACCCTGTTCATTACAATTTCCAAGAGGAAGATAAACCGTATATTGAATAAAAATATGATAAAGGAAATGCATTAATACTTGAATATTTGTTAATCGGGGAAACAAACCACCTCGGCCCATGCAGGCTAGCATTTTTTACAGCTTGCACTTTCTTAGTCAAAACAAAACGATGCAACTCTTCAAAGTGAGGGGAAGTCGCTTAGCGTGGATAGAGGACTAATTAATAAAATTTAAGAGTTGGCATAAGTATTTCTGAGAAGTGTCACATTAGCATTTTTCCTTCTGTGTATTGCTCTTCACAGAGTTAAAAGATAATAATTTAAGATGATATTCCAGTGTCAATTTTCTGCAAAATTATTACTGACATCACGAGTTTCATCTACACATTAATGGAATACCCCTAGAATCTTTCTTTTAAGTTAGTATTGTGTCTTCTTTGTTACAAAATGTATTTTACTGAATAAAATGTTTGAAGCAGGTTAAGAACAGTAAAGAACAAGTAACTATTTTCTACAACATTTATTTCTTGCTGGGTCCATATCTGAAGAACAAACTTGATACTCCAGTATCAGTCACTGACATGATCACAGCATCAAAGAAAAGGAGGCTGCATACCCTGAAAGGCCCAGGAAAATTTCTCTCATGTCACAGGGACAGAAGTGCAATACAGTAAATAAGATACTGCCTCAAATCGAGCCATGATGTTGATTATTTATTCAGTATGGTTCTTGTAGACAGTCCTCATATCTGGTGAAAGTGCGGTACTTGCCACATATTTTAAAAAATATTTTATACTTCCAGAATTTTTTTGAATGTATTAATTTCAATAAATGCATTATTTGGCTATGGACAAGGATTATTCAATAAAACGTAGTTTATTTGCTCACAAACTGTTCTGATTAACAGTTCAGGAAATTAGCTTTTTAATTAAACATATGAAAAAAATTGATTTATTTCAGTAAGGTAAAACCTGTAGTAGCTGAATACACTATTGATTAGGTATTTAATATTTTTTATTCTGAGTTCAACCTGCAAAACATTTTTGCTACTAGGTTGTATTTTTGGAATTAAGTGACATTAATTTATTAAAAAAGAAGAAGGACTTATCTACTTACCTTTTGATTAGTTTTATTCTGCCTTGGTTTTATCTTCTATTTGTCAAAACTTCTGATTTTCTCCTCATACATGAAGAGAGTCACATATTCTTAGGCTGTAAAAAAAAATTAATCCCCCTTATATCTTTCACATTTAAATGATGCACTTTTAGCTATTAATATTTCAGTACTTATTTAAGTACTCAGGAAAAGAGGCAACCAGAGAAGTGTCTAGAACATCATCGCGTCTCTGATTTCTAGCAATTCAGGAAAATCTTACATATTATAAAAGTTCCATTTTCTCCTTATTTTTCTAAAACATGTATCAGATCAAAACTCTAAAAAAATTATTTGAGTTTATATTTTTTTATTTCATGTCAAATAAAAAAATCACAGGAGAATTTGTACACTTTAAGAGCACACAAAAAACTGAGTAATAGAAGGATGTAAGGATTTAGGCACGTGAGCAAGTACCCTGTGATTACATCCTCCGGGACAGCAGCCTTGTCTTTTTGTGCATTTTAACTTAGTTTGAAGTCCTAATTAAGTGAAATTCCTGCTTTTACTGATTTTTCAGTCATTCTCTTTCTGTCACAGAGAAATAAAGCTACGTAGTTCATAATGTGTTTGCTCTTTCTTACGATAAAACTCTAGTGTCTTTGACTAAATTCATGGGGATTCATAAATGAGGCCTACATAAAAGATGCTGCCTTTAATGTCAGATGGAGAAATGCAAAGAGTCGTGCTGCTTTAGTGGAGCTACTACTGTAATTCCATGGCTAGTCCTGTGTCCCAGATGAACATAGTTTGTCATACTCACAAAAATGCAGGGAAATGCTTTTTAGTGATTACATTGTTTTTCTTTCTTTGCAAGCGACGTTTATTGGTAGTAGATTTTAAATGGAATTTTTTGCTACTTTTCAAATGACCTGACATCATTTGTGAATACTTCAAAGCTGCACCTACTGCTCAGGCAGCATTCAGGAACTGGCATCACACATAGTACCCCAAGTCCTTTACATTTAGCTTTATTTTTTCGATTTATTGAGAAATTCCTAATCTGTATGTGCTTTTAAACAGTAAACCAAATACATCTGAAACTTGGTTTAAATAAGCCTTTTTATATGTTTATACACTCGATGGTAAGATTGTAGCCTTGCTGTTGGAAGCCTGTAAGGAGGATATTATGCTCTATTGTCAAGAAGCATTCACAGTCTGTCACATTAGTGCTGGAGATGTGCAGAGAAGAGTAACTATTATAAGCTGACATCTAGCACATGTAAGTAAAAATAGATAAACCTCAAAGGAAAATTAGACTGTATGGTTTAGGTACTGTTTGTCTCCAGATGTTTAATGTCAGGACACTAAACTGTTATTTAGCATAGCACCTAATTGGTAACATAATTTTGTATTTATATAACAAACAGAAATGTGGTTTGCTTAGCTCTGCACTTAGTTAGCTTCTTATCAAGTTAGATAAATGAGTTATCAGTAATCCAGCATGGTATATTATTTTTAATTCTATTTATACAGTACAGCAGTACCAAGCAGCAAAAATATTTAAGTCTACTAACGTAATGTGCAGTTTTCATTAAAAAAAAAAAAAAAAGAGAGATGGAACAGATATTACAGCAAGAAGGAGCACTACGTGGCATTTTTTGCTCGAATTAATCCTGCTGTTTCATGAAAACATTTGATTCTGGTCATAAAGCAAGGCTTGCATGCCAGAATGATAGATGCCTTAAAAGAAGCTTTGATAAATAAAATCCTGCAGACCTTGGCATTCACAGTTCCCTTTTGGCAATAGTGAGGAATGGCTGAGTAATAGTTAGGAAACAGACTTATTTAAGATGGTTTATTGCATCTAGAGATATTAGGCTAGATCTGCAGCTAGTATAAATCACCATATCTGCCTTCAAATTACTTATATTGCTTCGTGTCAGCAGAGAATCTGGCCCATATCCATTATCTAGAGGGAATATCAACTACTACAAAGCATACTTATCTAACCAAAAGCAAACGTAGCGTGCGTAGCTCATTGATGTTTCTTGTAACACTTATGTTAACCTTTATAACGCGATAAAAATCTGGCACAGTTACGTATGGTTGCAAATGATCTCGCTTTGATAATATCAACAATTATAAATTAGCATTTATCGCTACTAATACTGCTTCAAATTACATTGATAAAAGCTTAACTTGATATTGATGAGAGGACTAATAATTTAGGATCTTGCTGTTGTTCTAATTAACTTTACTGGGAGCAGAATTAGGCCTCTTCTCTGAAACAGATCTGCCTATCAAAGTAGTATGGAGGTTGCTTTTTTTTAAATATAGTATATTTTTTGTGTTCTCTTTTGGTGAGGATATTTCATATCTAGTGATGACCACGTTTTACAGAGCAACTAAGTTTAGACTCCTGGCTTTTACACATAAAAAAGCATGTTATTCAACCCAGTAAAATCACCAAGAGTGAAGTTCGGATACAGGCATCTGCAGAGTCTGAGTTAAAGGTTTTAGTTTAAAAGACTGCCCTGTGAGACTCAGAATAACATAACAAACCCTGGCTCATTCTTCATTTGTCTGGCTAAATTAATGAAAGAGGAAGTTTACTAATTATCAGAATTTTGAGCAATAAACACTGGGTCTAAGTAGTATCTCAATTAGCGGTTATAACGCTGCAACCATTAGACCTGTTCAGCAACTGTTCCGGCAATAACTTACAGGCAATTTGGAGCACTGAAATACATGGCATTTTACACGTCCTGAATCGCCTGTGTCATTTATATGACATCACGTTTATTTCAGGTTGTAGGAATAGTTTTGATATTAAAAATTCAGTTGTGGTTTCTGCCTATTTTTAAATGGCAAATGACATTATGGTCAATCTGAGAAAACAAAGAGGATCGCTTTGGTGACCCTAAATTTACTATATGGGCAACACCACTGAAAACTACAAGTGTCCATGTGCTGTCTGTTTCATGCAAGATTTATTTGTTGTGAGAGAAAACCCTGATGGTTGGTTAGTGAATTAGGTCAATAAGCAGTAGGATAGTGATAGGGGAGATTCTATTGCTCTTGGGGATTTAGGCATCCTAGCACGACATTTAAATCAATAGGAATCATCAGTTACCCTAATCTGCCCGTACCAAATAGCGCTGGGCCTGAGGTGGTAGAAAAAAACTGGAAGATTGGGGTATTGCTTTTTTTTTAACCTCAGATAATTCATTAAATATGTTGTGTAGATGCTTATAAAGATATTTTACCTACTTTTACTGTATGTGCAATTTTATTAAAAATACAGTGTATTTCTAAGGGTAGCACTAATTATGATCCTCTTCACTTCTTATCGGTGCACTCAGAACTCTTCAACTATTTTTGCAAATGCATCAGTAACCTGTCAAAATGTATACAGAAAGAGGCACAAGGCAAGACATTCCCATTACAGTATAAACAAAAAGTTAAGACCCTGGCTTGCAACTGCTGGTATTAGTTAACATAATACAACATTGATGTAGTCAAAATGGTAACAGAAAGACAGAATTAAAATTACAAAGCTATGTACAACCAATATGAAGAAGCGTAAGAAGCCTGTACTTTGTAGGTAAAGTGAAAATTTTTCTTCAGCAATAATAAAGATTGCTGATGATACAAACCCAGAATTAAGTAAGTGCATTGATGAGATGCAAGGATAAATCTACATTGTTTTCACATCCTATATTTTCACTGAGTACATGGGAATTTGAGGTGAACATATACTGCCACAGCAGCACTTAGAAAGCTGGGAAACAATGTTCTTCTAAAAGAAAGTTTATTTTCTTGATCTAAAAGTAGCAGTCAAATATAATTTAATTTTGGTCAATTTGCTATGTTAAATTGTGAATCATATTTTTATATATGTGATAACAATTTTAGACAATATATTATAAAGAGTGCATCATTGAAAAAACCTCTTACCCCCTGTTGCCTTATGCTTATTACAAGACATAAGCGAACTCATTCTTTGTTTAGTTATAGTTATTAAAAGGATCATTTCAGACAAAAGACTTTATCTTAGACCACCATTCAAAATAAGCATTCAATGTTCCCCCTCAACTCCACTGTATGCTCACATTAACCTTACAGAGCTACGTCAGCTTCTAGCAGACATTCACGGGTGGCGTCATTCTGATGTGGTCAGCCAGGAAGCCTGCCTGCGGCACCTAGATGGGATGCGTATTTGTTCACTCAAATGTTGTTGCCATTATGCCATTTTTTACAGCAACAGAGTTCCATTGAGGCCAATTAGGAACTATTGGAGTGGAGAGCGAGCAACAAATTTCAAAATTTGATCCATCGTTTCCTGGCTGTCGAACCCCGCGCCCATCTGTTCACATGGCAAACAGCCCACTTGCAAGTTAGCGGGACCTTTCCCCTAAGAAATGAGTGACAGGCAAGAGCAGTTTAGTTCGTCTGTGTAACAATGCGAACAATTTTTTTTCTGCAGGAAGCGTGGTCCGATATCTAGGAGAGCTTGACAGCATTTGCCTCCTTTCACTTCATTCTATTTTTTGACATGTACATTGTTAGAAATGGTGGAGTGAAGGAGGAAAGAAAATCAGGGGCTTACTGGTACTGGCTGCTGCCAAAAAGGCAGGTTGTATTGGAACAGGTGCTTTGAAAATCTGTGAAAGCCAGCTGAAAGGTGTCAAAATGTGCATAACATGAACCAACAGTTCACAGACGTTTTGTGTGAATCTGGTCTTGTAGCAGGGAAGTTCAGAAGGGACCCTCGGCAGAAAGTATCTGCCTTCGGAACAGCCAGCCAGCTTAACAGGCATACCCTTGCCTGCTCAGTCACAGCGTGCACGATGCTCTCATGCAGGAGAGAAGACAAAGGGAAAAAAAAAAAGGTTTCCTCTTGTTACATTTATATCCTTCATTATCTTGGAATCGTCAAATCGGGGAAAAAGGATATGATAATCTGTTCCTAAAATATGTTAAACTGATCATCTAGCCTAAAAATAAAAGTAGATCAATTGAAACTCCGTAAGCTGTATTTTGGGGAGTGATTAACTGCAGAGTGTGTGCAGGTAGAAGAAAGAAGAATGCGTGATCCTTTTTATAGTACCGGTCAGACTAATGCCTGTGAGCCACACTTGTCCCTTGACCTTGTTAAATGTGGCCCACGTGTTGGAGGGAGTACAAGCAACTTTTCCGACACATTCCCTTCCCACGTGTTTTTCCTGCAGTGTGCTACTGTAGATAGTTCTAAAACACATGGGAGTACAAGTGGCTTCCCCATGTGTATTTAAAACCTAACAGAGCTACAGCAGTCAAAAACCACATGGGGATAGAAAAGGAGCATCAGGGAAAAAAAAATGCTTTTCCACTACTTGTGCTCATGTTCTTCATGTGCTCAGGGAACACATGTGAGAGCACGAGCAAGACAAAAAAGACAGGGGAGAGCAAGAGAAGAAAGGAAGGGGAAGAGAGAAGCAGAGAGAAGCAAAGAAAAAGGAACAAAGCAAGATGGCATTGAAAAAAAAAAAAAGGAGAAAAGGCAAGTGAGAAAGGAGAAGGCATTGCAAGGAAAGGACAGGAATCAACAGGGAAAAATCATAGAGAAAATAATTTCGCTGCCTGAAAGGATAATACCAAATAAGCCTGCCTGTGCTTTTCATTTCGGCTTTATAGTTTGTGTGCATGTTTAAACAAATGTGGGAAGAGGCATGTTCTCCATGTTCCCCGATGTCATCCTTCCTTTCATTTTGTCTCCAGATACTGCATCTTTGTTTCTGCTTCTGCTTTCCATCTCATTCTGTCTCCTGCTTCCCCCTCCCCTTTTTCTCTTCTCTGCCTCTCACAGGCCATGAATGAGCATATCATTGTATTAGCAGGGACAGGTTTTTTTCCCCAACTTGCCTTAAAAATGGAATGCCAGTGAGTATGTTGTTGTTCCTTCAGACCTTTTTTTTCTGAGAAAACTTAGTTGAGACAGCCTGAAGTCATCAACATAAACCTAAGTGAGCTTATGGGTGAAATGTGACTTTTGCTCCATGCTAGGCATGGGATATGGTCATAGTCTTGATTTCAAGGAGCTTTACAAGAAGTCAGTGCTGAGAAAGTTCTCACTGTAGTTGGTGAAGTCCGAGAGGAACAAATAAACAAGCAACTCCCACCTCCCTCTCTTACCCTTGCGGACACACGGCTGCAGCAGCAGCCTCTCCTCAGGACGTCCCTCGGTGCACTGCTGCGTGCACTGCTTACCCTGTAGGCTGCCGTTGGGAAAGACAGCTTTGTATGTCGCTCAGCAAATCTGAACACACTCACAGGAACATACAAATATTGCACTACCTAATACTATACATTTGGTGTAATTTGGATCACAATAAAAATTAAATAGCTTTGAACCCAATTTTTGTTGTGTTATCATTTGACGTTCATTTCAGAATTTTTTCCTTGATTTGGGGATGAAGATAATACTGAGTTTTGGCATTGCATTTAGAGTTAACGATTTTTGTCTTTAAAAGCAGAGGAAGACTCTTAAAACCTGTATGTACTCTGGTTTTGCCCCCGTTTTCTTTTTTGTTCTAAGTCTTATGCTCTATTTTTCTTTTTCTTGTTGTTGACCCTTTTTAGTTGTATGCCAGGATCTCAAGGTTTCCCAACTAAAGCCAGGAGCTCCCGAGGATGAACAGCTTTCAGGAAACGGTCAACAGCTCTCAGGGTGCAATTCTAAAGGTCATTTGTTATCACATCTGTTCCTGTCAAGGCGTCCTCTCTGAGGCAAAGCCCATCTGAGGGGCTGGAAGCCCTGGGAGGTTCTGTGGTAGGCTTTTCTCTCCTGTGCTGTATGACGAGACTGAAAAGAGTGCATTCATCTGTAGAGGTCTCCTGGTGTCAGGAAAAACTGTCAGAAACCTTTTCCCTCTGCCCTGTTTCACTGTGACCTTCATTTCCCAGCCACTGGCCTGACTCAAAGTGCAAAACCCCCCAGTTAATAGTAGGATTGGTCTGATTTCCCTTGCATCTCTTGGGGCAGGGTAAAACTGGAGACCATCATTTGGCAGAAAGTCCAAGATTTCTTGAATGTGGCTGTGAAGAACAGGAGTCATAGGAGAAAGGAACAAGGCTAGGGTTGAGCAACCCATTAGTTTTGCCTGTGCTGGAACTTCCCAATGCTGAAAGCTGTTCACGCCATGGAAGTTACGGAGCTGATTAGGCTGGGTGAGTCACGCTGCTCAGGCCTGGAGGTAAAGCCCCATGTACTTCCCACCATCCACCCACATCACTAGCGCCACCGTGCCACATTCTGCTGGAAAAATGCCATAAGAATTCTGCATATAGAAATGGAGTCACACATGCATTTTATGGCAGTATTTTGATTTAATTATTTAAGTTGATATATTATCATTACATTACAGTTCTCTGGAAAAAAAAAAAGGAAGAATTTAGAATATCCTGTACTGGACCCTGAAGAGTGTTATCTAGTACAGCTTTTAAATAGTCTGTGAGTATAGTAAAATACCTGATTAACTTAAAAAGAGTTGTTTTATCAAGTAGATAATACGTGCTTTAAAATGTAAGCACATACCAGAGTACTTGTTCACTTAATCTATTATTTACAGGACAATGTATTAGATTATTATTATGGGCCAAAGTATCTCCTAGCACAAGCTGGTAAAGCCCTGTTGGGATTTATGTACCTGTGACAATTACACCGGTGAATAACTTAGTTTTGTATTGTTCTATATTTAATGGATAGACTACTTAAATTTACTAAACTATGATATGCCTCTATTCATATTTTGGAAAAGAAATTGTTAATGTAATTTAAAGAAAATGAAGATATAGTAACTTAAAGCATAAATCATTTTTAAGCATAAATAAATCCAGACAAATGCTTTACACATTCTAGGATTTCAGTTCATTTTTATTGTCTATATTGCTCTATGTAGGCAAAAAAAATAGGTAAAAGTAGTATTTTTTGGAAGAGACTTTTGTCCTTGTCCACAAAGCAAAGGTGTTCCAGAACTGTTCCACATTGCATTTTACATGGCAGACAGAGGATAAAAAATGGTGAATTCTGCATTTGTCACTATTCCACATCTGTCACTCAAAGAAAATTCCCCTTTCTTTTTTTGGGAAAGTTGCCTAAGGATGATAGGATATGGCTGATAACAATAATCCATGTTTAGGCAACCAGAAGATTGTGACAACATTAGCTGGAGTAAGGGAATGCAGACTTAAAATCAAAACATCTGTTATGGCAAGTTCAACTTACCCTATCATTCCTAGATGTTGCAGTGTCATAACTTACATTCCTGCATTGTCTTGCTATAAAAATATACATATAGCCTTGAAATTTGGCACTAACTTTAAATTAATTTGCTTTAAACTTCATATCATAAAATTAATATTACTGAAGCAAGGCAGTTCATCTTTAGACACTAATAGTACAAGTAAGTGATCTTCTACTTGATAGATTGCAAAATGTGTTGTATTTTATTCCTGATTATGAGAATAATTTGATTTGCCTCAGCATAGCTATTAAATAGTTACAGAGAGATTGATTGTAGTGCTATGAAGGATTCCACCATTAATAGTTTTATGAGAGAGATTCAGAATATAAACAGATTTCATGGCTGTTCTTAACCGGAGTATCTGAATATATATCCTTCCTTCCCTACAACCCGTGCACACCAGCTTGCCATGGAAATTCCTGTCCAAATAGAGATTTCTTTGATTTTCCAGTGCTTCATATCACAACATGTTGCTGTATCGCCAGCACTGTAGCAATGAGGACATGGTTGCATAAATCATCATAGGAGACCAATGCCCAGAATAAAATACTATCGTGAACAAAAAGAGGTGTGGTATGTGATGAGTTTGATCCTGTCACATGAAATATTTCAGTCAGAAGATCTCATTCTACTAAGTTCTGTTAATTTCAGACCCATCATGTGTACTGGGAAATGTTGACATTGATTCTGATTCTGCCCTCTTCCTACCAGTCACTCTTCTAGTTATGCACAGGACCCAGTGCTGGTAACTTATAGCTGCTGCGTAGCTTGAATTTAGGAGCGTATGCAGTATCTGCACTTGGGCTGCCAAATCACATTGCATGTCCGCTGTTCATTTACTATGGCTGCTAGAATAACTTATTATGATACTGGACTTCCAAAGAATACATTAACTTCCTGACTCTCTATAGTAATACCATACAGCTGGTTCAAATAAACATTCCAAGCCAGTGCATTTTTCATCTTGAAAAAAACAGCAGTCCCAAAGAAGTTTTGTATTTATTCAGTGCTTACTGTCATTGCCTTTGACACCAAGCACAAAATTAATAGTTTAAAAAATGGGAGTTACTCTCCAGGCCTTTGCATTGATTCTTGCTTGTTCGTCATTTATTTTGTGGACCATTGCAGTCAAAAAGAGAGGAAAAACTGCTCATGGCATTAATTTTCTTGAGTTATTGCACTGTTCTGTCTCACTAAAACTTCATTGTTGTTTTCTGTACTTTGAATAAAATGTGACTGTTTGTATCTGCAGCAGAATCCGTATAAAGAATCCAAGTTGCTCTTGACTTTACCTTACTATTTGGAAATTTCATTGACATTGATACAAAAACCTAGCTAGGTAACTGAGTTATTCACATTAAACTTTTGCAGACTATTAAAAATACATTACTTTGTTTCTTTAATGATTTCATCGTCGGTTCATTTATTAACATTGCTCCTAGCAAAAGAGTTGCTGAAACATTACAAGTGGGAGCCATAGGCAAAATCACATGTAAATAATGGGTATTTTGGCTGTATAAGGGCTGAAGCTTTGGTTATATTTGATCACACAGCTTTTGTAGTTATATCATTGTAGGTGCACTGAGTTTTGGCTTCCGAAAGAGCACGCATGATTAAGCAAAGATTTTGCTCCAAATATCGCTCATCAGTAGCATACTAATTCTCACCAGAGAAAACAAAATATGTCACAGCATACAGGTCTTCCATTTCTATTTCTTACTGCCATTTATTAAATAATTGCCTAATGAAAATTGTTAGATGTGCCAGGTTTCTGAGGTGGATTCTTGTATTCTAAGCTGTAATTATGGAAAAAACTTCTGGATGGAATTATGGAAATTATGGAAAATACTGTGCATGTCCATGCTTTTCTGAGTTTTGTTTTAATTCCTTGGGCTAATTATGAAGAAACAAAGTGGTATTTCCAGTAAGTTGTGGAACAATCAGAGTTAGTTGAATGCATATGATACCTGTTTTAAAGCAGTTTTCAAAAGCTGGACACTAGTTTTGATCTCTCGTCCAGTTGCAAGTGATGTAAATGGGAATGTGTCTCCGATTTCAGTGGGAGCAGGAGTAGGTGATAGTTTTTCATTGTTATATGAAGAAGGCAATTGTGTATGCATGACTTACAATGATGTCAGATCTACATTTTTATATGTTTTGTTACAGTCTGTGAATAACTGGACCGTATGGACATAAATCTGTCTTTGATTAAGATAGATTATTCTGGTGTCCTGTTATAAGATTATTTTACATAAACAGAGTTATCATTGACAAGTACAGAATCGTTCTGATTTATAGTACTTTCTGAAAAATATACACATCTGTGAAAAATGCTAACTTACAGCTGGAATTAAGAGTGAGACACAGGTTCTTTTTATTCTGCTTTTGCATCAAGGAAAACTATTTTGCCTGCGACTGGTTCAAATAGTCATGGAAATTTGCTTTTTTCCAGGGATCTATTCTTCATAGTTTACAGATAAAGTAAATCAATCTGTAGTTTTATGACTGGAAGTGAGGGAGTATTGTAAAACTGCAGTATTAGGCAAAGTACATAAGAACATTCTGAACCCCCAAATGCTAGAATAAGGTCACACACGTTTTAAATTAGGAGCCTCTGTTCTCACTCATAAATGTCTCAAACTTTCAACTTCTGATCTAAAACTTTTGGTGGTTGAATGTTGTAACAGTAGCCACTGGAATTAGTAGATACTGACCCTTGTGCCATACAACAGGGTATATATAACTGTTTGTGACCCTCACCAGGTTCGTGTGACTGGAGCAAAGAAATTAAGGTTAGTCGCTCACTAGAGCTCCTGCATGCTAGAACTTCATTATAAAGGTAAAGGTGACTGTTCTTTTAATTAGTCTATCAATACAAAATACACTTACACAAAGAATAATATTAGATTTAAATAATTTTCTCCCCATTCACATGACATCTATCATATTGTATTCATAAGCTTGAGGAAAGCAAAACATAGCTCAGTCTCACTGCCTTCAAATTTGTGGTTGTTACCAGTGAATGCCTGAACATTAATCTTTTATGTTTTCTGCTTAGATTTTTAAAAATTATTTTGGTATTGTTTCTTTGTTGTTTTCTTTTGTTCTTGCTATCTGCAAGACATGTAACATGACAAGCACTGAGCATCTATTTATGTGGAGCATTCAAGGAAATGGAGAGTTATAAATATGTATGTCTGATGATAATATGTAACTATGACAAAGATATTCCTGCCTATATTTTTTGCAAGTGACCATATAAAGCTATGGTTTATCAAAATAATGGTAAAAATAATATCCTAAAAATGTACTAGTTACATGACTATTCAAAAATACAAAAATGTTCTGAGTCCCAGGTAGAAAACCTCCTCTTTGCAATATTTGGAGACAGATGTCCCTATGCCCCAAGATCCATTTTCTACAAAGCTCTTTTAAATGTGAGAAAGGATAGAGTTTCGCAACAGTTTATTGCTAGATTTACAATGCTGGCGACAAAGTCATTCTTAAAAAATGGGATAGACTTCTCCCAGGAATTGATATCTGGTTGCATTAATGGATTATAAGGGCCAGGCTGTGACTGTGACTAGCCCTTAGACAGTAATGCTACTGCCAATGCATGTGAGATCCGGTCTTGTAGGAAACTGCTTCTGGGAGCCCAGCACCCCTACCCTCTGGGTAACCTCCTCAACAGAGCAAGAATAAGACAGGGTCATGCTGATGCCTCCACATTTATACAAAAGTAGGAAGAACAGTCAATACCTCCCTAAATGTGCTGTAAGCCAACGATGTCCTTACATTGGTTTGATTATGGAAAGATTGTTCCTTTTGCAGTTACTCCTAACTTGTGTTGTTTGAAACAATTGTCATCGAGATGACTGGTCAGCATGCAGAAGGTTAATTACTTGCCTGTGTATTTTGATATTATTGATTAGATTTTATGATGGGGTTTTTTTGTTCCTTACATAGAACTTCAGCAGAAATCAGCAGGATGCAAAATTGACATTTTGTATTTCATATTCATATATTATTTTAAATAACTTCCAGAAGACCTGTGTAACAGCAAAAAGCAAAAACAGTAGCTGAAATGGTTTGGTACATTAAATTGGGTGGGTTTTTTTGTCCCTGCTGAGTACAGTAAGATCACTGTGTCCCAGAGTCTTTATCATAACACCTAGCTGGTTTGTGAAACCTTGCTGCCACAGGCAGCAATCCCAGTGGCAAAACCCTTTTTGTCTTTGGCAGAAGCTGTATTGGGCTGCCCAATGCCTGCAACATGGAAATTTTTCGGCTCCCCAGCGTCGCTCCTGGTGTTTGGTGATTTTTCACTCTTCTTTCTTTCAAAGAGCTGCATTGAGGGCTGCCGTGCAGAGCATGAGAAAAACATACAAAACCTTTACACATAACTTTCACTTTTGAAATTTAAATCCTTTATAAAAGGTTGTGAGATTACAGCTATTAATTTTGGTGTGTCCTTGCGGTTGATAATTGCTTTTAAAGTGGCTCTGGCCTTAGATCAAGGTAACTTTGTTTTGTGTTACTCGGTGACAGACAGGTTTTGCTTACGTATAAATTAATAAATTTTTGTGAGATAGCTGAAGAGAAACAGTATTGCACAGACTTACTTTCACATCACGAGCTGGTGGTTTTGGGGCCGCAGCAGCAGGACTCGACGTGCCTCTTGGAGTCTCCAGGCAGCAGCCGCCATTTTCCCCCTGTGGCGGGCTGAGGACCACCCCTCCCCTCTTAGAAGAGGCAAATGAGGAAGGGGATGTCTGCCACCACCTCCCCAGAGGGCCTTGAGGTGGAGAAGCTACAGCGATATGGTGGCTGTGAGGCGCTGGGGCAGAGGCCAAGATGGTTGTTCTCAGGTGGAGATGATACCTTGAGGAAAGAAGTGGGAGAAAACCACCAGCGGAGCTGGAGAGCAGCTGGCCCTGAGGCAGGAGGTGGGTGTGAGGCAGGGGAGGGCAGTGGTGGGACGGGCGGTGCGGTACGGTGCCTGTGGAGAAGAGCAAGGAGGAGCACTGGCGCTGCGGTGGCCATTGAGGCAGATGAGGGCTGTGGTGAGCTCCCAGGGCTGGCTGAGGGCAGGGTCCCCCAGAAAAGGGTGAAGGCTGGGGTGGGGGGTGCTGGTGGGCACTGCAGCCTGGCTGGGGTGCAACAGTAAAGTGTTTCCCCGAGGGGAGGCCCGAGATGGCGGCCATCAGGGCATCATCCTGCGCGGGAAGGTTGACATGGTCCTGACGCTGTGTCAGGATCGGCAGTGCTCCTGCGTGCAGGACTCAGGAGTGCGTGGGGTTCATCTGCAGCTTTTTGTTAGCAAAACAAAAACGCCTGTGAAATTCAAACCTTTTGCCATCCCTCCAGCTTAAGTGGTTCTACGGGTAATTATCTTAAGAACAATTGCACAAGATGTTACCTCAGGCAAATCATATAAAATTAAAATAAAGAGTACAGTGCCATATCATCAAATTTCATGTCAGTAGGAAGTTTTAAAATCTGCAGCCTTCTGGAATTCCTGTGGTTCAGTGTTTGTTCACAATACACACCAGGGGAAAATGTACGGTAATCCCAAGCAGAAAGAAATGTGACTGAATCCTGTTTGCTTTCAAATAATTGCATTTATTTACATCAGTTTAACCTCCATTTAAAATGTCATGTATATCTCAACTAGATTAATGCATGTAAAAAACCAAGCCTCTGTGGGAAGTGTTTTGAGCAAGCAATTTGTTTTGCTTGTAATTAATGGATTCTTACCTAAAGTACAAGTTATAAATAAAAATAAACTAACGGTGAGTGGCAGTTTGCTGCTGTCGTTCAAACAGTGGACAGTTGGGTAATTACAGACCATCAAAGAACTGCTGCACTGCTGATTATTATCTTTTAAGAATTTACCAGCCTTTCATCGTTCAAAAGAGACTTGCATTGAAGACTTTAAATATATGCTATTAATAAAATAAACCTACTAAGTGGTGTGATGGTTGGTATTTACAGCTCACACAGGAGAACAAGTCACCTTTCCTTCATTGCTTTGTCTGATACAGAATGCCACATTGTGAAATTGGTAACCAAATCTCATTTAGCCACATGTATCTGCATCTATACAGAGGGCTTCATTCTGCAAATCTGTAAGCAGCTTGACTAAGATGAGATGCTTTGGAGCAGGGTGGACTATACCTCTGGAGAAAGTTACTTAAGTGTTTGTAAGGTCAGATCCTGAAAATGTCAGAAAATCCATGAGCACAAACCTTGTATGCAAACCTTTGAACTGAAAAGAAAAAGTACCAGTGAGGAAGATGTTGGCAATATTTGCATCTGCTCTGATCTAGAAATGTGTATAATTTCTAACACATTTTTATATGTACTTATTCCATGTGTTGTTAAGATTTGTATTTTTAAAATCCTTATGAATAATATCTTTATATGTTTTTAGAGAATTTAATTTTCAAAACTAAAAAAGTCACTAGCCAGAGAAGTATTCTACACAGTTGTGATTCTCCATTTATTTGATATCAAAATGAACAAAACATACATTTCCATGGTAATTTTAGTTAAAAACTGGACTTAGGATGGAAATTATGTTATATATATCCCTTTTCCTCATAGAGATAAACCCATATTTCATGCATCCCGGGCTGTGATCTTTGTATTGACAAGAATTAGCATTCGAAGCATGATATTGAAAATGTGTTTATGCACACAGTGGTGCTGGAGATGATAGTGAACTTTTTGTCTGGGGGGAGGAGTGAGTACATGCAGTGTAGAGCTGATTGTAATAGGTTTCCATCAGAAGTACCACAGAGCTCTTGGGGCTTGTCAGGACTTTGGATTCAACATTGCTGTGCTCATCTGCCTATAAAGACTGTACAGATAGCAGATGCATTGTCTCCAGTAAGGAGGCATCCACTACCTGAGTTGCTCTATATAGTTTGCCTACCCGTTTATCTTCTGTTTATATCAGAGTGAAAGAGTCAGTCCTGCATCTCTCATTCAGAATACTTACACGAGATTGGATTATTCACGTGAATAAGATTTCCAGGATGGGGATCATAAGCCTCTGTAAATAGAACACTGAAATTGTAAATAATACAAAACAAATGCTAAATATTGTACTCTTCAGTTGTTTTCATTGAGCCAAACTAATAATCATTAAGGTATGTCAAAAATATAGAGATATATGGTTTATCCAAAAGGTCAGATGCAGTCCGTGGTTATTTTTAATTCATTGAATTGTTTTCAGCAGGCGTATCTGTATGTAGCATTACCTCTTGCCCGTTTTCAGCAAAACATCCCTAAATTCATCATACGTGAAAACAGAGCTGGAGGAAGAGGAAATGAACAATTTTCCAATTTATGCAATTTAAGAGAAATGTGGGGGGGTCTTTAATGACCATTGGCTGTATGAAATACAAATTATCTGTACCTATCAAGCTACAAAAGCCTGCTGAAGATGGCAGAAATGCTGCTTTTAAAGGCTTCTGTAATCTTGTGAGCCTAGTTTTGTTATAAATCTGCTTATGTGTCATTGAACTGGATACTGTGATTTGTAAAAGACCATAAATACAATTTTTGTTGTTAATATCATCATTCATTTTGACATGTTTTAGCTTGATGATTTTGGCACATTTTAGCAAGCTTTAAAAAATCCCAAGTTAAAAACAAATGAAAGAATTCCAGAAAATGAGCTATTTCATGGTTTCTTGACAATTTAATTGAGAATCCACTGAATTTAACAGTACAATTCTGTTGATTATCTTAATTTTTAAAAAAAGACTGAAAATTTCCAGATGCATTTACAGACTCAAGCACACCTGTTTTGGGGGTTTTTGGGTGTTGTTTTTTTTTTTACATAAACTGCAAAGAAGAAAGAGGTAAAACTTCTGAAAGTCTGGAAATATCAATTGCATGGATATGTAAGGAAAGCAATTGTTAACATGGTCTGAGTGTTAGCATAATTTTTAAAGCTAGTTAATGTTGTAATGTCAAGACTAGGAAGGGCTATAAGACTTAAAAATACACTGTACATGATCATATGATTTTCATATTTTGTATTTACCCTTAGGTAGTTACTTGTGGAAATTGAGTAAATGTACAGTGTATTAACAGGTAGTGTGGTAAAACTGAAAAAGCTAATGATACCACAGTTACTGCTTGGCTGTATGAAAAAATGAAAGTGCTGGATCATGTTCTTTTGAAAAATACATAGTTGTAACATGTTGTAATGCAGGATGATCAGGAGGCTTTTCAGTAGCAATTGGGATATGTTGCAGTGTGTATTTATTAACATATCATTTTTTCTTAAGGTAGAATTTCATATATGTATAATAATTATTTGGAGGCAGCAAATAATTGCAACACAGTCTTCAGGAAATCTAGAAAGGCTTTTACATAATGAAAGAAAAGTGAGAAAGGAGAATGGGTAAGGAATTATTTTAGTCCTTTCAGGCCTAGAGGGTTCCTGGGCAGGTGAAATGACGGGATTTTACATGTTCTCTGACTGCTCTTGGACTTATTATTAGGGCCCTCCATCATGGCCTCAAGGAGAAGGAGGAGGACTTTGTTATTGTCAGAACACGCTGCTGTGCACAGCCTGTATTTCCTTTTCCTGGGAGGATTATGCTGTGTGTGAGCGGCAGTGTTCTGCGTGGCAGTAGAGATGTCTGAATGGAAGATCCCTTCCCCCAGGGGCGGCACATCCCAGTAAACATTCTGGTCACTTGAGCCAGGGGCCAAGGTCTGCATTTTGACCAAAATGTATTAAACTTCAGAGACGTGACCTCTTCTGTTTCTATTTATTAAGTAGTGTATGTGATTCTTTGTTTAAGGGGCAAGTTGTTCTCATTTTATTCACAGAAACAGCCCTCTTGAAGTTAGCGAATTGTATGCGTATGGAAGGGGAGAGAGATTTAGCTTGTGTGTGTCTCTGAAATAGCTTATAGTATAGTCTAATAATAATAGCTAATAGTAAAGTCCCTCTGAAGTCCCTCACGGCAAGGACAACAGCAAAACAGGATTGTGGCTCCTCATAACACCCTTGCCCTGTCTTACCTTTTATGGAGCAGCTTAGCTTTATTAAATGTCCAAACAAGAGTCTTTGTACACTGTATTCATACATTTAGACATGCATCATGCTTTTGTTTTAACTTTGATTTCCTTGGCACGTGATGCTATAGGGAATTAAGATAAAGTGCAGTCATCTGTCCAGTTTCCTTCCTATAGCCATATTGTGTATTAAACTCTCAGGCCCCACAGTGTTCTGCGGGAGATTATCCAAGAAATGATAAATCCTCAGTAGGAGCCATCAAAGCATCATTGCCAGTTTGTAGCCGCTAAAAAAGACCCTCACATCTCTTTCACTGTCACTGCATTATTGATTAGCTTGCAAAATACTGAAGCTATATTGATTGCAAATATTTAGGAATGAAAAAGGAAACATTGTCCTCGAAGGTATTTGCAGTCCCCTCTTCTCTGTTAAAGAGACCTTTCCTCTCCTGTATTTCTCTGGCTGTCGTCTACCTATTATATGCTGCAGACTGATGTGTTCATCCAAGGGTACTGGCAAGATGGGCAAATGGCTGCCCCACCCTGCCGTGGCCAGTAGTCACCAAAAAGCTGAAAAAGGCAAATGGAGGAGAGTGCTTAGATAAAGATTGCTTGATTGGTTTTGTACACACGTGCATTTGGACAAAAATTATAGGAAGCAAAACTCATTTCCTATTTGTTTATGTTTTAATTAATTTGTATTTAAAAATTATCTTAATGGTACAGACAATCTAGGCCATGAGGTCTGAAAACAGTCCTGCCTAAGGTAGCACATAACTGGCTGATATTCTAGTCCCATTAGACAGCACAGCTGCTGAAATCCCAGCGCATTCCGTCTCGATATTCACGGCTTCCCCTAATCCAGTTACAGGGATACTCTGTGCAAACAGGCTAAATACAAGACCTGAGGACAGCCTTAGCTTGTTGATCTGTTCGGGTGAAGTCTGAAAAGGTTCTTTGCAAATGAGGTACAGTAAAGTACACAACAAAACAATTCCCTGCAAATTCAGCAAGTTCCTTCCCGCTGTCCCTTCTCCAAGAAGTCCCTGCTTAGCTACGTTGGCACATGCAGGTGGTTTCTGCCTGGTTAGTGTACAGTTAGTTCTCTGCCTGGTACTTAAGCTGAAATCATTAACATGTGTCTTGTGTGTTACCTGAATGAAAGGCGAGTTCACGGGTTATTATTGCCCATTTTTTCTCTTTGCTCCTGCACTTCCCTGTTTCGATTACAAATCCCCCTCCAGGCACAAAGCAAGCTGGACACCTACAGTGCAGCTAAAGAGTTATTTGTTCCCTAGGTGGACACTAATGAATGACTGCAGTGCTGCCCTGAGTGAGGGGGTCCCCACTATTAAAAGTTTAATAGAAAGATCTGAGAAGCTGGGGGCCAAGAGGAGGAGGAGGGGACAGGGAGCTGTGAGTAACTCACTAAGTGCCTTCTCTGTTCCTTTGCTGTAGCAGAGATTATACCATCCATTAGGACAGGAGCAACTGGAGAGAGGTCAGATCCCTCTGTGTTCTCCATCTGCCTTCAGTCTCACCACAAGTTGAAAAATACGGTGGTTCCTTTCCACTGTAAAATCTCTGCAAGCAGAAGGAATATGGCCTGTCTGAAAAATAAGCTAATTCAGACTTCCTTTCACTTTTCTGATTTTTTATTCTTTTGTTTCCTTCCCACTCCTCTTTGTTCTCTTTTCTTGTCCCTAATCTGTCTCTCTTTACTCTCCATACTCTTATCTTCCTCTACCTCATACTTTTCAAGACTTGGCACTAGGATAGGTATATTCAACTTGGGGGCTTAAAGGTTCTTTTTTTTTTTAAAAAAATTATTCTTTAAATGTTCCAGCACCCACATGAATTCCTGTCTGTGCTAACTGATCAGGAAGTTTCATATAACAGTGGAAATATTCATTGTCCCTTATTTCAACCAAGTTAAATATAAACCTCCTCAATTTTTCTTTCTCCCACTCAGATGTAGGAGAAATCTAGTTTTAGTTTTGCTTTTGTTTTTTGATCTAGGCCCCATTACTGTAGCATCTGCCCATGCCTGAGACCATATGAAGAAAAGGGATTGGTTATGATTGAGAGAGAGACAGATGTATCCTTTAGTTTCTCTCTGCTGTGTATTACCAAGAATATTCTGGTAATCTCTTTACATAATCCTTACAAGGAACAAGATGAACCTCTTGCATACCATTCCTATCCTAACTCCAAGAAAGAGGTTTTTATTGTAGGTTCACCAACATGTTTGGTACTCTGAGGACCTGCAGGATGCTGCTTGTGTTGCAAGGGACAGCCAGGGAACAGCCATGGAAGAAGCTTCCTTGCACCAGAGGTGTTTGAGAGAGTTAGAAATATGCTGGAGCTAACTGTAACTATATTCAAGATTTTTTTTGTGGTGGGATATCATAACCTCCCTCCATTTTGGCAGTAGAGTTCTAGGATTAGAAACCTCTGCTAATCTTTTGATAGCTGGTAATAGAAGTGGATGGAGGAACTAAATTATAATGTCTTCTCCATGGTTCTTTGGACCCCCGTGCCATCTTTCATACAGAGCTCTTCTAGAAGGCAGTGCAAGAACATTTTGAGCCTGTAAATGCATCCTGAAAAGAACACTGATACCTGAATTTGATGCCTGATCTCTTTGAAACAGTCTGATTAAGAAAAGGCCTCCAGAAGTGGTGTTGCCCATACAACCTGTCGGCACAGGTTTCTTAAGATTGCTGCCTGGCCGAACGTGTCAGATTCCTGTTTGGAAATATCTGGAGTGGGTCCACAAAGCTTACCTGCGTTTTCCTTTCTCATTGCCTTTCCTTCAAACATTCATGTTCTGGTTGAATTATGGCACTTGGATGGCTGTAAAGCTTACTAGTGTGATTACCTGCAAAATAACTTCTAGAACAGGTAGATGTTTTCTGGTGAGAATATTTCAGGGAGATGTGTTTTCCTAAGCATTGCAAGGACACAAAATTTGTGTTCTTCTCATTTTTTAACAAGCAGTGGTTTTGAGTCTGCTCTAAAATTTGCCCTTCACTTTTTATTCTTAAATTTAACCTATTTAAGAAAATACTTTTATACTGTGCTAGTAATCTGATTGTACTTGAAGTTAACACATGCTTTCATATTGCTCTGAGTACAGTTGCTTTCCTGAACTGAGTCCTATGTTTAGAACTTAAACCTGAATCCTGGACTGCAGAAAATGCTAAAATAGGTTGCTGCTCCTAAAAACACAGGCTGGCAATTCCTCTGCTTCCCTGTGTGTTCTGTACAGACAACATTAAAGTTCAGTTGCATAACACTCATTCTTATTTTTATTATATTTGCTATTATTTTAAAAACTCTTAAGCATTCTTAGTATGTGCAGTTCAAAAAACCTGCAAGGGCAGGAAATTTCTCCCTTTCTTACCATGATAATAAGAAGTGCTTGAGAGAAATAAGGGCTGTGTGAGAAGCATTGTTATTACTCTCCTCGCTGTTATGCTCACTTCTTATGTCAGTAAAAAAAAAAAAGCTGAAACCAGGACATCTTCTTTTTGCTTTTTTGAAGAACTATCTTAAGATTTTTTTTTGTTGTTGTTTTGGGTTTTTGTGTAGAAACTATTAAACTGACTGCCATAACGATTGTACTCTTTGCAGTAGTCACTCAGAACAGGTGAATTGCAGGGAATTGCAATGCAAAATTCCCCTTGTAGTATGTCAGGTGAGACCTGAAGATCAATTCTGAATGTAGCGCGCTCTATTTGGTTTGCGGGTTTTTTTTCTTTTTTTTTTTTCCACGGCCACAGACTATATTACAGATTACTGATAATGGCAATGGCTGTTCTACAATTTTGTCACAAGTCACACTGAAACAACTTCTTGTCTCTCCTGAACATGAGATAAGAGCAACTGTACGTTTCATGATCCAGAACCAGGCAGCCTATGCCATTTCCTTTTGGCAAACGTGGTTATGGAGGCTGGGAGAAGGGCCGACTTTTAGGTTACCCAACAGTCTGCAATTAGCAATACCCCAAGATTTCTGGGTTTTCTCATCCAGCTTTCTTTTGTGTGACTTGCATTATAAGAGAAGCCAGAGCGAAGTGAACTGGAGAGGTCAGTAAAATACTATTGTTCAGTCTTGTTCTTTGCTTTTAAGGTAAGTTGATCCTATTTGCAGGGATGTCCTTTTGGTTTTAACACTTTTCTGACTTTACTAACAGACCCAAGAATAGAAGTGGTTAGTTAATAAAGTCTTAAAAAAAATATGGTAAGACACCTTTGTATCTGAAAAACAGTGAATCCATATACAAACAACTGAATAAAAAAACCTCCAAATGCATTTTATCTGCAAAATGAAAAGTACAGAAATCTTGCAACTGATCGAGAAAAACTGTCTATACCTGCTTCTTCCAACCTTTTGAACCCTTCTCCAGGAATAATGCTTTCCATAGTTTGATGCTTGCAGCTCCATAAAGAAAAAACTTTTGTTGTGGGAATCTTACTCTCTGCTTTTAGTAATTGTAACAGCAATGCTGAATTATATTAGTTGTCCATTTATTTTAATGTCCTGGTTCCGGTAAGAACTAGAATCATATGTTTAGGACGAAAATGCAAGAAATCTTTGGTTGGTAAGCTCTGCACTTACAGGCTCCTGTTACAAAGTAAGCAATCAGAAATCTATTTGGGCAGAAACTGAGTAGCTGTTCTGAATTTTTTTGTGACTATGAATTTTTTTAGTTTAGGCCAAGTTGTAACTTGAGAGCTGACAAATAGTTGACCAAAAATGACACACAGAATGATAAATAATGCAGGTGTGGGTGCTTTTGGGGGGGTAAGTGGTCCTTTCCTGTGAGAAATTGTAGAGATAGAGTAGTTAGTGAGTAATTCTTCCATGTAAGTGGGAAGATTCTTTTGCTTCTGTTATGTCCTACTGAACTGGTTTTAGGAGCAGTTCTGGGAGAATAACTAGACTTATTTTTCCGAACAGAGGATGAATACATGGTATGTTTATAAAACTCATAAACATGAGTTTCGTCCTGTTTCATTCTCTGTCCTACATTAACATTCTCTGACATTCAGGACCAAAGCCTACATCTGAAGAAGGTAATAGATGTCACAGCAATGAACGTGTAAGCTCATGGATCTCAAAATAACAATAAAATCATGTTATAAAATATTTAAATATTATACAATATAAAATAAGTATGATATTTTAATATATTCACATGCAATATATTTGTATATATTTATGCTTTTATAAAAATATAAACCAAAATATAATCCATAATTAGTGAATCCAATAATGGTATTTAAATTATGTATGCTAGATATTGGAAAAAATTAAACAACTCCAGATAGGTTCCACAAGAAACAGCGTGTCACGAAAGAGAGCTGTCCAGAAATGAAGAACAAGACACTGATAGGGAGGATGATTAAGCTGAAGTAGCAGCCCTTTCTGGTTTCTGAACTCCTTAAACAGCACCTGGCCTCTTCCCTTCTACTGAAGATACAGACAGAAACCTTCTCCTAAGGGTAGTTAGCTAATCTTTCAATTTATGGAGTAGTGACAGATAATGCAGCTCGCTGGCTCACTGGTTAGTGCTTCAACAGTCAGCAAAAGTCATCCATGTCCAGATCTTTTGCTGATCTGTGGGTTTCAAGCTGAGGAGGTAGCATTTGCTGTTGTGTATGTTCCTTTTATTCTCTTTTTTAAGACTTTAAATGAAAGACTCTCAGATTCAGTGAGGAAGAGTGCTGAAAAGGAAGGTACTAAGCGACTCTGTAGCCTCACCTGCGGCACTCTCAGTGTCCCGACGCATCGAATAGGCAGCCTTGGATGTCTAATGCCAGGGCCTGTGCTCTGCTCGGACACCTCAGAGTCAGAGCTTGTGCTCAGTATCAGCACGGCAAAGTCCTTTTTCAGATCTGGCCTCTAGGCACAGATCTTGAAAATAGTCAAGTTTACATTCATTAAAACTAATGGGAATATTCTTGTGTATAAAGTAAAAATGTTTCAGGGCCCCAAATCCATGCCCAAATGTTCATTGGGACTGGTCTATGGGTTAGGCCTTCTTTCAGACTGGAATCTTGCTATTTTCCACTAAATACCCGTTCGCTTGTGCGTAAAATCACAGGACTCTTCACTTGCCCTCCTACACAGTGAAAATCGCAGTGGTCCAGCCTGTGAACTGATTCTTCTGATGCTGAGAATAGCAGAGGGCTGGGTAGGAAAGCATACCGCAGTGGGCATGGTGCCCCAAAAAGCAGTCTCTAAAAGAATTGTTTTAATTACTATTGAGGGCTCGCATACCTTGTCTTTCTCCATGTTTCAAAGGACGTTGGTCAGTAAGGTACCAACAGTAGTACGCAATAAAGATTGAAATTGAGCAGCACTGTGATGATACAGACATTTATGTCTCCTTTCAAAGCACTGGAAAAACTGGAAAGGCTGGGCTGTGGACAACAAATGGGCACCAGGCTGAGGAATGGAGGCTCACAGTGCTGAAGAGCAAGGTGGTGTACAAAATACGAGAGCTGGAGTAACGCCCTCTTGCTCTTACTCCTGCTGCTGAAGACCCTCTGGTTTCCAGAGCGGGCTGGGACTTCTTGGTCTCGGGTGGGCAGAGACTGGGAGATAACCAGCATCTGCTTGGAAAGGAGTTAGCACCCCTCCTCACGTGGTGGGTGCCGTGTGCCTGCTCGGCTCCAGAGGCTTTCAGTGGACAGAAGAGCCGTGAGGCAGAGCTTCATGGAGCCACAGGGGCAACGTGGAGCTTACCAGTATGGTAGGGCTTCAGAGAGACTCAAATGGCATCGCTCTGTGAAAGAAAAGGGGAAAACATTTGCCCAGGTTCGGATGTGAGCGCTTTGTATCTGGCGGGGCCGTAGGTGTAGATTTTCTGTAAGGTAATGTGGGAAGCAGATTTCGACAAAATTATAGTAGGGGCATTAGCTTTTCTTCACTGCTGTTTTCAGTCACTTAGAGACGTAAATATAATTTACCTACATACATCCAGAGGGGTGCTGCTTGTTTTAAGCAGCCTAACTGTTCCCTGCAGTCACTTAAAATTACCTTTTAAATACATTAATAGGGCAATTTTACAATGATATTTGGGAATTACATTTCGGCTTACATGTGTAACGGATGAATTTGCAGCAGCCAAGAAGGAGCTGTTTTAACTCTGATTCGTGAATCTATTCCCCAGAAAAAGAACGCTGCTGTGGACAATGATTTGGGGAGTTAAGTCTTTCATATTGGCTGGGACAA
>NW_009259584.1:427714-429491 GCF_000687185.1 Egretta garzetta
CCTCCGCGGGCTCGCCCTACCCGCCCCACGGCGCTTTGCGTAAGCGAATGTGCGAAGCAATTACGCCGGGAGGCTCGCCTAAACCTGCCAATTTAGGGGTCGGCACCTTCGCCCTGCCGGAGCCCGTCAGCCGCTTCCAGCGAGCGTTTCGGTCGTGTGGCGTACGGCTGCCTTCCGCACCCACCTCGGCGAACTCTGCGAGCATCTCTTCACCGCTTGTAGCAAACAGAATTCGTATTAAAAATGCCCCCTTCCCCAGTGAAGTTGCGTTTCACGGATCTTTCTTTTCAACTCGCCTGTTCTGAATACGGGATCTGGCCCTCTTAAAGGTCAGGCGGTGCCATTGATCTGCCATTGGCGACAAGATACGGCCCTCGCTCGCTAACGTACCGGAGGAGAGGGATGTGTTTAGAAACGCCGAGGAATCTTTTTGAAACTCACAAACCCGAAATCGTTGACGTGCTGCGTCTGCAGCAGTTCGCTGGCATGGGTTTGTTTTGGTTTTGTTTTTTTCTTTCGCGTTTGGGTAAAACGTTTTGAAAACCCGGCGGCCGTGCGCTGAGCTAGCGCCAGGGTGGGTGCAGCTGGCTGCAGGACCCGCCCGTTACCGCTAGCAACGCTTAACCCGTGAATATTTCCCACTGATCAGTAGGATTTTATTTGAACTGGAGCCGTTCAGAGACATCCCCTTCTTGACGTTTCCATGTTGTGTGCAGCGGGCGGGTGAACCCAGCCCGGTAGCGCTGCGTTCGCTGCAGCCAGCAAAGCCTCACAGGGGACAGAAAATTTAAAATCTGCATTTGTCTGGGCAGGGGTTGCCTCGCTGCCGGGCAGGCGTCAAGAGCTTACGGGCATCGTCAACAACAACAGCAACAAAATCGATCATGTCAGCGTAAAGCAGCAGTGGCCGGGAAGGCAGGAACAAATTTAGGAGCCAAGATTTACCACGCCGATGCACGCCGGGGGGAGGACAAGCGGCTCTGCCCCCACACAGCCAGCCTGGCTCTCCTTAGGAAGTGGCAGGCGCGTTTTATAGAGGTGGTTATCGCTGACCAGGGGGGTGTTAGCGCTCCTTCCAGCTGTTGCACGTCGGTGTGCAGATGTGCACCATCAAACCTGCTCAGAGAGGTGCGGGGTGTGAGCGCCCACGCCGTGCTCCCGGGATCCGTGGCCAGCGGGAGGGTCTTCCGAACGCACCCTGGGCTCAGGCATCCAGCGACGCTTAGGCAGAGCTCGGCAAACTCCTTTTGTAGAAGTGGAAAGCCCGTGCGTGGAAAGCGCCTCATCCCATCGCTAGTTACCATTAAGGTTGTGGAAAACGGGTAAACCCGATACGGTTTTTGGGGGAGAAGATAGGGAATCGAAGCTTTCTTTGTAGGAAGTAAAATGTTTTCAGAGGTCAGTGAGGCTTTCAGTTCTCAGCCATGAGAAAAAGCTTCCCATAGCTCTGCGATGTACCCAGATGAGCCATCCGATTCTTACCTTAATGCATTTATCTGCAGGCGGTTTAGGATAAACGCCGTTCTAAGTATAATGAGGGACACTGCCTCGCCTGACGCTTTTAGGAGAAAGGCTTGGTACATGCGAAGTATTAACAAGTTAAATCCCAGCGTTAATATTTCTATCCCATACTCCAACCGATTTCCAACGCGGCTGGGGAAGAGTCGCCGCCGAGCCGCCCCGGAGACCCTAGGACGGGGGGCGGCCGGCAGGAGACAGCCCGGCACCCCCGCGCCCAGCGCCACCAACGCGCGGGGAAATCCCGGTGACCCGCACC
>NW_009259584.1:430119-448661 GCF_000687185.1 Egretta garzetta
CGGGAGAGGCATCCGACCGAAACGGCGTCCGGAGGGCTGCGCCGGGGTCCGGAGTGGAAATAAAGCGGTCTTTAAGCAAGCCCCTTTGAACTTTCGCCAATATTTAATGACTCGGGAGGCAGAGAAGGTGGGGAACCGAATGCTGGTAGTCTTAATAAAGAGGGGGAGCCGGAGTATTCGAAAGATGAAAAACTGTAGAGCTCGCAGAAAGGGTGCAGAACACAGCCATCTTGAATATTTTAATCTCTGGCAAGTGTTTCTTTGGAACAAAATGGATGTTGGAGGGAAACAGCATAGTTAACATTACTGTAGCCTTCCATTTCTAACGCCATCCCTCTCGCAGAATTCAGCTGGCGCGAAGCGGTGAAACTGGAAGGGACGCCACAGCCTTTCATCTGCGTACAATGGCAGTAAATAATCATCATCCGAACACTGTGGTCTGGAAATTTAGCACCTCTCCAAGTGGCGGTGCTTTTTTTACCCACGGGTTTATATTGATCTGTTTGCATCGATGTAAGTCATGTAAGGCTGCAAAAACACTTTTAGAGCTCGTGCAACATAAACAAACAATTGGTTTGTATTCACCCAGAACACATTTGTAAAGACTTCTTATTTTTTAATGATACTGTGCGTTGTTACTGTCACCGGAGCCAAGGGAGGTATTTCTACCGATTACCCTGGAAATTGGATCAGGCCCTGGGTTCAGAGTTTGTTGTGCATTCATGATATGAACCAATTATTCTAAGGATTCATTGTTTGGCCATAAAAATCACTCTAGGCTGAAATTAGGCTTAGAAAGTCCCCAGGATTTTTTCGACTTTTACTAAAATGGATTAACAGCTGTCTTTATTTTTTCTTTCCTTCTGCCCCCCCCCCCAACTGATGGTGAAAACAAATACAACATACTGATTTCAGATGCTCTTTGTTTTCACATAACTGCAAAATAGCTTTCCCTTTTTTTACTAAGAATTGTAAGCTTTTAATGCTGGTTAGGCCTTCCCAAATTTTAAAAACAAATTATTTTTTTTTAAAAAGGAACAACCAACTGACAGGGGTGTGTGGTGAGAGCAGAGACAATAAGTCAGTGGTTCAGCTACCCATGCTCAGAAAGGCTCCTTCCCTGGGATTATTTATTTATTTACTTCCTCATGTCTGTTTGCTTACTTTGGACCTACTCCTTCCTAGATAAGCTCAGCAGAAGCAATGCACTTTAAAAAAAGCCAAAGGTAGCTGAAAAAAATAATGCAGGGATAGCTGGAGAGCGTCGCCTGAGCGTTAAAGAATAGGATTGCAAGGCAAGAACTGCTTGATTTTATTCACTTACTGATTTCTTTAGTGTCAATTTGGGCAGCATTTCTAATCCCAATTGCTAAGGATAAGGTTCCTATTGAGAACTGTGTTGTTCTTATTAAAGTTTATAATTTTTCAAGGAAATTTTGAGGTACTGCATATGCAGTTCCTGATTATTTCAGTACCTTGGTACAGCTTTACTTTCTGTATCTGAACACTTTTTGCTTTAATTTCTCAGTGTTGTGCTTTCCCCTGTGGATTGATACGTTAAAATATATTTAGCATCGGTTTCACAGGCATCCTGATGTTTGTACAGTGTTTCTTGAGGCTGTTTGGATCAAAAGGCACTACGAAGTCAAGCAGCTTCCTAGTCATTTTTTACAGTTGGAGCACGTAGGAATCTCAAAAGAATAGTATTTGTGGAAAGCCGAGTGAGCAAAATTACTACAATGCAAATGACAAGCTCCATCAGAGGCTAAAATGACAAACTTGTGTTTGTGGGAAAAAAAATGCATAGACTAGAAACAATAACCTAGAAAAGCAGGCGCTGGCTTCTTAATGGGCAGGTCTTATTCTAAAAATGAAAGCAACACTCAGCTCAGATTGTTAGTGTTATCTGAGAAACAGGAAGATTTCGACTAGATTGAATAATACTAGGAATGTGGGGGCTGCTATAGGGCCCGGAGAGGAAAGCCGTATCAAATTTGTTGAAAGCTTAAGGAAATGCATTTGAATGTCACGAAACGCCGATTTATGTGGGAAAGGTATGTAGGGTTCCAGAGAGGAAGCAGGGTGCAAAGAAGGACTAAGGAGATATACCTCTATTTTTGTCCATCAAATGCGAAGGACAAAGAAATTTTGTAGAAATAAATAGAAGAAATAAATTAATTTAACTTATCTGCTTGCCAAAGCAGGTCAGTTAAAAAAATGTCTTTTTAATGATGACTCAAAATATATATTTTGCCTGAAAGAAATGTATTCACAGGAAAAGAGAAACAACAGTACCATATTTTCCCTGTAAAGAGCAAAGCTTTCATTCAAAAAGTTCATTTGCCCTAATATGCCTAAAGCATTGTTACATGAGTAACATTGGGTTCAGACTTTTTTTTTCTGTTAAGTGTTGTATTCCTTTAGCATCATCATAGCTTTGGTGACAAAACCTGAGAGCTGGAGTGCATCTTAATAGGTAAACAGGCAGGGAAAGATGTGGGACCACTTCTATCCACACCTTCCAGAAGGGCAAGGTATATTTGGCAACTTCCAAATAACCGAGGCCAAGGGGGCCAGTGATTTTATATTTTACTCTGAATGGACAGGATATTCTGGTTATTTTGTTTTCTTGCTGGATCCTTGCCACACCAGGCTCTGCAAACAACTGTTAGGTGCTTATTAGAGCAGTGCATGTATTGGTAAGGAATAATTGGTTTAACAAGCTGCATGCTGTTTGTAAATATACCCGTTTGCTTGAAAGGGGATTGTGAAGTGGTGCAGTAAAATGGCAGAAAAAACAAAGTGATCAGTTTTGGTCTCTTTTTCTTTTTACGGATTCCCTGCAAACATTTCTGGTTTTCTCAGATGGATGTGTGGTTCAGATCGCTTCCCTAAGTATTTCTCCTCCTATAGCTTGACTGAGACTAGGCAGTGACAAGTAGCAGCTACTCAGACTTCAGAGCTTTGGTTTTATTTGGGGACAGAGTTTATCTGACATTGTTTCCTGGCTGATATAAATACTCTGAAACTCAAAAATTACCTTTGCAGGTACTCTCTGTAATTTGCTTAGCCTCAGCAGAGTGAAAGTGATAGAAAAAGGTCTTTGCCATTGCACACTCTGTGCTTGGTACTGTTGGGCCTCACAGGGTTGCTGGCCTGGGGTACTTCCAGTATAAATGGGAGATAAAACTTGTAATTAATGATGTGCAAAGTTTTGAGTTCAGACAAATATTTGCAAAAATGTTTTATTCAGTTGTCTTTAGTATTTAGTAATGGATTCTGGGTTTGACCGGGTCTAAGTTAAAATGAAAGAAAAAAAAAAAAGTACTTTTCCTCTTTTGTTTTCATTTGGGCAGTGCAAGTCTCGTGGAGAAGAAGGTGGAGCTTCCCCAGAGCCACCAGGCCCAGGAGCAGGGGTGACTGTCCCTGACTTCCCTAGTATGAACAGTTCGCTCCCAGCTTGTAACTTGTTCCATTATATCATGTTGTTCAGAGTTCAAAAAACCAAGGATCTTCTGTATGCCTAACCTAAGTATTTCCTTTTTCAGTCCTCAGATCCAGCGCTTGCTTTTACTGCTGTCACGCACTTTTAAAATCACAGATATGCTGGCTGGAAAGGTAATAATTAGGAGTTTATTGTGGGAAGAAGATAAGATTAGCTGCAGTAAAGATTTATTATTAGAAAATGCGTAGCCGCATTTTCAAGATTTAAGAGACTTGTGGGAGTGGAAGGAAGCTGCATCAGGGGAAGCCAGACTGGACGTTAGGAAAAGGTTCTTCACTGGGAGGGTGGTCAGTCACTAGAACAGGCTCCCCAGGGAAGCGGTCATGGCACCAAGCCCATCAGGATTCAAGGAGCATCTGGACGATGCTCTTAGTAATATAGCTTAGTTTTAGGTAGTCCTGCGAGGAGCAGGGGGTTGGACTTGATGATCTTTATGGGTCCCTTCCAACTTGAGATGTTCTGTGATTCTATGAAGTTACCTGATGGGTGTTTATTTTTACTTTCCAGTTCACATTAGTGCCGAAAGAACCGTTTGGGGCCTATTACCCAGCTTTTGGAAAGTTTTCTTGTCATGGAAAAAATTGTAAGGGTTCTGGAAATGAGGACTCATCTGGCTAGTAGATGTTCATAAAAATCTTAACGACTTCAGCAGTCCGAGATGAGGCTGCAGGAGCTGGGCTGGACTTGGATGGAAGCGACTGGAATGGCTTACTGGGGGATCCCCTCCCTGCACATGGGGTGATGATAAGAGAAGGGAAAGGGTTGGAAGCAGGCTTTGAAATCTCTGAGCATATCTGTGGCTGGGTCAAGACTGTCCTTTTTAAAAACAATTCTGTATTATAAATTGCATGGAAAAAAAATAGAGTAGTTCTAATACACAGGACATTTTGGGAGCTTGAATTGAAGGCACTTCACAATTTTATACATGCTATTTTCATGCTATAGTTTCCAGCTCTGTGTAAAGAGTATATATTCCTCTGAACCAGAAGTGTTTTCAATTTAGTTTGTGTTGCTTTGGAGGGCTTTTTAAGCTAAAATCACAGTGTATTTGACTTAAAATGGTGACATTGCTATATATGGAAAAGCTGCTTTACAGCATTTCTAGAGGCTTTTACATACTTCAGTAATTTTACTGTTACTCAGACATCTGTGTGCTTTTAAAGGCAATGCCATTGATCTCGGTGTAACTCGACTTTGGTGGTAATATGCGAGGGAGAAATCTCACGGTCAGTTTGACAGTTGGCTTGAAACGTGGAATGATACAAAAATACTGTTAACTCATTTAAAAAAAACCCCACAAACTTCATAATCAGTTCTCGTCTGGTCTGTGTAACATACCGAGCACATGATACTGCAGCCGGGCCAGCGGGTGCCATTGGCAATTGTGGAGTATGTTGCTCTCTGAAATCCGTGCTGATTTTCACTGAACATAATTAAATCTATTTCTCTGTAAGAAAATTTAGGGGATGTTGTCTCAGTCTCGTGGGGCCAAGTGGCGTGGTCCTGAAGGTGAGGAGTACCGTGATGTTCCTGCTATGAAGGAAAGGGGTATTTTAGGAAAAATCAGCAGATCGTCATTTGCTCCAGGAAAAATTCTTTTATCACTCAGCCATGAGGCTACAGTATGGTGCCTGCTGCTCTGCTGGCCTTTGGAGTGTTCCTCATAGCACTGGGAGGAGATCTGCAGACGTACTGAAATCCCAGTATCGAAGCTGGGCACCAGCGTGGGGCTATGAAGCTGTGCGTGTCCTGGGAGGACCTGCAAGGTGAGCTGCTGCAGCATGAAGTGGTGCTATGGCATTGATGAGACCACCAAGCAGGACCTTCTTTGTTACCCTTACCTTTTGGGAGGTATGGGGCCAATGAACATGCCAGAAGACTTTTTTCTTTAAATGTTTTCAGTTATGCATTGAATCCTATTACCGCTCTCTCTCTCTCTCTGACTTTGCTGGGATTCCTCTTGAAAGGTGAGCAGGCTTTGGCTGTGCCGTTACTAACCTGCAGAGGAACAATAGATCTTTGCAATGATACAGTGGTCACTTAGCCATCTGTAAGGGATTATTTCTGGGGTTTGGTATTTTGGGTACTCTGCTGATTAGATAGTCATTCAAAGTGTTCTCCTCAGCCTTTCTGGAGTATGGACCTAGGTGTTGTCTTAGTTTAGAAAGGTCTGCCAGTGTCTTTGAAGGCATATACAGCAGGGTATGGGGTGTGTGTGTATATACATGTATATATACATATATACACATATACACACTGTGCATATGGCAGGGTAAGTATAGGTGAGCATGGAGCAGCTGGGGCCGTGGAGACTGCCGTGGCTCTCCCGGACACCCAGTGCACCTGCTGAAGCTGCAGCCCCATCAGCCCCAGGCAGTCATAGCTCTCAGAGGCAAAACCTGTCCAGCTCCGAGCCCTCAGATCCCCTGGGTCCTGCGTTGAGGAGTCCAAAGAAGAAAGAAACCTGTTTGCTTTTGTGGCACTGGCTCAGTTAGTGCCATGTTCAGGCTGTTCACCCGCGGGCATATGAAAACAAATCCCCCCCCTCCTCTCCGTGATCTCGTGTCCTTGCTCTGCTGTGTGTTTGGAGTGGTTTCTGTGGCATGGGTCAGGTGCTGCAGGCATCCATCCATCCGTCCGTCTGTCCATCCATCCCCGCTGCCCCTGGGGCTGGCCGCGCTGCTGGGCTAGCTCCTCTGGAGCAGCAGTTTCTGTTGGGCAGTGACACGAGTGCTGTCTGCGCAAGATGAATTTTCTCACTCGCTTTCTCTCTCCTTCTTCTCCCTTCATTTCCCTTTGCTGTCTCTGCTGGCTTTTTTGCTTCTGAGATCCCTCGCTCCCTTTGGTCCCCGCCCCTGTCTCTCTCTCTGCCCCCCCTGCTTTCCTTTCTTTCTTTCATTTTTCTCGTTTCTTGTATTCTCCCTTCACTTATTTTTCTCTCTATTATCTTTCCTGTCCTCCTCTGCATTCTTTCAATCCCAGCAGGGCTCGCGCATACAAATTGACCCCCTCCCAGCCAGTAATGTGATCGAAGCTCTTTGTGGCTCCTGCTATCTCTATGGTAACTATCAGGGGGGTCTCGAGAGTGGTGGTAGACCCAATGCACCGGCCCACGTACTGTTGTTCTTGCCAGCGTTACGTGCTGACCACATGGGCCTGACTGCTCATTTACAACTACTTCTTATTTAAAAAAAAAAAAAAGATACGGTAAGGTGCTTAACGGAGAAAACGGACCGCACGCTTGAGCACAAATAGTTGTTGGGTTCTCAGGGTTTTAGAAAATGGTGTCTGTGTTCAGAGGTGCTTTACCTGGCAGATCTGTTGTTGTTTTCTAACTGTTGCGGAGTGGCGTGTTGGCTGCTTCATGTACTCTGGCAACAAGCATTACGCTGCAAAAATGAGTTTCTGCATTGCAAGAGTAGGCAGTGGCAGTGCAGTGGCGGTGGTTGTAACCACCAGCACAGGCTGAGAAGGTACGTAAGAGGGGTTTGCATCTCGTGAATGTTGTGAATTCTTGCTTTTCCCCATGCTAGCCAGCCTACCACAACCCCCCAGGTGGCTGCTGTAATGCAGGTATTAAAAACGAAATTGTAGGCAAGCGTTGGGTTGATAATATATCAACTTGGCCACAATTTGGGATCTGTGCAAACATGGAACAACCATAGGATCTGATGGAAGGAACCACTGAAAAACCTGTGGTGTGGACAGAAGAAGTGGACACGGTCCCATTTGGCTATAAGGCTTTCCTCAAATAGCCAGGGATGCCAGTGGGAAAGTGGGGAACCAGGGAGACTTAATGAAATCAAAGGCTGCCTATATTATACCAGATCCAGTTGCTCAAGAGAGCCCTAGAACTTCTGAAGAGCTTAAATTAGTAGTGCAAAATTAATTTGATTCAAATACTTGTGGAAATTATTTATGCAGTACATGCGATATTAAAAATGTAATTCCTGTCAGGACTGCACTCCAAATATTGTTCTGTTCTGTTAAATTCTTCAAAACCACTGTGATTTTTTTCCCCTCCCCCAAACGTGTCTATAATATTTATGTCCAATAGTTTACTTGATTTGTAATATCTGTTAATTCCATTAATAGCATCACCTTGTAGGCAATAAAATAAATAAAATCTATGACACTTTTTTTCCAAGATTTACCTGGCTTTTAAAAATCAATTGTTTCATTTCTTGTATAGCTTTGTAGAAATTTCTGAACTTAAAGTCAGCTAGCCTTACTATATCCTGACATTACATATTGCCACATCACTTAGGATGTGCAACGTCAAGCAGTTCGCTACCCTTTACCAGCCCTTCTGCCACATGAAATGCACCAAAAAACCAGCACCATGCTCTCTGAGTCTCTACAACCCTCAATCACACTGCAGCGTTGACGCCAAAAGCATCATTTTACTCGCATACTTGGAAAGAATAAACTTCAGGAGATGATTATCAGATTTTTTTCAGCTGGCTGCATAATCTATATTCACAACTTTATTAATCTTTTAGTCCACTTAACTGTAGATCGATTGCGAGTTTTACATCTACCTGCCTGTGGATAAATCAACATCTATAAAACTGCCCTTTTAGGTGAAATGCAAGTCAGCGGTGAAGGGGTTAACACTGTGGGCATTTAAGTGGTCATAATTAACAGTCCATTAAGATGAATGGGGAAAGTTCGCACTTAGCGCTGCCATTGTTTAATTCTGGCTGTTTACAGACTCCAGAGGACAACAGCGGGGGCTTGACATTGCCCAGGGTTTGCACTAGGGAAGTTGGGAATCACATTTTTTAAAATGAATTATAACATAGATTAAAGGGGAGAAAAAAAAAAAGGCAAAAATTCTTTGGGAACCACATTTGGGGGCTTTCTGTTGTCCCAATTCAGGCTCTCGAATGAGTGGGGTTGATACTACAGCTGCCATTTTGCTTTCCACTGAGCCAATCCACCAAAACAAAGCCCTCACTATACTTAATCCCCTCCCCGTTTCACAACGATTTATATAAGCAATGGATTTTGTAGCCGGTTATTAATTAGGGATGTGGGAGGAACTTGGCTCTACTAACCAGTAAAGGCTCTCCTGGTTTGGACGGGCGGCCGCTTTTTTGCGGCTTTTAACATTTGATCTAAAATCCCACTATTAACGTCATCAAGGTTGAGTGCTAAAAATAAGGACACAAACCCAACATATCAGCCTAGATAGAAAAGCATCACTGTAAAAAAACTTGGGTTTATTTTTCTTTTGCATCCCTAAGATTTTACAAAAATAATTTTTCAACCTTTTCTCCAGTGAAGTTTATTTATTCTTTTAAAAGGAAGCAGAATTTTTCATGTAACCTGTTCATTCCGAGCTCTGAAGCTTTAAAAAAAAACAACCCCCAAAACAAGACCATAGCTATACTGCGACTCACAACCAAATCCTGGCTGCTGCTCACAGTTCCCCCGCAGAAGGACACAGCTTTCACAGCAAGGCTGAAGTCAGAGCTCTGGGGTGAGCTGGGATGGGCCCGGATGGAGAATTCACTATTTGAACAAAAATCGTCTTAGCCCAAGTGCAGTGGTGAAACTGCTAGAGAAGCCTATCATTTTGAAGTAATCCATAGTTCTTTTTAAAAGGTTTCTGTTTTATTGGTATAATTTTTTCCTTGTAAACGATTGTGAGTGTAATTAATTATAGGCAATAAATTGTAAGTGCGTTTCATAGCTCCTGTATGTCTAGCTAAATGACAGCGCTCAGAAGTTCAGTCGTTAAACGTACCAAAGAGCAATAGAACAAGTGGTTATTTTCACTAGATTTTACTCTTTATTTTGGTATCAGAGCACCTGAAAACAATATGACAAATATCGATGTTTCTATGAAAATGTTTTACCTACTAATGTCGACATAGATTTTGCAGACACTGTTTTGGTCTTAAGGACAGGGATGCCTGCTAAAAGATAATCTCAACATACAATTACACAATTATGTTACCTGTTCTTGTTAGAAATAACATGTTCATGAATGAATACAGTTTTGCATGCCATCTACAGTTTGGATTTCTTGGGCTTTTAAATGTAACTTTGACAATTAAAAACAGAATGCTTTTTTACAAAATGAATGTTGATGTTTTGATAAGAACCCTCAGTGTTAATTTTAGCAAGCATGTACTTGGTTAAATTTAAATTAGGCCAGAATACCTTACGCTTCCTAGCATTAAAAATGCACCTGAAAGAGCCAGAATCATTCCTGCAGATACTTTGTGGAAAATCTCTTTTTATCATGCTTTTCTGGCAAAACAGATTTATAGAAAGGCAAATTGCACAATTTAAAATAAAGTATTTAAAATTATTTCAGCAACTTGAATCCTACGTGTCTCTGGTTAATACAAATTGTTAATATTTTGAAAACATTGAAATCGAAAACAGTCGTCTGAATTAGCAGGAAGAAGTACTTTATGCTTTATGCCCACAGTAAAACTCTTAGTAAAATTTTTAAATGTAATAATTTATCTCATTTATTAAAAATAGAATAAAAAATAATATAGGAGAGAGTCTTCAGAGACTAAAGTGGTGTTTGAAGAACAGTAGAACTCTTACTCTTTCAACAGGAATTGAAACAGCTAAAGTAAGTTTTAGCATCCTTTATCTCCTTGAGCCACTATCTTTATCGGACTAAACAAGTGAACGCTAGCAGATAATAATTAAAAATGGACTGGAATTTTTACTGAAGACATGAAGCCTGTATTCTGGGGTTGTTCAGCCTGGAGAAGAGGAGGCTGAGGGGGGAGACCTTATCGCCCTCTACAACTGCCTGACAGGAGGCTGTAGTGAGGGGGAGTTGGTCTCCTCTGACAAGTAATGGGCGATAGGATGAGGGGAAATGGCCTTAAGTTGTGCCAGGGCAGGTTTAGGTTGGACATTAGGAAAAATTTTTTCACTGAAAGGGTTGTCAAGCATTGGAATGGGCTGCCCAGGGAAGTGGTTGAGTCCCCATCCCTGGAGGTATTTAAAAGTTGGGTAGACGAGGTGCTTAGGGACATGCTTTAGTGGTGGAATGGCAGCGTTTGGTTAATGGTTGGACTTTTTAAAGATCTTTTCCAAGCTAAATGATTCTATGATTCTATTGAATTCATGGCTCATGGTGCACAGATGAGCTGCAGCTCCTGAGCACACCTCTGCTGACTTCATTGCTTCTGAAAGCTTTTTTGGTGCTTTAGGACAGGCTTCAGGAACAGCCCCTCTAGATCAGGGTGGCAAAAAAAATGAGGAACTCTGAAAATGTTAGGGTTATTTCATGAGGGGCAACTCATCGCAGCTTTTTAATGGAAATATCTGTTGCTGCTATATTTTGTGCTGAATTCAGTGCAGCTGGTACCCAGCAGCAATGTGCCTGCTAGGGCAAACTCAAGGTCAAGGCATGTCACAGTGCTTGGTTGTTCAGCTGCCATCTCCAGGCAGCCGTGGTTCTGGGCATTCACAGAACAAGAAGTGGAGATACCAGGATTTCCTGGTTAAAATGTAGTCAGCTGCCTCCTTGCAGGTCCCTGTGAAGTGAGGAGAGGGTTTGGGAGGTCCACGCTTGGAAGGAGGCAGTGGTGTCCTCCCAGGCTTTCCATCGGAGCCTGTGGTCGGATGCTCTCCACTTTCTAAAAGCGTCGCAGCTGCCTCTTTGCAGCTTGTGTGAGCTGTGGCAGGACCACAGGGTATTTTGCCTTCTGTACGTGGTAGCTGAAGCAAAGAGGCGATTGATTCGGATTACTCAGTCTGATATGTAGGTGGGTAGACGTGTTAAGGGAGCTTATCTGTCATTGCCTGTGTGGCATTTATTTTTTAAGATTTGTGTTTCCCAGGTTTCAGTAATATATAATCTTTGTGCAAGGGCATCCTGTCAGCAGCTTGCGGGCTAAATGCAATGTGAATACTTTTTTTTTTTTTCCTCTTAAAAAAGGGCACATTTTACCTTTCCTTTGACCTGATACTCCATTCTTTGGTCATTCTTTATTTGTATTGCTGCTTTCATTCATCTCTAATTGCAATTGCTGCCGGTTTCAGCGACAAGCTCTGTATGCTTTTTGCTTCTCCTTGATTTGTGCTCTAACTGACCACAAATCCTTTGCCTTCCCCAGAATGTAAGACACTGGTTTCCACAGATTAGGAGTTGACTGGTTGCAGGTTGTCCAGTAAATGTTCTTCCTAAGAAGTAAACCTGCGCTGTTTTCTTTGTTCCAGCTTTAAAGAACCTGCCATGATAACATCAGACATTAAATGATGACGTCAAAACGGTCAGAGAGGAAAGTGGCCGTGTGAGGTCATGAGTCTCACTGATGCGTAAAGCAACCAGCCTTGAAAATCCGCTGCGGATGGGAGATGGACAGCGGCTTGCGCCAGGAGCGCACCACGTGGGAAGGGCACCTGGGGAAGCAGCGATCGCGGGCACTGAACTGGCAGGCGTGCTGAGGGTCCTCCTTGGAGGAAGGAGGGCAATAGTGGATGTTAAGTGCCCCCTGGCTCTTCTTTTAACTTTGACTGCCAGGTTAAAAGGGTTGCAGTCCGATTCCAGGGACTAGTCAAAGCTAACTTTACAATTTAAAACAATTACTAAGGTCCTTGGGTAACTATTCTACAAGCCTTTAAACACAGTGCCTAAACTCAAGAAAAAAATAGTATGAGTTCTGGTGAATTTTGGAACAGGTTCAAAAAGTGAATATTTCTGAGAATGGCATAATGTATTTATTCTGGATACCAGATCTGCAGATTTCCTTCATGCTTTTTTTTTTTTTTTAAACTCAGGTTAAACTTCCCTCCTTACCACTCTTTTATGCCTAGCCCTGCATACTTCTTCAGAAGAGAGGAAGAAGGAGAATTCGCGAGCCTCATCCTTGTGTAGGACTCAAACTTATTTAAGCTGGAGAGTTATGCATATATGGCTCAGGGTCATGGATCTTAATTTATATCAAGGTTGTGATGAGATTTTGGAATGATGTGGATTTTGTATATCTGCTGCTGTGTATGCAGTTAGACTTAGCTTGGTGTGACTGTATCAAGCTAATACTTCTGGTCTATTAGTCTGTGGTGCAGGTTTGCCTAAAACAGACAAGCGGTGGGTTTTGCAGAACATAGGCGACAACTATTGAAAAACCAAGTGGCTGTTAGGGTGTGCTGTCGAAGAAAAAACTGTTAGAATGCAACAGTGCATTCAGAGAGTAGGCGTTTTCTCGGATGTGTGTAATGACTGACAGGTGATCTCGGATCCTGAGTGCTTGGATGTGGTCTGGAAAATCTCACCCTGGCTGTTGTTACAGGCAGGGCTGTAGGGATTGCGCTCTCGCCCCTGGGGCAGCCGCTCGTCGGCATCTGCACTCCCTAAGCACGGTCTCCTACCCGCAGCAGCGGGCGATGCTAAATGATACCGGTAACATTGCTTCAAGAAATTGTGGAGGTTTTTTTTTTTAAGAATTATAACACTATTTAATAGCAATTTGAAGGTACTACAGACCAGCATGTTTTCTATATGTCAGAAATGGAATTTCCAACCATTCGCTTTACTGTGTGCTACCTGGGAAAGCTTTTCTGAAAGCCAGTTTAAGGCACGGAGGAAATTCTAATGCATAAATGGGTTTTGCTAGTACCTGTGGTAGTAATAAAGCAATCGCTGCTTGCCTTCAAGACCAGGCAGACAATTAACTTGGGGTTCATGAGACCGTTTTCCATTTTACATCTCACAGGTTGATATAGGGGGCATTTGAAACTCTCGCTTTGGGTGAAACAGCCATTATTTTCTGCAAAGGACAGCCCCTAGCTCCGGTAGCGCCAGCTGCCTGTCTCCGGGACTGGCCAGCACGTTATGCAGTTGGTTACCTCTGGTTTTGTAGTATGAATCCGTTTGTCCAAGGCTGGCGCTGAGCGCAGGTGCCTGCAGCTGCCAAGGGTGTCTGTGGTCCGAGATGTTCTTCAAGGCACAGTAGTGGTTCTGTGACCTTATTCAATGAACGTAGACCACTCGTTTCTCAGCAAAATTATAGAAGTCACCAGAAATGGAGGCAAGACAGGGCTATCTTTTTGGTATTGATATTTACAATTCACTGTAGCTGTTTCGAACAGGTTAATTTTTTTTTCCCAAATGTTTTTGAAATCCCGTCTGTTATATTCATAGAGTAAAGGAGGGAAGAAAATCAATAATTGGTTTCTGGTGAGCAGGAGCTTGATTTTAACTGAGATTTCCTTGTTTGCACCCCCAAGGTAGAAGCAAAAAGAGATGCTACCTGGGAGCCAGAGAAATGGATATTGTTGGAAAGACTGTGCTCCAAGGTTAGGAGAAGCCTGGCTTGAAACTCAGGACAGACAGTTTTTCTTATGACAACTTATTTCTCTTTTTTGGTAGAAATACTGATTTTTAAAGAAAAGCAAGAAGAATGATTTCTTGTCTTTTTGAGAAAAAAAAAAAATTTGTGTCATACAATTTTTCTGCATTTGTTCTGAACAGAGGAGAGAGGATAGCTTCAGACTTCGTGGCATATCTAGTTTGTGTAACTTTTGGATCTGTAGAGCGTAACCATATGTGAGAGAAAGGCCATTTGAAATATCTGGCGACTGTAAATGTATCACCTACTCTGTGAGATTTACTGATGGGGTATTTGGATCTCTTCCTAAAACTCTTGCTATGGAAATTTTTGAGGAATTGATGCCATACTATTTACTAGCTGTATGATTTGGCATGGTTTTCTCTGCTGGCAGGGCCACAGGACTGGTCCCACCTTGAAATGTTGTGATCCGTGTTAGGCCTCAGTGTTTGAAAATTGTTTGTCTTTACTGGCAGATGCTGGAGGAAGATCAGAGCTGGAATTAACCTATTTACAGTTAAAGCTTACGCATGACTTTGAAAAAAACCCTAAACTTTAAACCAAAAAAGATTTAAAAGTTATAGAACAAATGACTGAATAGAGCAAATCTGGGTTTAATTAACTATAAAATTGGTTGCAAATGTTTTCAAAAACTTCTAACGTTATGGGTTGGGAAGTTGCTATTTTGGAAGCTCTCAGCAAGTGGCACAGCTCTCCGGGGAGTATGTGGGTGGTGGAAATGCCATGCTGGCGTGGGTGACAGAGCCAGGTCCCCCCCCAAGGAACAACGACGCCTCTACCAGGGAACAGAGGAGCCGAGGGCTGTGCCTGGTGCTGGCCTGCACAGGCGAGTCCAGCTTGATGGACGTGAGTGTGTTTTAGCTCCTATTTCTGCTTCTGCTGCTGAGAAAATCCAAATAATTTGGCGTTCCCTCACTTAGAGACACTTCCTTGCGTGGTCGCCTTAGGGCCCAAAATAGCATTACTGACCTCAATGTGGGCCTTCCCTCCTGCACGTTACTGAACAAAGTGCATTTGGCCATTAACATAGGGGACCTTCTTGTGCAAACGAGTTAGCCGCCTTCCTTGGGATGCCTGGTGTGCGTGGGGACCAGGAGACAGCGGGGAAGGGTGAGGTGTTTGAGGAACACCCGTGCTATCAAACGTTGCAAGAGCAGACGTTTGGCAAAATCTTTTCCGAGGGGCTAATTTTAAGACTTGCTCTCCAGTTATTAGCTGCAACTGAAAGGCGTGACATAGGAAAAGAAAAAGTGTTGGTATTTCCAGAGCAGTCAGTATTTCAGATTATGTTAGTTTATTATAGAGAAGCATCCAAAACTCTCACCTGATCCTCAATGCTCAAATAGCAGAGATGGCAAATAATGAGTAGGAATATGTTGTATATTTGCCAATTTGGGCTGCAAATCTAACTTCCGATCCTTTCCAACGTATCAATGGCCAATATAAAAAATGTTTTTGTGGCAGAAGCCTATGCAAACTGAGGTGTTTCTTGGGGAGTAATAGGAGTTGAATGTTTAAAAAAAAAAAGTGTTTACTGCCTGGGGAGCGTTATTAAGAAGTATTTAATTTCTTGGAAAAAATTCAGCCCTTATATAGGAAAAAGCAAACCCTGCAAAAAACCCCCCAAACCAACAGGCTTTGAAAAATGTTTTGATAATGAAACTGAGCAAATAATTTAAAAAATAATTTATTCAGTGTATATAAATAATGTAATAACCATGATCTCAGCTCACAAAAGTAATACATTTTCAATTCCTTTAACTAATATCTCTGTATTTTAATTATTAGCTGATGGATTAAAACATTTGTCTCTTGTCTTGCGTAACTCTTGGTCAGAGTTGTAGTAGCAATAATGAACTCTGTTCCAGTTCTGTGGCCAGATGAGTGTACAGGCGTAACCTGGGAGATTTTTACATGTGTAGATTTAAAATCTTTCTCACATACGAATGTTTGTACATTATTTGTTGAGCACTGCTCGGCTGCAAATGCAGCTGTCACATTTTGCTTGCTGTCTAAGTCAGCAAGCTTTTCTTAGCAGTCCTGATTAATGCCTTTCCTCTTTCGTTTTCACTGGGGATAAGTCGATGTCCCATTGAGTCTCAGTGATCTTGACCCTTCCTGGTACTGAGAGGTGCCAACGCTATTTTACCTGTCGTTACCGCGTGTCAGAGAGCTCACGTCTTGCAGCCATGACGATCTTCAAGCAGATACCATTTCTGATTACGGAGATGGCCATACAACCTTTTAAAACTATCAGTTTATGCTGAACCCTTAAGCTCAGTGTGCAAACACTGTGGGGAAGATGCTGCTCTGCTGGGACTGCTGCTGCTCACAGCTCTGCCATCTGTCCTGAGGTATATGGATGGGACCCCAATAAACACAGCCTCTGACTACCTCATTTTTCACAGCCTTCTGGTGAGGTAGTAAAATTATTTCAGTTTTACAAGTGACAACAGAGGTACAGTCACTGCAGTCCGAATCCTCAAAGAGATTGAAATAACTAGTTTCCATATATGCATAAGTAGGAACCTGAATCCTGGTCTGTCAGGTCCTGCGCAGGCTGCCAAAATGCTGGTCCAACCCCTGTGTGGGGTCTGGGTACCCTGCCAGCTGTAAGGGATGGCAAGGTCGCATCCCCAAAGCTTTGATGGGATACTTCAACCCCTCCCTGCTAGCCTGGAGGGAACCGGCACACCGGCTGCCCTCGGCAGGGACGGATGGCGGGGCTGCTGCTCGGCCGGTGCCCGCCCCCGTTAGACATCACCCGTCCGAGGCAGATTCTGCAGATCCTGCCCACCAGCATGAGCTTCATTTCTTTTTTTTCTTTGTAAAAGGAGGAAAAACATTTGTTACAGGGTGTAAGACTTAAATCTCAAAGGCTACATGGATGTTGTTAGGATCTGGTAATTTTACAGAATAAGCTGCTGATGGGGGGAATTTCCATGCAATGCTAGGAGCTGCAGTTCAGAAAACTTCCGCTGGCCTAACAAAGTAGAAGCATTTGCCAGCCTCATCAGGAGTAAGTAATAACTTTAATGGAGCAGTTAATTAGTTCTGCTCTTTTCAGACAGGATCATTAGAATTTAATGAGAATTAATAATTTCATAAAGCATGGAAATATATTGCCCCAAGCAAAATACGGTAACACACATTTCACAAATAGCTATTTTAAATGAATGAGGTGACATTTTCTCATATTGTTGGATGATCTATAATACTTTTATGTAGAAATTCTAGGTAAAGTATATGTTTGGCTCACATTATATAGTGTGTTACTGTTTAAGATACAAAGTCCCCATTGTTTGTGAAAAGAAACATGAACCAAAATACAGCGATGTAAATGTGATTCTTTACCACTGTTGGCTTTTTTCTTGAACATTTTAAAGACAAAGCTACTGATCACCCAAAAGCATCAATGAAGAGCAGCAGAATTCCTTTGCTGTGTGTTATAATATTCTCTTGTGTCAGATCTACCATGCTACTTACCTGAGTAAAACAAGCACGTTACCTGTTTGAGAAGAAGATGTTATAAAAGGAGGACAGAAAATATTTACCGAACAAATATATTTGGAGCTATTGTAGTTTGACATCATCCAACAACATAATAAGTAATGTAACAAGCAATACACAAGCATTCCATTTAAGGGGATTTTTTTTGTTCGGTTTTTTTTTAGTCTAGCATTTTATGGAAATGGTTATCTACAGTTTTTGTGTCTAAACTATTGTTCATGGTATAAAAGGAAACCATTTCTCATTTCCAAATTCTGGGCTGGTTTGAATTGGCCTGATTTCCACTGACCTTCATGAGGTTGTACCGATGTACGTGAGAGGAGGATGGGGCCCAAGAGCTTTAATGAAGGCTTTGGAAGTCCTGGAAGAGAGGGGAGGAAATTCCTTCTGGTTCAGGCACCCAAAACTACTGTAAATGCTGTAACTGGTGGTGACTCTTCTTCACAGAATTTTTCCTTTGGTGCTTGAATATGTAGATGACATTCTTTATTGTATTCATTGTAAATTAAAGTAGTTGGTCAATAAAACTGAAAATATGATGGGTATTATGAACTGGCTTTCTGAATGTGGCCTGGACTTGCAGACTAAACAAACATAGCATAAAATGGAGGCAGCCAAAAAAAAAGTGACGATCCTGACTCCTGTCCCTGTACTGCGATGCAACGTGTGTAAGTCTAACGCAGTTAAATCGGTATAAAGCTGGTGCAGTGGGGCGGAGATTCAGACTTGCATGGTTTCTAATCTTATTCCTGAAAGAATTATAGCCTGGATTAAACATGTCAGAGTGAGTTAGGGCCAACGCAGAGCTCCCCTGCCACTGGGGCTAGGCTGTGGAACCCTATCATTAGAGCACTGTTTGTGGGGAGATCTGAATTCCTCTTGCTGTAGCAATACCTAGCCAAAGCACAGAAAGATCAAACTATTCAGCTTTTCATGATGGTCCAACCCATTTCATTTTTTAAGACTGCAGCGCAGTAAAATGAACCATTCTTAATCGCTGGCTCTTCTGAGCAAGAAAAAAAAATAGTGAGAGAAAACCCTGGCTCAAACTTCAAATACAAAATACATCTCCCATCACAGATGTGGAAGAAAATTACCCACTGGATTTTTTTTCAGTAGACATTTGTATTTACAATAAAAATGTGATCATTACAGATTTTCAACAGTCAGATGAAAAACTGCTAGCAATATAT
>NW_009259584.1:448744-490875 GCF_000687185.1 Egretta garzetta
ATATATAAAAATACATAGGTTGAAAACTCTGCAGGAGATGAGTAACTGGAGTGAGCATTCCAAGAATTGGCCATCCAAATATGCAACAAACTGTATTCTACTTATCTAATTTTTTTATTAACTTTTATAGTATTTAAGACTAAAAGATATTATTTCTCAGTCTCTTTTTCATCTTCCAAGCATGATAATTTCTGTTACTATAACAATTGTTACATACTGCAAAAGCACTGGGGCACTAGTGATTGGAAATCGAGAGCTACTGTTTCCATATAAAAAAAAGACAATCTCTTCCAGAAAGCTGGCAAATGCAAGAAGACAGGAGAGGGGACGGGTGGGCACAACAGAGCAGGGAAGACGTTGCAACGGCACCGCTATTGTACGTGCAACAGTGCAGGGTGAGGTTTGACCACTACCTGGTTATCGTTGAGTGGGGAGGTGAATCGACACATGACGTGGCAGCATTTTACACCCCCCAGGGCCCGATGCTAGCTGTGGTACCTGCGAGCAGCGCTGGGAGTGAGACCCCTGCCTGGTCCTCCCGCTGCTTTCTCTCCTCCGCTGGGTCATGTCCTGGAGGTGGCCCAGGTTCAGCCATTTTCCATTCCCATTCTGCAAGAATTTTCCCTTGGACTCCCTAAGCAAGTGGAAAGGTGCGAGAAGGAGGAGAGATCACGTCTGGTACCTTGGTTACTTCATTTCTGCCTGCTTTAGAGGGGTTGGTGCCATGAAGTGCCTGTGCATTCTCTGTGGGAGGACAAGTGGTGGAAGACTCTCCGTGCCCGCTGCCTGCCCCGGCACGTGCAGGAAGCAGGAGCCTCACGCTGCTCTTCCTGGCTGGCCCTGCTAAGGAGATTGCCCCGGTTTTCCTTTTGAAGTCTGCCTTACACTGGTCTCCGTCTTCACAGGGGTCAGGGCTGTCAGGAACAATTGTTTTTCCACTCACATAGTGGGTCTTTCCTCACAATAACGTGTAAAGAAAGCAAATGGAGGTAACGGCTTTTCTTTCTGGTCTAACCCAGACCTTTTATGTTATTTTAATGTTGGTTTAGGTTTTAATTAGAGACCAACTGGCATCAGCAGTTGTACACTTGACGATATATCCTATGATCATATATCATGTGAGCTACTTGATCCTCTAAGATGATTAGTATCTTATTGCTGTATTTTATTAAACGTTGATGCCAAAGTTTTCTTTTCAGCATTTGCAAATCCTCTTAGTCAGTTAACAGTAAAATAAAAAGCTTTCGATTTGGTGAGAGCTACTGTAATTATATTTACTTTACAGTTTATTGCCGTATGTTTAAAATGTTTGTGTGTTTGCATTACACCTAAAAACTTCATTAAAAGAACATTAAAGCTGCAAAGTGTAGCATTCTGAAATTAGGAAACGATGGAAGTATGTTTTCCTGTGCAACTTTAAAACTCTTTAGGGAAATCAGAACTGCGCGTTAGCTGTCTGGACCCTGTATACAGCGCGTGAGGAGGGGCAGGCGCCTCCGAATGGGACATGAACAAATGCCTGTGGTGGTCTGGGGGCCACCTACACTCCTAAAGGTATGGGAGTGGGAGAGATGGGGCTCCATCTGAAATTTGAGCTCCCTCCCGAAGTGAAGCACCTGACTGCGGTGAGGAAGGAGCTGCCTTCGTATGTGTGGGACCCACCGGCTGTGATAAGCTGCTGTCCTGATTTACGCTCCTTTCCCCGGGGAGAGACACCTTGGGAGAGACTCTGAGAGAAAGGTGTGTTAATGGGGAATACTCCATGGTTCCATACCGCAGTGAAATTTCTATTTATTTTGTGGGAGTGTAACATCCTGGCTGCTACAAGGCTGCTTATGCATTGTACATATGATCGTAACTGAATAAATGTAGGAGTTTCTGGAGGAGTAGCCACTGGACTCAAGGGCTCCCAGTCTTAGGCATCGCCTCCACCGCTAGGTATGGAGATGGGCTCTTGGCCACTTTCTGTGGCTCAGTGGATCTTCACTTCTTTGCTGAACTTCAGCACAGCTTCAAAATGAAGGGGTTAAATTTTCCCAAACAGATTTGCCCTGTAGATGGGAGCTGAGAGCGTTTGAACTCCCTTCAGTCTATGGAGAAGTAGCCTAAGTCTGCTGTTCCTGTGCAAGTCCTCAATCAGGAAACGATTTTATAGAAGGGATTACTGCTGCTAACTGCAAGGGCATCATAAAACCAGTGATCCCTGCTCCACCTCTGGAAAGAGAGGCTGGTGGCAGAGAGAGAGTTTCAGGCTGTGCATCCCAAGTGGATACAGGTACTCACTGCAGCCCCAAGGGAAGCGAGCAGCCACCGCAAGCAGGGGGGCTGAAGAATTGCTCGTGTCCTCAGTGTACTTCTCTAGCAGAGGGCTAAGGACTGTTTGCTCTTTAATGAAAGTTGAAATTCTTTCATATGTTTCAAGAGAGGCTCGGAAGGCAGGCATGAAGTACACAAACCCAGCTCTGATTTGACCTTCACTGTTCTCCCTTTCTGTTCAGGAGGATCTTCAGATGTGTATATCCTGAAGATTTTGCACGGTCTCGTTCTGGATCCGGGTTAACTCTGTGGCTACCGTTCATGTCAGCGCAAGAAAAACTTCATAGTCAGCAAGGTTGCTGCTGCTCCACCCCACATAGCTACACTTGGGGTAGCTTTTCCCCTTGCAATGGGTTGCTTGGAAAACCTTTGCCTGGTGTCCTGGCTAGAAACTATTGGACCTGACTGAAGTTTGTGGGACTGGGAACTATTTAAATAATAGAGGATTTGGGCACCACTTTAAAATGCCATTTTCATGAGCACATAAATCCCATTTAGCAGTGTTTTTGTCAAACTGCTACTTTATGTGACATTCCCAATGTAACTGTATATGATACAAGCCTAAAATTTATACTTCAGTGTTTCAACCTCAACTTCTAGCTGAGTTCTTCAGCTGGTGTGGATCCATGTAGCTCCTTTGGCTTTAGAGGAGATGTGATGATTTGCACCAGCTAAAGAGAGGGTCCTTCTTTCTAATGTCATTTCCCTGGGTCTTTTTTATGTGGCATTTTTCTGTCATTTCATTTTTCATTCCTTTACCAAGAATCTTAAATGTTTCCCTGCAAACATTAAAAATCCACTTGTGTCTTTGGCATCAAATACAACAATAGAACTTGTTTTTACATCTCTCTATGGTACAATATAGAGGCATTGCCAAAAGCTATCCACTATCATTACAAACATGGGAATGGAAGACATATATAAACATAGAAGTGTAACCTCTTTCTCCAATAAGAGTTTATAATAGCAACAGTGAACTTGACCCAGTGCATTTCCTGTAGGGATAAGGTGACCTGCAGGGGTTAATGGCCCGTGGCTTTGCCTTGGGCTATCATCTCACCCAGCCAGTGATTAATCCTGGAGAAATGCCCTTTGCTCCCATCATTATCCCTTAAATGGAGTCTTTAGAATTCAAAATGATTTTGGAATGGAATTTACCACTGCCCTGCACTCCATTCATTGCAACGAACTTTACTGTAACTGCATGTCACACGTGCATAAATAACCTTCAGAGTCGGGGGAAAAAAAAAAGGGAAGATGAAAGGACTGGCCCAGAGAATGGGAATAAAACTCCAGTGCAGGCTACCACTGCTGGTAATGTTCCAACAGCAGGGTGATGCAATACCAGGAGGATACAACTGCTGCGGCAAGTGGAGGTAATCAGAAAGTCCTGAAATATTTGCTGTATGTAAGACTTCTCCTGTGCAAGCATTAACTGTAACATATTTTCAGGCAGCAATGTATTATGGTTTTGTTTGTTTACTTAGCTGATTCTCAGGCATATTCTTGAGAACCTAGGTTCTCTTCATAAACGTAGGACAGCAAAGTCCCTGCATGGGAAACGCATGGTCTGTGGAGCTGCCTAAGGAACTGGGCTATTCCCTTGGACAGGTGGAGTGTGGACAAGACTGCGAGTGCCAAGGCAGCGTTCTGCACCAAATCCAGAAAGCTTCAGCTCATCTGCTGCACTCTCCTGGAGGTCTGTCGCTTGCAAGATGTATCTGCTAGCATAGCAGCTCAGGTACTTGTAGAGCATATTGCTTATATTTTATTTCTGAGAAGGCAGTAAAATCTGTTGTAGAATAGCAATCAGCACTCTCAGTCAGTTCTATACTCCCCTCTTGCACCATCTGATGTAGGTTTCATACCTGGCTATATTAAGATAAACACGCCTAGTCCACAAGGCTGTAGAAGCAATTACATTTACTTACTGGTTTTTCTTTTAACAGACAGAAGTTTTCTCATACACTATTTCTATCAAGGAATGTTCCAAGTAGGAAGTTATTCAAGATCAGTGCTGGACAACCGGTTTAACGTAACTTTACCATTAATACACTGGTGGCTAAAGTCTGCAATGCCCTCCTTGCAGGCTGCCACGTCATCTGCACTGATCACACCCCCCACCTCATCAGGAAATACATTCCTAGTGTATTCAGAGTAATTTTTCATGTGGAGCCATGTCATCTGTTGGATGTGGTGAGGCTGGTGCTAGTGGTCACATGGTGTGTGGTTGTATTTTGATCCTACGCAGGGCCATTTTTATTCAGTAGCATCTTGCATGCTATTTTTTTACTTTATTGTGGGTCAGCCTCAGCCAAGGCAACTATAGTGCCTGCAAAGTGGCAAGGTTCTCCATCTGGTTCAAGATTATCAAAGACGGAGTATAGGATGCTCTCCACTAAGCTGCTCATTATTCCTCTGATGTGTAAACAGCATGCAGCAGAGTGAAGCAGGGTTGTCCAGTTCTGAAAGCCAGCCCTGGCTCCTGAGCACTGTACCTGTGTGGTGCTTGTCCTCCAGAAGCTGCTGATGGCAATATAGAGCATCTTTTAAGCAGAGATAGTCATGGTCTTCTCTTTTACTCTTCCAATGAGTGAACCCAAATCAAGACATTCATGGAAAATGGGCTTCCACACTGTGCCAGCGTTTCCTTCAGGTGGTGCCAGGAGTGGTTTCTGATAAGTATGGGTGATGATGTGAACCCTTACCTCGCTTGCCTACCAATGAGCCTGAGATGGAGCCTGGTCTCCAGGCTGTGTGGAACCCTGGTCTCAAATGCATGAACAAGAACTTGGTGGATCTGTGGCTGAAGGTATGGTGCAGGTCAGCACAAGAGGAACATATATGCTGAAAAGCTTTAACATTTGAAGCCTTGACCTTTATATACATTGGATTTAATTTTAAAAATTTACTTCAGCTCCTCTCCTTCTGCAGTAGCCAGAAAAAGCCATGCTACTATGCTATGGCTTTCTGTTGCTGCTGGGCCAGCTGGCAGTAGTGCCCAGGGAGAAGTGCAGTTCCTAGGTTTGGGGACCAGGACTCAGGGGTCCTTTGCTGTCTGAGTTCCTGCTCTGCACTGTGCCAGCCAGACCTGACATCAGGGCAGATAATCCAAATGTGGTTTTTCAGCTTGCCAGCCTTCTTTCTTGAAAACAATCCCAATAACCTCTCTTGTATCTCACCCTCTGTTCACGGTGTCTCAATTAAATGCTAAAGCGGCTGGAGGACGTGTCACTTTATACAAAGATGCAAGACCTATTGGGATGCTGTTGGAGAGCTCTATCAATCAAAGGGTGCAATGTGGACCCTGGAGCTACCTCTGTCTGTCTCACTCCCTCATAGTTTGAAATATTTTCCCCATGCTTTCCTTAAATATTCTTCATATTCCAAAATCAAGCTAAAGCCCTGAATATGTTTTTGTAATCTGCTTATTAAGTCAGCATTAATTGTAGATAAAGATTTATCATTAATAATTTAAAATAACATGGAGAAGAAAAAAAAAAAAGCAAGAACTGTGGGGAGTTTTTCCCATGATGCCTGAGAAAGGCATTAACTGTGTTTATGATATTCGTTTTTTAAAAATATTTATCTTCCTGCTTATTTTTCATCAAGACTGTAAAAATTATAAAATGATGTTGTTTAATTATCAGTACTTACATAACTCCAATGCCTGTAAGATTTTTTGGGAGAAGTCTTTACTTCTTTGTTAAGAGAAAGCTGCTATTCAACACAGGAGATTCCTGGTACCTTCTTTAGCAAAACCAGGTATCAGAACAGTTGCTTACATATACACATAAACATAAAGTGTATGAAAAAGAGGAGTGCATGTCTTTACTTTTGGGAATCATTTCAGTTCTGGAAATCAGAAGGAAAAATGCTTACAGTTAAATTTTTTAAGTGTTGCAGCTGTTAGGAAAAAAAGTAATTTCATTTGAAAATGAGAGTTCTGATTCTGTTTTACTGGGGAGGAGAAACAGCAATAAATTGTATCATGTTTACAAGCACCTGGACGAATTGTTGCCATATGCGTAAAACCTTAGGGCACGCAGGGCCAGTACCCTAGTTGGGACATCCATCCTCCACCCTGTTTTGCTGGGGGAAGGCAGTGTCTTGGGCCACCTTGGGACTGGGAGAGGCAGTCTGGGACGGGACCGGTGCTACCGCTGTCACTGTAATCCGGGATTATCAAAGTGGGATTCATGACATGTTGTTTACTGAAAGACAATGAAATCCCCCATTGGTTTCATGTCCTTTTTTCTGCTATCCTAGCAGCTATGAGAGAACATTTAAAACAAGTGTATGCCTGAAAATCATTCATTACAAATTCTATTAAATTCTCCCAACTGTTTTCATTTTCCCATCAGCTGTAGCTCAGTGTTTCATTGTGTGTGTGTGGAGGGAATCAGGCACTGTGGAACCTGAAACCTGAATGAGACCTCTACATTTTATTAGGGTATAAATAATGGTAATAATTTGATGGGGCTCCTTGAATAACACAACAACAGAATGGGGTTTTGTTTACAGCATCGTACCTTGCCTTGTCTGTAGGGCTAGTGTTGCAGATTGCTTTCCCACAGATTGGTTCCTGCCTGTGAGAAGGTCATAAATGCCCACCTTAATCACTGCCTGGGTCTAAAAAACCCAGTTTAATCCCTATATAGGGCACCGCGTACTTCTCAAGATGCAACTTAAAGAACTTAAAAGAGTGGAAAATATGTTCTTATTAAGGTGTAGTCGAGGCTGTCATTTGATAACACAGGGGCTGGGACAGAGAGCTGGTCCCAAGAGCGTTAATCTGTGAAGGGAGCAAAGCCAGGGGCTGGTTCCACAACATCCCTCTGCTGAGACACTGCAGGGTCCAGGACTCGTCTGAAATTCCTTTTCTTGTATACAATAATTTTGTTTTATTTAAAACAAGGGCAGGGGAGAAAAGAGAAAACTTCTTGAAAACAGAAACACTTGTAACACGATTATTATTTTTTTAAACAAGGCATTGTTTCTAGCCAGCTCCATAAGTTGGAATTCTTGAAACGTACAGATGGCATGGCACGTGGGTGACTGTGGACTTCAAGTGCTTACTCTGTCTCCTTCTCTTGTCTCTGCTCACAAAGAATTCAAACACGAAACATTACTCAGGGGAATATAAAATGGAAAACTTCCTTAGTCTGAATAATATCTTGCCCTTTCACTTCCAACACTGTTGCTGATCATCATGACCTTTCCTTTTCTTAAGGGGAGGTACTGGGAGATGCCTTGCCTTTGCTGGCACAGCTGAACTGACTGCTTGCTAAATCACCTGGTAGACACGTTTGCCAGTGGCAAAGCAATGTCTCTGTGCCCATTCCCTGGTGGAATAGAAGGTGACAGGAACATCCAGAGAAGCCGTGCACTGGAGATCCCTTCAGTGCATCCACGTAGCTTGTGACCGTGCGTATTCCCCAGACAACTTTTTCAACAGAAGAAGAGCAAACAGCCTTCTGGAGTAATTCTTGTTTGCAGAGGTTTGAGTGCAGCTGTCAAGTAAGGGCAGCGGAGCCGGTATTGTTCCACAGAGACTTGTGGCATCGTGGCCATGATGCAGCCATTCATCATCAGCCTCTGTCATTCCCAAACCGGGGCCTCTCACATGATAGCACAGTGCCGCCGCTCCTTTACTGACTTGGTCCCTGGTTAATCAGTTTGTTCAGGTTTTGAATGCTGTATTCAAGCATATTTTTAACAATGAAAAGCTCTCTGTGCTAAAAGAAAGGTCCTACGTATTTGAGTCACATTCTTTTCTTTCCAATCGTTTCAGGTTTTGTGTCACTTGATTTGTACTAGCTGTGGCTCATTATGAGAAGTATTTGTCAGTGTGGGCACTAAGGCACGCACAGCCCTACATGTGAAATTTAATTATGGGCATGGGAATTTCCTGTCCATTCCCTTGAAATATTGTTGCTTAAAACTTGATAGAGTGAAGGTTTTGCAAATTGAAAGAGAGAACCATGAAGGGAGATAGACAGAGGAATAGACAGAGGGGTCCAGAGATGTCTGATGTCTGGGGACTGAAGAAGAAAGCCAGGTTCCCTTAGGAGCAGTGAATGAACTTGGAGCTATTGGAACAGAGAAAAGACACCCTGAAGGCACAGAGGGGTACAGGATGGAGCATGATGACAGTGTGGGATGGGTCCTCGAGTTGGACTGAGAGAGAAAAAAGGGCTTGGAGGGGAGAAAGAAAGAAAGCTGGGGCTGGAGCGAATCTTCTGGCCAAGGAAAGCTTTAAATCACAGGTTGTGAGCACAGGATGCACGTGCTGATATTACGGTGCAAGGTACTCTGAAAAGCTATGGGATAGAATTGGCATGATCTTTATTTCACAGTTTTGCTCTGCCCCTCTCATCTCATTAGAAAGGTCTGAGCAAGTGCCAGCTGCATGGCAAGGGCTGGGCCCTGGTCACCAGTGCACAGCCCGCCAGGACAGAGGGACTTTGCCTCCTGTAAATGAAGCTCTTTGCTGGGAACCTCCCCGCATGTGCAGTGATGCAGTTTATGTGTCTCTGCTTAGAAGGAGGATTATACACAGTGGAGAAATCTTTCCTTACAGGTGGGCAAGCGATATCTTTGTTGTCACTCAGGAGTTTTGTTAGGTAGGGACTATATTAAGCATTTCCTAAGTATTCAGGGACTCTGACTGCAGAATCCAATCATGCTACAGAACTTTGCTTCATCTTTTGAACTCTCGTTTAAGAAAAAATCCTGTAGTCTGTAGTCTCTTTTGCTCAGTTTGGGTTATTACACCATGGCCACTGTTTCTGTCCATGTACTCTGTAACTTCCCTAGCACAAGCCCTCTCCTCCACAGGGAGCAGAGCCCTGACCCGTAGCTCCATGCTGACCGCTCCACACCTTCCCCAGTGGCAGAGCATCAGCCCTGTCATGAGTGCCATACTCGTTCCTCCTACAGCATCACAAGCAGCTCCAGTACCACAGGAGAAGGGATGGAGGCTCATGAAGGAATTGAAGCTCCCTTAATTATCACTCTCTTTCTCTCTGCTCTAAATCCATTCCTGGTACAGCTTCAAGAAGGAGTTGAGAAGCACTGCTAGCTGCAGCCTGATGGCTGATGGTGGCATGTTAATCAAAGGAGCCTGAGGTACAGTTGCAAACTTCCCAGGTATTTTTCTCTGCCTATTTTTCTCTGATACCTGTCACAGTCACTCGCTGGCTGCTTTTCGCCAATGAACGTTCAACAGATTTCAGCCAAGCTTAGAGACGGTGCTGTTGTCACTTGTGGTGCAGCTACAGCGAGCTGGATGTTATCTCCATGCTCTTGGGAGGGAAACCGTCAAAACACCAGCAGACAGTAGAGAGTTGCTGCGTTGTCTTCCTGAGTCTGCAGATGGTGTGAAAATAGGGACCTTTCATCTCAGCAGAATGCTAAAATCTGAAACTTAATTATGACAGCTGCATTTGCATTAACTATTTCAGTACCTGAGCATTTTAGCAAAATATTCAAACCGTGAGCTTTTACTAGATGTAGTTGCCCATCAGTTCTCTTGCTGTCATGATAATGACCTTCAGTTCAAAAGATAACTTTCAGCTTCCACCCTGTTAGCTTCTGATGCTGTTTGCAGTTGCCAGTGTACATTGGCATGTTGGAAACTGAAAATGTAGGTAAATGAATTTTATGTAACATTGAGAAAACACAGAGTTTTCCTGTATTGATTCTATTGCTTATTTTCCTGGTTAGGATGGTAGAAGTTCTTGCTCCCTTGACGTAGAGTATGGAGAAGGTGTGCTAGGCCAGCAGCATTCCTGTGCGAGGGCATCTCCTGGAGCACATCTGATCTGTGCTCGACTGCATGGCCAGAGATGCAGCTGAGGAGCCTTTCAGTACCACTTTCCTAGTCACTGTCATTGAGTCACTGTATGAAGAATACGAATCACTGAATATTCATTTGGCTGTGGGGACAATTTTGCACCTTTAGACTTGAGATGCAGCTGAATTTCAGATAAAACACAGAAACTTTATGATTATGTAATTTAGAATCAGAGATAACGCTCTTCAATGTTAAGATTATTTTTCTATTTGAACAACTATCTTGCTTTATAACTTTATCTACAATTAAATTTAAGACTTGTATGTAAGTCTGAGCATTATTTGTGGAAAAAGTAGAATGCAAAGTGTTTGCAGTAGGAGGTGTTAGTATATCCAGCTGAAGGATGGAAACAAATTCACACAACAAATTGCAGGGAATAGTTCTCTGGGTCTTTTCAGTGCTATCAGCCATGGGACAATAGGATAAAAATATAAACCCAGACATATTCTTGAAAGCTAACAGTCTTATTTGCAACTTATTTTAACTGAACACTACCGCCATAGTCTCCATTTTCGGTGCTGGAGTCATATAGTCTACCGATGTACAGATAATGTCACAGTCCCAAAGTAATAGCTTTCTGTTTACAGCATATTGAAAGAACAATTGTTTAGGAAATGAAAACTTCAGAAAAGCCTGAGCCCTGAGATAAAATAATGCACATGCCTTGTTTAACCATGTCTTGTTAAAATCCAAAAAGCAAAGGTATGTTCCATATTGATAGCAAGTTATGAAAGCATCTCTATCAACTCAGCTGCAGTCTAAGAACTCTTGCACTCTTGCAAGGAGAGTGAGAAGGGCACCCCACAAGAGAGAGAAACTGAGAAAGACGACTCGATAGAAGAGGATGTCAGGACTAAGTAGAGAAGAGGAGGAAAGAGCAGCTTGCTGTAGACTGCAGTAGCCGATAGAAGGGGGATGGGGTCAGAGGACAGAGGCAAAGAGGCTGGGACAAATAAAATGCTTAACCATTATTTGTCCAAGGATGATGCTGGAGTAAAATATATAACTATAAATGAGATTCTGACAGATTTACAAGCATCAGACCAAACTGACTCACTTGCTATCAGCTGTGACGGTATAAAACATGCTGCTCCAACTACATTGGCAAAAGGAAATAAAAAATGAATCGTTTGCACATAAAGAGCTACATTTTATGTTGATTCACCATATGTCCTTTGCCACCTCAGAGAAATAAAGATCTGAAGAGCATAAATATGCAAAAAATGTTGGCCAGGTTGTGCATTTTTAGAATTTCCTAGTTCTTCCATCAGTACAACACTTTTGCAGCAGGTCTGACTCTGGTCTCCACTGCACTGGACAGCAAAATACAGATAATTTATGGGTCCCTTTTTCTTCTTTTTGGAGCATGGGATTTACACGGAGAAAAGCAAATCAGCTTGTTGATATTAATTCAATTAGAAGACCGTTTCCAGGGAATATGCTTAGCTCGTAAACTTTTGGAGTCGGGACTGTCTTTTGTTCTGTGTTAGTGCCAGGTGGCCTTGGTCTCTAAACAGGAGTTCCGCTTGCACTAATAATAAATAATCTTTAAAGATTATAGTAATTCTTGATTTGGAGGTGACAAAGAGGTGCAGAAGGTAAGCCAGTCATTTATAAAAATCCAGCCTAGGCTGGCTTAGCCTTTTCAAGTGCCATGAGCCAAATGTCAGCTTTGGGACAGCTCTGTAAGCTGATCTCTGGAGCTCCATCAGAGCAGGGTTCTCCTCCGACACAGGTGGGCTGACAGTTTACAGAGTAAGTGTTTGGGCATGTGGAGGTGCTCAGGGAGGTAATGTGCCAGCTGAGACAGTCCCGGCAGCCAGCTCTGCCTCACAAGCTGCTGCTTTGATCTGGCCTTTTCATTGCACTCGTGACAGCTGCCCCATTTTTTTCAAACATGTTGATAAATGTCTCGTTTTCCCCTGTATTTGTGTAACTTGTGTAATCGCTATGAAGTGACTTGAGAGTTCTCTGTAAGTATTCCATAATCCGTGCTTGGGAGTTGTGTCATCTTGATTAGGTGTGATCATGTAGGGTCTTGCGATTAAGGTTTTGTTTCTGTTCCTTGGCTGAATGAGAATTGAGACCCTTAGGGCAGATGCCAGCAGCACTGCCTTCCTGCCCACTCTATCAGGGCAAACGCCACGTGTTCAGGTGGAATCTTCTGACATGAATCTTCAGCGGACAAGCTTTCAGTACAAACAGGCAGTGGGATATTGATGATGAGTCAGTATGAATGAAATAAATGTCAGTCATACACCGTAGGCAATCACTTATTAGAGAAATGCACAAGTACCTAACACTCAACTGTTCGTTTGCTCTCGTCTAAGAATCAGACCGCGGTTGAGCTGCAGCCTTCACGTTAGCACACAAAAGACGTGCAAGAGAATCAGGTAATGCCTCTATGCATACAAAGTATATCATATTGCAAAAATTATGTTCCTGTTTCTTTCTGAATTATTTAAAAAATATTAGTAGGCCAGGAATTTTCAAGGAAATTCCATTGTGTAGTGTGCAAGTTGTGTACAGTTTGGAAACATGGTAGTGAACTGTAAGGCTGAATACAGACCTTTTTTTTATTACATTGTGGCAAAGAGCCAAAATCAGTGCAAGAAGAAGAGACCCTTATAAAGGGGGCCACATAATTCATAATTCATTCTAAGGTGTGTGTAGAAAACTGAGGATTAGCCTGGATGGCCAGGAAAAGCTGGACCACACACAAGGTTCAAGGACAGAAAGAGTGAGCTACCTTCACTCAGAATCTATGGAAAAAAACATCAGCAATACCTTTACCTACTCGCAAAAACACATCGCGCTAATTTGCTCTGCTCTGCTCCACCTCTTAAACCACAAGTTTTGGTTTAAAATTGCTGCAGTCACTCTCAAAAGCCTGTATGGCACTGGTTGCACTTTTTTTTTTGGAGTTGTACTCTGACAGGTTGTTCCAACAAGCATAAGACTTCAGGGGACCGCCTGCCCAAGGTCCCTGTTCCTGTGTTGCAAGAAGGATGCGAGGCCACGAACTGTGCAGCCATCAGAGGTACACGCGTGCCTTGCCTCCCCAGCCAACTGCTTCCAGTCTTACTCTCATCTCACGTGAATGTGAAGAAATGCAATCGCGCCCATTTATCACCAAAGGAAAGAAAATAAAGAGCCCTCACTTGTGGTCAAAGGGAGCAATTGGGTAACACATTCTGGGATCTAGTAAGACAAGACCTAAAAAAAGAGTTACTGGTGTACTTGACCTGAGTGGTTAACCAAAAATCAGCCTTGCAGGAGTATTTAGTTATAATAAGAAATTGCTGACAGAACCAGGTAATTGTTTGATGCTGTTATGACTCTTTTCAAAGACTGCACAGATGGTCCCAATCCCTGAACGCAGCAGAAACGTGACAGCAAGCGATGGTACTTTTCTTTCTGTAGCTCCAAGTCCTTTACTAGCCCTTTCTATTCCCTGTAAAAAGGGAATTCCTTTAACATAAAAGTCATTTTTACACAGTCGCTAAGCCTGCTGTATAGTTCATTTTCCTATTGCATATGTTTGACATCTGTAAGAAATATTGTTGTACATGGTTTGAATATACAGCCCACCACTCAAGCCATGCAGAAAATCTGGAGGAGATGGCAGAAGCTCAAGACATCTGAACAGAACTTGTACTGTTAGAGAGGTACGTGGGGTTTCAACCAGAATGATCCTGATTAGCTAAAAAAGAAGAAAAAAAAATAAAGTTAAAGTATTTCTCTCTTAAACATTTAATGGTGGGCCCATTCCCTGTGTTACGGAGCGGAAGCAGTAGGGCTGAACAGCAAATGTTTCAGCAGTGCAATTCCAGTCTCTCAAATGTTTACGTCTGGGAAAAATTCTGTGATTTCTTCCTGTGCTCTGACACCTTAGGAACAACAGGAAATCATCAATTCCAATTTTTAATTTGTCAGTAACTTTCCTGTCTTCCAGTTTAAAGCAAATGAATCAGCCTCTTTTTTTTTTTTTCCTAATACGCGTCAGAAATTCAATCTATTAATTTGTAATGATCTCTTATTTAGGCAAATAATTATCTACATGTAAATTTTCTTCTTTCTTTGAAAAAACACTCCCCTATTTTTAAATTTTTTTTTAATGATAAGACAAAGAGAATATAAAACAACTTAAAAAATTATGAATACAATATAAAAACAGACAGGACTACTACACAGCTCTGCAGACCTCAAATCCCTGAGTAGGATTCTCTGTCCTGGCCTGCGAGCAGATTACAGCTGCGGTACTAAAGGCCAGTTCCCAGGGGTCTTTCCTCCCACATAAATTAACTGGAAAGCAGGGAAGGGGGGGGTGTGAGGAAAGAAGCGGGCATTGGCAGTGTTAGGAGATTTGATCTGCTGCTATCTGGATGGAGTAGTTAAAGAATTGCTTAATGATTTAAATTTAAGGATGCAGTCCTGTAAGGTAACGGATGCTCTCAACACTTATTTATTTCAATATGTTATGAAGGAACTGAGGATCTGAAAGAAGAACACCTGAAATACAGAGGGTCGCACTGACGTGGTGCCTGGATCCTGATTTGCCATCTGGCCTTGGGGCACGGCTAACCCAAAGGGTCTCTGGTCAAGAAACTCAGGCATGGGCTGAATACGATCCCAGACCAGACTCAGGTTTTACAGACTAGCTCCAGCTCACCAGGGCTTGGCTCACCTCAGCTACCCTGGTGCTGGGCTTTGGATACATCCTTAATGCCTCTGTACTCAGTCTCGATGTCCACCTGCCAGACCTGCCCCGTCCTCAGCATCTCACTGCTAAGTCCCCCGGCTGGTGGATTACATCTCTGCCCTCTCTTTTCTGGAGCTTATCTCTGGGAGTTGTGTTGGCTGCCCAGAAGGTGGGAATCTGGTGGGTGGAGGAGGTGAAACTCTTTGTCACTGTCTGGAAGGTTCTTTGTGGGATATACTTTCTATGTGAACAAACCCATGAAATCTCATTGTCCGCGACAGATATGGTCTTCAAAGGTTGTCCAGCCAGTGGAAATATAAAATAACCCCCCTAAATTGGTCTCCTAAGTGGCCCAGGACCTGAAATAGTCCTCTTGGAATACAGGGAGTGTATTCCATGTTGTGAGGATTTTACAGAGATCGGCTGTTAAGCTGTATCCCGTCTTCAGCTGGTTTACTGTTTAAAGAGACACCTGGCAGAGTTCTGCCTTCTCTAGCCACCCTCAAGCAGTTTTGGCAACACTTTCAAGATGGTGTGAGTGCCAGAGGCGATACAAAAGTGTATTGGCTGCTGAGCCCAGATGTGTTCCTGCCAAAATATAGCATGGATACAACGAGAATAAGCAAAGACAACTTGAGGTGATGGTTTGCAGGCACCTGATCTTTGCCATTTGGCTCAGCACGCCTAAGCCTGAAGGCAGCTGCAGTTACTAAACACTGTGGATGCAGCCAGAAGTCTGTATTCAGCAGAAAGCGGGTGCAATCACTGTTATCAGCCCTGCCGATGGCTTTTTTTCCACTTTTCTTCTCTAATGCTGCCCATCCCAGTTCTCTCCTGTGGGATGGGGAAGAGGAGGCAGAGAAACTGTCAGCAAAAGAGCACAGAAGCCCCATAGTCTTAAGCTTCCATGCCAGACCTCTTATTTTTCATGTGGTGTCTGTTTTTACAGGTGAAATGTATTGATTCCTCTGCTTTGGGAAAGGTCTTTTAGGCAACTGAGAAAGGAGGCTGTTAATTGCAAAGAGGTAGTTCTATAGGGCATACTTTGCAGGGTGTAGGTGAGAACTGTCTCTTCGCAAGTGATTCCTAGCTCCGTGAATTACAAACCCCTAATCTAATGGCGTCCTGTGGAGTGTCAATCAGAGATGGAGATGGAGTTGGAGACAGGAGTCCTCCCCAGGCTGCGAGGAGGTGGCTCTGCTCGGTGCTGCTGCCTGTCCTGGAGGCTCGGTGGAGATGGATCTGGGAGGTGAGCAAGACACATTTCCTAGTCACATAGAGGAAAAGAGCAAAGAGAGAGGGGAAAGGTGGGAAGGAAGCACTGCTCAGGTCAACATCTGCACGCTCCTGCAGCCATCTGGGCTCTCCAGCATCAGTTTGCCAGCATCTGTAAAACCGTGTTACACATTTTGCTTAATTTTTAAAGCAGGTTCTAATTATTTATCATGTTTTTGAAAGATCAGAAAGTAGTGCTGGTGTTATAAATACTCTGGACAGAGTAAGCAAATTAAAACGAGACAGTTATTCCAGGCTTTTCCAGCCTCCCGAGAAGACCGCTCGGACTGCAGCACAACGCACACTGCCTTTCCCTGGCGTGGGTCTGCTATTCGTGTCACAGCCAGACAGCTTGCATTAGAGTTTGGCCTGAACGTGAAAAAGCCCTGTTACCTGAATTTAATTGAGAAACATGGAGTCACAATTCAAGTTTTAAAGCTTTTTAATTAGTAAAAGGTCAGGATAGAAAATTCAGTATTGCTGTTACTGCTGAGTCCGGCCAGGGCTTGGAAGGTGGATGTTCAGCTGGGGTGCTTGCAGCAACCTTCATCCTTTGAGGGTGATGAGCACCCTCCGGCCCCCCCGGCTTCCCTGAGAGCAAGCCTGCGGTCTTTCCTAGCGCTCGTGTCGTATGGCGGGTTAAACTTACAACTCGCGAGGGTAGGTGCCTGGGACCAGTACTACCTTACAGCTGTTGACAGAGCATCATATTCAGAGAGGTCTGATGCCAGGTGAAATCCAGAGCAATTCTATTTCCCACCTGTAGGGCTACATCAGTGTAAAGCCTCTGTACGAAAAATCAGAATCTAGTCCAATGTGGAAAAACTTATTAGAAAGTGTAAAGAGGTCGGAAGTCTTAATTCAAGTTCCACTTGAGATGTGGAAGTTTTATTCCAGACCTGGTGCCTGGCTGCTTTGGGTGCTGATGCTGCCTTAAAAATTATCTAAGGATTCCCTCGCATGGGTATCTCTCACCAAATGCTTTTCTACCTCACAGCAAACTGCAAATTAACACTTGAAATGGAGCGCTCAGCCTTCTGCCGCAGCAGAATTTAGAGCAGTTTAGCAAGTGGGATCTTAGTGTTATGCTAAATTATACTACAAGCTGGTTTGGCCGTTACCTAGACCAGGACTGAAGGGGGAAAAAAAATAACTACATGTTTAGAATCAAGACTGGGATTAAGGATTTTCAATGATTTATTCATCCACCAAACCAAATTTGAGGACAACAAAAGTTATTTGCAAGCATGAGTTGAATTTGGCAAATAGCTTCAGATTAAAAAAAAAAAACCAAAAAACAAATGAAAAAAAAATTGAAATAGATCAGTTTGGCATTTCCTAAAGCTTTTTCAGACTAGATTCATAGGCATGCTTGAGCACAGCCCCCATAGCTGAGGAGGAGGAGGAGGTCTGTTGCAGGGTAACAATCTACTTGTAAACTGAAGTCCACGTCTAGGACAGCCCTCTAAAATGGGACATCAGGTCGAATTCCTCATCTGGTCAAGTGAGAATAAGGATTGGAGGGCAGCTCTCCTCCCTGTTGGAGATATGGGAGGACAAAGGAAAACAACACAGTTTGTTAGACTTGTTTTTAATTGATTAAAAAATAGCTTCAGGTTAACTCAGGACAGTTTTTTTCCCAAAGCTAGACAGAAATGATTTACATATCTCTGCTTAGAGCAGCATTTCTGTGCAGCTTCCCTTAGCTGAGCCGAGCAGAAGCCCAGCCTACGTAAGTAACGGTACATCCCTAGGTATGACAGAACACGAGTGTGGATGAAGGAATTACTGTATAGTCTTGTTCTTGATTTGGAATTATGGTAAACATTTATCTACTAATGCAAATCAGATTCAATCTATGAAGATTGATTTTCATATAATTTGACCTTGTCTAATAAGTCTTCTTGACCAGATGAATTACAGGGACTTTGCACTGATTTATTTTTGCTTATGCATAAAGTACTGTGTGCTTGTTCATTTATTATGCTTAGCACATCAGACCCGGGGAGATTATATTATTTGAAAATTAAATTTCATACGTTCACATTCTAACGTAGACCTCTCTTCAGCTGTTTGCCTTCCTGTAGCCCTGTCCTCCAAGAGGAAGAAAATCCATAGAAAACAAATGACTGTTTTCTTAAGTCTGCGTGTTAAATGATAATCCCAGAACTGACTGATCTGTGCATGCTCATGCTATGATGGAAGAAAACGGATAAGCAATATTAATGTTACTCTAAGCATCTTACCCTAACCTGTGTCCACAAACACTGAAATAATTATAATATAGTTATTGTGTCACTACAGGGAGAATTTGCCATTATTTTATTACCTTATCCTTATTCTGTATTCCTTAACATGTTTCAGTTTCTATTACTTTCTACATTAACTCTACCTCAAATCCAGAAATTCTTGTAAGGCTGGATGCAAAGTTGCTGACATGAAGGGAAAGGCTCCCTTCCATTTTAACAGCCTGTGTATCAGGCTCCTGATGCCAACGGTGTCTTAAGTTCTTGAATGTGTTTTAAACCACAACTATATCTGAAGAGAACGGAGTGAGGGGAAGATAATTATGCTTGTAATTGCTCTTTCTCATATTATTATCTTATATTTCAGTTGAAGTAACCTCACGTTGCTACTTTCTTTTGATGACCACGTTTCTTCTTCCTCCCTGTATTTGCTTACATTTGAAATTTAAAAAAAAATCATATACTCATTTAATCAACTGCCCCTTTTAGAACATTTATGATTATAGTAAATTTGTTTCAACACTGACTTCTTCAGCATCTCCCTAGATACCTCTTTGCATCTATTTCAAGAAATTGCAGCCTATTTATCATTATTAATTGTTTACAGTCCTTCAAGCGGTCCATGATTTATCTCAAATTATCTAATATAGACCCCTCATCTTTTAAAATATGAAGCTGAGTTATGTCATTTAGCCAATTATCTAAGTAAAGAGGGAGTGTGGGTATTCTGCTTCTTGAAAAATAATTGTGTTTTGGCAACTGTACAGTTGGGCAATAGATATAGCCTCTATAAAACTCAGCTAGTCATGTCCATGTGTATATATATATGTATAAATCCTTCCAAGCAAGTAACAATAAAAACTTATTTGTCATAGGATTTTTATATATATCCATACACACACACATATATCTGGAATCACATTTCCTTTTTTTTTTTAAACTAAAATCTTGGTTGTATTAGAGTTAAGATGTTTTGGGATTCTCCACCTATAGGGCCATGTTTGTAGCACCATGATTCTGCAAAATATTTAAGCATGTTACAGCATGGAATTACACTGGTGTCAATAGAATTAATGTGCCTGAAAAGATGCATTTAAGACATTTGAGTGAGTTTGAGCTGCTTGAAGGCAAACCAGTTCTAAAATAACTTTGGATGTTTCTATTAATGAAAGTGTGAAAATTTAAATGGTGGATACCTGTTACTGACTTACCAGTGACAGAAGCAAGCATTGAGTCCTATGAGGAAACTATATCTTTTTCTTTTTTATCATGCTAGAGATCCAATTTTTAGCCTTTCAGCTACTCGTACTTTGAGATTGAATAGTGTACCTCAGAAGTGTATACTTTTAGCAAAAAAAAAAATTCCACATTTAGGAGAAAAAAAAAATTCCCTGGAAGGGTGATGAAAATTAACTATCAGGTGTTTGAAATTGTTTTGGTGTTTAGAAAGCTAGAATTTGCTGAAGGGAAAGGAATTTGTACCCAAAGAGCTGGCAACGTATTAAAAATGCATGGAAAAAAACCCTCCTAAGATGCATTGTGGAACCATGTGATAAAATCAGTTTCACAGTGAATCACGCAGCTCTGCAGTTGAGTGTTGATAACTCATGATTCAGCTGAGAGTCTGAGAATATTTAGTATTTTTTTTAAAGCCCCAACTCTTAAATTCATATAATTACAGCGGGAATTCCAATTTTAATTAAATTGAAGTAAGTCCCTGCCTGCAGAACAACGCTGCAAGACATGCTCATGTATGCTCTAAAGACTTAGAAATCAAAAGACAAATAAAAGCAACCTGTAAATTTTTGTTTCTGTAGACTTTTATTGCTATTAGATTGTAAATAAACTTTATTTGTTTTGTCTGGAGACTGTCTTATTCAAAATGAATAACAATCTACAATACTGAGCTAAAGAGAGGAATACAGTGAAATGAGGCAACCTACAAAGCATTCTATTTAATTTAACACAGGACTGCAGAGTGACAAACTCCATCTCGGTAAACTAAAGCACTAGCAATAAAGGTTAATGAGGTAAGAGGAAAAATGTAATCTGCCTTAACACCAGTGAAAAGATCCACCCAACTGCTCTGTGTGTCCAACTAATAAAATATGACCGACACGCATTACCAGCTGTGTGTACGGAACCCACTAAATGATGGAACATCAGACAGATCATCTGTCTTTTTTGCCCTTTTATTTTTGCATAAGATACTATGTGTCTTTATGAAAGAACAAGAAGGGGTTTGTTTTTTTTTTCCCCAAGAACCACCACAAGTTTAGTCCTTCGAAACTTTGGGGTAGCCTCTCAGCATTTGCTCTGATCGGTTCTGGGGGTCATACAGGTATATAACACATATATAAGTAATGACAGCATTACTGAGGCTGCAGGCTCAAGCACTCCAAAATTATAAAGTGCCACAGTTGAGGTTTTGTGTAATTCCAGTCTTTTATGAGCTTGTATCTAAGTTTTGACTAAAGTGGATAGTAAATCTTAGCACTTGCACCTAATATTGAAGATTGGTCTACTGAAGACCTAAAAAAGTGTTCGTCTGTTCAAAACCCTTTTCTCCAACCAATATAATTTGATTTCATAAAAGATACTACCTGTGACTGCAAACCTCACTTCACAAGTATTACTGATACAGTCTTTAATCGCTGCTGTATGTTATCTGTTTTACTGAACAACCACATGCGGTACTTCATCACTCCTGTTCACGTAGCTCTTCATCAAATGCCAGTGTGCTCCCCACAGGCTAAAGCCAACCGGTCTCTAAATCCAATCTCTCCTGCTTCCTCCTCCCCGTTTTGTTATCACTCTCTGCTCCCAGGCTTCGTGTCTGGCTGGTCCCAGTTTCACCAGTCACCGGCTCACTCTGCTCTGATTTAAGAGGCTCCTCCCCCTTGCCCCTTGTGTGAAAGCGGTGCAAGTGACATGCTACTTTTTTTCTCTACCTGTTCAGAGCAATAATTGCTGGGAAAGCACAACTTCACCTGCACGTAGCATGGTTAGATGCTCCAGCAGGTGCACAGTATGGTCACACAGGAGTCTGGAAGCAAAGGAGAAAACTCTGGGGCGCGGGGGGCATGGCACATGCATGCTGTAGTCATGCAGGAGCTAGAAGCAGTACGCTCTGTTAGCAAAGCGAATGACTGGGTGTTGGAGATCTGTTCAATTCCTAGATGTAGTTTCATGAAATGCAAATGTACACGGAAAACTAAACAAAGCTGCCTTAAGAAGGTCCTCCTGCCCTGACTGTTCCCCCTGCTCCTTCCTCCCCAGGTATCAATTCCTGCCAAGGTGTGAATTCACTATGCTCCCCACCCCTGGGCTGATGCAGCTGCTTACAGGGCCGTCCTGTGGGCTACCTCATGGATATGATCTGGGTCAAGATCACCATCAGGTGTAGTCACAACCTTTTACAACAGAGTTAACTCAGACTTCAACACTGAAGCTGCTTATCCCAGGTTATGCAAATTCAAGTGATGGTGGCTGCAGTGTAAAATTTCATCTGGAGCACTGTGTCTATGCCGGTACCAAGAGAACTATTTATGGCAATAATATTTCTTGGGATACATCCCATGATCCTTAACCCTGGCTCACACTAAGCTACTCTGTGAAATTTTTCCCAAGGAATTGTCCCTTTTGGATGGACAAGGAGGGTGGTGGGGAGGCACAGAATAGTGTGTGGTAGAGTGACTTTGCCATGCCTCCATAACTACGGGATATTTATATCAGCAGTTGATGGGTTTTACTGGCTTAAGTTAATACCTCTTGCTGATCTTGGGTCAGGCAATATAAACTACAAATAACTTTATATTTGATGTAAGCTTGTTTTGTATGTGGTTAGGATTCAGGTCAGGGCAGTGTTCTACAATGTCTTTTTCTGCTCTCGTGGTTTTTGAACATACCCCATCCTTTCTGCTTTTAGCCTTCCTACCCCTTTTTAACTGATGTCCCTGCCTGCTTGACTCAGTGCTGGAGTGGTGGCAACGGCAAGCACTGGAGACAGCAAATAGTGGGAGACTGCGTGGGTATCTTCTGATACCCTCCGATCTCTTCCAGAATCAGCACCCCTCTCAAGCTGCCCTTGTTCTAGATCTGAAAAATGACTGAAAATTAGGTCCAAACTTATTGGCACCGCAGGGTTTAGTGAAGCTTCTCCTACTGACATGAAGAATGAATCTGGAAAAAAGTGAAGCTTAGTTTTGAAGTCCTGTGCTTTCATTAGTATTTACATTTCTTTAGCACCATGGGACCTTTCTCCGGGTTTCAAGAGCAGTTCATGAGACTGTGTCTCTGCAATCCCATCGGGCTCTTGTCAATAGGATTGTTGTGCTTTCTCCAACAAGATTATAAGCGCTCATTTGCTTTCAGCAGAAGTTTTACCAAGCATCTATTCATATCGTAATGGATTATTGACATAACACAGCAGACTGTTATGAAGTATTCCACTATGTGTAATTAGAGAGTATTTAATCTGCATAATAAAAATCCATATGAACAGTTGTTGTCATTCATGCCCAAAAGCTGCTCATCTAAATGAAGTATCTAGTTTGCCCCATAGATTTAGGGATGGAAAACAGCATTTTGAAAAAATCTGATCTAATTCAAGATTCCCAAAAAGGTGCTTTTACGCAGGCAATCCAGATGCAGGCAATCTGATTTTTTCCCCCCCACAATAAAATAAAATAAAATGGCATATAGATTTGAGTGTTAGCTTCCACCTTTCATCTTGGATCATGGTTTTACAGCCATTTGATAAGTCTTTACTTTCCCCTTCCTCGTGCCTTTGGTGGGATGCCAAGGCAGTAATAGGAGGGGCTTGCTCAGGGTCCTCCTGCCAGGGCTGCGGAGGAAGGGTGAGGCAGATTCCCTGCACTGTGGGGCCTTGTGATTTTTTTGACAATCCATCCACCCAGTACTCCCAGACCTGCATAATGAGCAAAAGGTCAACCTCGTATCTGTATACCATTTAAGACCCACAAAGGTATGTAAAGTAGAGCTTAACTGGGAAGATGAGTGGTTCACAGAGCACTACTGGGTGCTCTGTATTTAGAGAATTTTAGGGTTAAAAAACTGCGAGGGAACAGAAGCTGTGACTGATAATGCAGCCTACTGCTGGGTGGGAAACCAGTAAGCAGGAAAAATATTTTATCCTGGTAACCTGCTATGGCTTCCTTCATGCAAGTTTTTTACTAGATCAAAATTTGCAAAGAAAACAGTGCTAGCAGGAAAAAGGAGCTAAAAATATTTAATAAGATATTAATTTCTTCTACAGATGTTTATTTCTTTTACTTGTTTTAATAAACAACTTTGTGATTTTTATTTTGCCAAGGAACCTCCCTGAGTTCAAAATTAGCCAAAGCTGAAGGATATTAACTTTCATTGCAAAGAAAGTTTCTGTTCAACCGCTGCCACTGCTTGTTATGTCGTGGTGAAAAATCCATCTGTAAGTAGCCTGAAAACGGACAAATGAAATGAAAAAAAAACACAACCCAAAGGTAAAACCTCAGCTATCATTTTCACATCAGCCTTTTACAGTCAGAATACAATACAGCCATTTTGTGGTATCATAAAGAGCTGTTAGTTGTTCTTCTGGTGATTTAAAGCCCTAAAATTGTCAGCATAGTCTAGAATACTATTGTGCGCAAAAGAAAACTACACTGCATAAATTCCACAGTACCTTTTCATTTTGTCGTCAAAATAATAAACTCAATTACTTGAGAAAAAGCATGTGTAGGGAGTACAGTGGGCTTGTCATGGCATCCATGAACTGGCGTGTGTCTGTTGAATTATGCAGAAGTGTGGTTCACAAAAAATTGAAACAATTGTGCTGACACATGAAGGTACAGCAATATTTAGGTGAGCAAGTCCTGTAAAGCAACTTCTAAGCACCTAGTGCAGAACTCTTACTTTTGTATCTAGAAATTAATGTCAAATGAATGGGTGGTACGTTATTCTGGGATTTGCTCTAATTCTGGTATTTAATTTTTGAGTATTTGTCTTCACAACTTTAATAATATACTTTAAATGTAGTTTTTTGCATAATGTGAATTTAGACAGTCAGATTCACAAATTGCATGCTCCTCCAGATCACAAGAACCAGTTGTGGTTCTCAGCCGAGGAGGTAGGATTTGGCATCATATTGTAATTTAAACCGAAGAATGTTAATTTTAGCATATGCATAAAACACTTGGGGCTATCTTAGAAGAGTCCCAAGATGTGTTATCAACGCAGATATTATACAGAGCTTTCAAGAAAGAGGACTCTGAATGTCTAAGTTTTAAAAAAAAAAGGCAACTGTGATAAGAAATATGTTGAAAGACATTCTAAATCCCTTCATCAGAGGAGAGAGATAAAAATAATAACACTCGGTAGCTAAAAAATACAATCTGTGGAAATCTTAATGAAGCCTAATGACTCATGTGAGCTATATTGTTAAATTTACTATCCCCATTTTACAGCTAAGAAAAAAGAAATATGAAAGTGAAGACTAACATTTCATCTTTTGGGTGTATTAAATTTTGCAACTTAATCCATATTCTTATGCGCTGGTGAAAGAGAGAAGAATTGAGTTCTTACTGCGAGTAAAAATTAAACTATCACATAAAGGTGTGTGTGGGAGGATTTGCAAGGGAGAGAGAAAGACCTCCATTCTGTCCGGCAGCTGCTGATTAGTGACCCTAACGGGGTGGTTTGAAAGCAGGATGCCGAAAGCTTTAAAAGGCCAGCCACCCGTATATCTCTCCCCAATGAAAGAAGAATGCGTATTTCAGCAGTTCTCAGTCAATGTCAGTTTGGTCTTCTCTGTCTTACAGAGCCTGCACTTGAATTCTTGTAGAGCAAGCAAGCATCCCTTGGGGTTTACTTCGTGTGTTCCTCTGCGCGTAGTCTTCTCTTCATACTACCTGATCATCCTTTGGCTTCTTTACAGTCTCTTCTACTTCGGAATTTGTAAGTTCAGGATCTTACTCATTTTCCTCCTTCTTTTCTGTCAGAAGGTGTGGGGATCTCCTACCCTTCTGCAGTCTGTGTGTGACACAGACCACCTCTAGGAGACCATGCTGCCTTCTGAGCCCCTACTTTGCTGTTACATATTCTTTAGATATATTTATATATAACATGCTGGTTTGTGGTTGCTTAAATATACTTTACCATAATGATTTTATGATATTTATAAAGAGCTTGCATTTCCACAAGTTTTAACAGAGACGGTTACATAACCAGGTAGTCCTATTGATTTCTGCTAGATGTTTCAGCAGGTGACAATCTCAGTTTCAAGAATTCTGCTCTGTAATTTAGTTGAGCTAAATAGAGGTCACAGCTCCAAGGATTTTTTTTTTTTAAAACCGTCTTTTAACCATTTTGATACAATTTTCTAATCAATGAGGATTACAATGTGAAATGCTGTGCTCAACATTTTGGTCTCCAGCATCAGGTTCTGGTCTTTTCTTTATCTTTGGCATACTTTACCAGTATTTTTATGATGTTTCAGTATCTATGTTTTTTGTCAATTTGATGTGAATTTGGCTTTCTCTTGTGAGTACCTATCTACATATGTCTTTACACTGTCATGTACTGATGAGGAAGCAAAATTATCCAGGTGGGAGATGCACAAACCCAGCCCCAGCCTCATTCCAGGCATTCAGTGTTGAAGGATTTTGTGGCCCCATCTTAGTGTCCTATCTGATTTGGAGCAAGACCCCAGATCCTTGTTTAAACTTCTGTACATATATAATTATTTATAAAAATAGCTTCTCTATAGAATGTTTATTATGAAGACATAGATGTGTATATACATATATGAATGCATAATGCATATGTAAATAAATAGATTTTTTTATTCCATACCAATATAAATATATATAGATATAAACTTTGCTCAAATTTTCAGCTTCTTTTTGGCCAAAACTTCACCAGCTGTTACCTGCTTCCCTTACTTGGCATAGACCACTGGACTTTCCCCTGGGGAACCTGTTTTTCCACTTCTGATGGCTGCTGTTGTCTTAACTGCCTGAGGGAAGTGCACATCCCTGGAAAGATGTCCAAAGTTGGATTCAAGTCCTGGACATGTGACGATCACTGGTGTTATCTCTGAGAACACTTAAGGAGGAAATCAGAGGGTTCTACAAAGTCAAACAGCCTGGAGAACAAACTGTCCAGGCGACAGCTCTTGGATTGGTTCATGTTTCTACAACCAGAAAGAAGAAATGAGCTTTTGACAAAGGGACTTCCAGCTCTTAAGATGTGGTTTGGTCAGATGTAGGTCTATGAAGGTTGGCCCTTCACCTTTAGCTCAGACCACATGTTCCGAGACCTCCTGGTTTGGAACAGCAACTCCTGCGACTCTCCACACAGCCGTGACTCTCACATTGTTGAGATCCACAATGGGACTCACTTTGTTCCATCCAGACTCATTCATAGGGAGGTCCTTGTACACAATACTGACTCTCTCTTCAAACAGCTTCTGTTTGTGTCCTTTACCAGCTTCCTTTGTATCATTAAGTGACTTGGCTGTTGATTTGACAGCATTTACCTTTGTAACTTGAGCATTCCTTTACACTGAAAGTCCTTCAGAAGAGAAATCAGAGGGCTCAGCTCATGAGCTCTTCCTCATCTTCCCTGGGAGTCAAGGCGGCTTTCTTCTCTTTTGTTAAATATGCCTGGAGGAACCCCTAAGTCCATAAGCAAAAGCACAAGGCAAAGATCATGGGCTCCTTATACATTGACCTGTTCTTCTGAAACAGGACAGAGTAATGGAAGGAGCTTTTTTTCAGTGGGTTCTGCTTCCACAGTGTTCTTCAAGACACAAGAGCAGACTGAAAGTCTCTCGCTCATTTTTACAATTAGGGACCTGTGTTATCACGTTACTCCTCCACCCTAACACAGCCAGTGGAATTTTGTGTGGACTAAGATCGACTTGTCCGTTGTTTAGACCAAGCCCCTTCAACCTGTCATTAATCTAAAAGTCTTCCTTTGATGAATAAGGCTACTTTATGTCCCTTTACAGAAGTCCACTGAATCAACTTGGTGAATGTCCTCTATCACCAGCCAGAGATTGTCCCCTATGCCTTGGATGTCCACAGGAAGTACCAGTCTTTCTGCCCTAGAGCTGGCTGGTCTCTATAGTTGTTGTTAGATGGTTTCTTGAGTTTTTAGAGGAGTATGCCTTCCCAGAAATTTCTTGCATGACCATGGTCATCCAGTAGGTAAGACAATATGTGACCGTAGTGATTCTTCCATGGCTATTGCGTTAAAAGATTAATTTAGAGTGATGCTCAATTCGTTGTTACAAGTCCGGTCGCGTCCAGTGTACTGAACTATCATGATTACAGATGCACAAATAATGTGATACACCTTCAGTCTAGTCGCGTTCCATGAACTACCATGGCCACACTTAACGAGTTTGGTCACATTCAATGAGAACAGCTAGATTAATGAATAGTGCAGTTTATTAAAGCAACAGATACACAGGTTCTTTTGGCTTGCCGGTGATAAATTCACTGTCTGCAAAGTATGTGCAAATACCAAGAATATGAGTAACACCGCTTGGCTACAAACACTTCAAGAGATATAAAGCAACTCTGTAGAGATTTATAAGTTTCCCAGGGAGGCACTTGGTACAACCAAGTGTTTCAATATTACCCAAAGGCCTCCCGATGCGGGGGGGAAGAGAGGCTCAGCCCATCGACTGATCCCAGAAGTCAGAGCGGTACACAGTGGTATCTTCCCTAACATCTTCTCTCTCTTAAGCTATTTTATACTATTTTTTACCTTTCAGGTGCAGCTTGAGTGACATACATACCTTTGTTATGATTGGTGTAAAATTCTCTCGCTTCACTTTTAAAGGTATAAACTAGAAAAATTCAAAGCGCACGCTCAGTGAGTGGTGGTTGCACCTTGGAGGCAGGTAGCTTTGGGATGGAGGTGTATTTTGGTATTATAATGATATTATAATGAGCAAAGTTCACCAAAGGCCAGCATTTTGTCAAAAACATGACAGACTGTTGGCCCAGGGTAGCAAATATGCAGCTTACCGGTTCCATGGTACCTTCGAGCTTCCATATTATCACAGAGCCTGGCCATGCTGTCTCCACTCCACTCCACACTCCACGCAGTTCCTCTTAGAGCCAGCACACAAAGTTCCCCTGGTGTTGCCAACATCTAAGGTTGCAGGCCTAGGGAACTTCCATGGAACAGATTCCTTGCATGTCAGCCACACTCTGCCCTGGAAGCTTCTTTAATGCCGTACCTTTCCTTAAAATGTGAATATAAGTTTAATTTTTAAATCACCTCCAGCAATTATTCCACAATGGCCTAAAGCAGTTTTTTCTCCAGTACTCCTAAGCTTTTGGTGCAGTTCCCTAAACCACTGCTTTCCAGTGCCAAGACCTCCTAGGGTTGAGCTTGCCTCCAGTCAGCAGTAGGCAATAGCTCTCTGGATTACAGGTTACCTGTTTATCGTGGTTGATGGTACCCTGACAAACAACAGAGAAGCTTTCGGTGGGCACATGCAGCAAGTGTACTGCTGTATGACGGTGTATGATACGACACAGCTTTTTGATCAGCTTGTTTGAAGTGCCCCTGACAGTCATACCCATGTTGTGTCCGTAAGTGGAGGGTTCGCTGAATGTTTTTGAAGGTCCTCAAAGTTTCTTCCCATCAGGGGCTTGCTCCTCATTGCCACATAAGCTTGTCTTTATACCTTTGGTAGGACACTTTCCAAATCTTGCTCTGCTCTTCATTTCTCAGTGAAATCAGCCTTGCCATTATTTCAGTCAGGAGAGTAAAAGGAGATGGTAGCCTTTATAAACAGGCTCCTGTATACTACTGCTTTTAGAGTTTACCCTTTATACTCATCCTAAATACCTTCCTAAGTAGTGTCAGAATTATCTCTTAGTTAGAAGAGTGACTTCTATCAGCTGTTCCTAAACTACATGCTTCCAGGATTGAGCTGTCTGGCACACCTTTGATATTGTGTCTCTTGCACCCAGACAAAAATTATCTGGCTAACTGTGCTTGGATATAGTTACGCTGACAGTGTGAGTGACATTCAACCACACATCTCAAAGAAAGTTACAGATAAGCTACCTTTCCTATGTCACTTCTCTATTCAGTTATCCATTTCATTATGTTCTGCTTCCTCTTTAAACTTTTGCTTTCTGGACTCGTGTTTTTCTTCAGTATTTGCTTTATCATCTAGTACCTGACATTTCCAGTCCTAAAAAAGATACAGTGCTTCATTTTTTAAATAGCTGCAATTGTTAACTTTTCTGAATTTTGTCTTGCCTTGCCTTGCAGTTCACATTCACCACAGCACAACTCCTATGAAATGAGCTTTTCTTGTTTGTATTCAACACAGTTAGATTTTAATTTCAAAAGTCTTGCTGTAACTTCAAATATAGTATTACTTGTGTGTTGTGTCCAACTGTAAATAATATGCAGTCTTTTTATATTCAAAGTGATAATCCAGTCTTTGCACGTAGCAGTCCCTTGCAAAATTTCTGCTATGATTTATTCTTTCTAGCTCTTCTTTGCTTCTCTTCAGCTCTCATCTGCAGACTTTTGCAGAATTGTTTTACATCTTACAAACATAACGGATTTGCCCAAAGGCTGCTTTGGTCTATATTTTATTTCAAACCTTTGTGCAATCTTTTATGTGACTTCTTGCAAATCCACTCTGATTGTATTTTGCAGGCTTCTCTATAGAGTCTTCAGTTTTGTTTTGCAATTGCATCTCTTTATGGATTCACAGTTTAATCCATATAAAGCATCACACATCTCCTTTTTGATTTCTTATAGGAAACTGATAAGTCTTCAGCTTTACCTTCCTGTAACTGAAGAATACTCTTCATTTCTTTAGTGCTGTGTAACAGCTGTCTTGTTCTTTCTCACCAGCACGTAGGCCATTTGTCTAATCTGGTACACCTGACCAGCTGTATTTTTTAGGCCAATTTTTCATCTTCTTGGGAATAGAAAAAATTCTTGCCCGGCTTTGCTTCAATTTTCTTCTGTATTTCTGAAAGTTAGAGACATAGTGTAGTCATTACTGGTTTCTCTAATATATCCTTTACTCGCTATCTTTTCTACTTGTGTATCTATATCTATTCCATTGCTGGCACTATGTCACCTTCTGAGGGGGCAGGGAAACAGAACTCCAAATCTGTTTGGTACAATAAATCATTACTGTAACTAAAGAGAAACTAATGGTGGTGAAAGATCCGCGTGTTCTACTCCATCGGGTGGATAGCGCTGACTGAGTGTAGCAAGAACGACTTCAGACCAGAATGCTTTTTAAAGTGCCTTTTACCCTGAGTGTTATTTCATGTTCACAGGTGTTACATATTTAAAAGTCTCTGAAGTTCAATGAGGAAGGAATGAAATGGTGTATTTATGCACCAAATTTTAAAAATCCAAGGTTAAAAATTGGCTTGTAATGCCTTACTATTTAGAGGTTCTTACATTCAGTTATGGTATTCAACATTGTTTTTTATGGAGATGTTCCAGAAAACTGCTTTCAGTTCTGGAATGACTGATCTCCTTCTAATTGAGTGAAACTTGGCAAGCCTCAGATCTACAAGAAGCACAAAGAGTGCAGGTACAATACTTTGCTACAAAAAAGATTTAATTAAATACTGTATTTCTAAAATCATTGCAGCTGAGAAACCACCATTTTGTTTCACTTATTGTTCAGGAGAAAGGCAAAATGTAAGCAGAAAACAATAAGATCAATTTGCTCATTCCTCAGCTGCAAAATCTTTTTCCCAAAATAAATCTTTATGCTGCTTCTCCCTCCTAACAAATGTTTTGGTGACTCACTGGCAAAAATGAAATCAGGAAGAAAGACAATAGTTTGTGAAGAGTCTTTTCACTTGGAAAATACGACTTTATCGTAACTGTAGTATAATCTGTCATAACTCCAAATATAACAGAGAAGTACAAAAAGAAAGCAACAATGGTAAGTGCCTCCCCGGGCATTTCATGGTAATTACAGCTCTCTGGCTGAGAGAGCTGATGGCTTAAGGCAATTTAGACATTTAAACTGACCAGTTTGATTTCTCTCCTTTTAGGTCGAGATCACTCTATTAACAGGCGCATAGATTGACGGCGTATCCAAGATTTTCTGGAGTGAGGTGCAGTTTCAGCAGACAGCCTTCAAAAATGTGGGTAAAAGAGTGACAGAATCAACCATACGATAACCAAGGTTAGCTAGGAGAGTACTGTGACCACCATTTACAGTTTACCTTGACCGCCATTGCTATTTTGTATGGCTCTTAATATGGAGGAGATGATGTGTCTAGTTGTCCTGTACGTACTCTTGCAAAATGTTTGCTGAATATTCTTTTCCATGAAGCAAATATACTTTTTAATGTAAATTAGCAGATTATTATCTTCAGCAGTGAGCCATAGAGCGAAATTTCAGAAAGCTGGCTACAACAGTATTTAACATTTTCTATACACAGAAATTCCAGCCCAGGAGGGACCCATTGCCACACCTGTGCCTCTTTCCACATCGGTTTTATTTTCAATATTCCTGTACTCTCAAAAGATTGCAGAGGTGACAGGATTTTGGCACAGACGGGAAGCACCATAGTTACGGAAGTGCCACCATTTGGGTGAATTTTAGTCCTGTGCCCAGTGGGAACAGGAAAAGAAGTGTGGGGGCAGAGTCTGCTACTGGGCCTGAACATGGGGCGCAGCTGTGGCAAGTTAGCTTGCTTTTAATTGCAGAAAGGCCTAGGTTACATTTTTTAATACTCCTGGGAAACCAGACAAGGCTAACGGTCATGTATGTACCCAAGGGATAAGTAAAAATCATTCAAAATCAAAACAGAAACGAAAAACCACAGTTAATCTTTCAAGCAGAAAACCTCATTATTTTTTACCTCTTGTGTTTGAATGCACTGCATTCTTCAACGTAAAACTTCAGCAAAATACTAGGGCAGGATTGTTCCTATATCTGCCATGAGCTACAGCATCCGGAGGGCTGTTCCTCCCCTCTGTCAGCCGTTTAGGGGGCAGGTGGTCACACGCTCATCTCCGGCTCCACCGACCTGCTTTGGCTCATTTTTCACGGCCAGAATGCTTGATCTGTTCTCAGCTGGACCTGCTGACAGAACAGGGTGGTTTCGCCCCAAAGGCCAGTCATTTCAAAGGAAAAGCTACCTTGTTAAAGGAAAGTTGGATGGTGGTGTAGGACTTTTGGCTAGAACTTGTCCATTATGAGTAGCCCTTGGAAGGTTACCAAATGATCATTCCCAAGCTGCATGGCCTAAATCACTTTTTTGTCTCCTGGAAAAGTCAGCAGGAGTGGCTGTTGACATGCATCAGAAGAGAGCAAGAGGGGCCCCAGCTCCGGGTGCCACCCTGCATGTGGATGTGCAAATATGCCCAGGTCCCTTCTCCACAGCCATGGCCGAGGCTGGTGCGGGTGCCGGGCTGAGCAGGCAGCCAGGGAAACCCAGAGGGGCTGGGGCAGATGGGGAGCGGGAGGGAGAGGAGGCCGTGCAGAGCAGCAGGGGAAGGTGCCAGGAAGGGGGAGCATGGCTGCAGGCAGCTGCTGATGCTCTCTGAAGCTGGGGGGCAGGCAGCATGGCAGTTCCCGTGCTATCAGGAGCTCCCCGTAGGCAAACCACACACCCCACTGGGCAGGGAAGAGAAGGCGTCATGCCTTTCCTTAGCTAAGATTGATCCCTTGTAACTCAGACTGAATGTTCTGCATCTCGTATGATCATCATGTAGGACACAAACTCCCCTGTATGTTGATAGCAATTAGCCTCACAGCCACAGCTCATTTGGACGTTCCCAGTTTGCTTGCTTCACCTGCTACATGCGTGATTTGCTGCTTACGTGCAAAAGTGTGCGCAGGTAATGCAGTTAACTGGGACCATCCTGGCTTTACACTTACGATCTCTAGCCCTGCGTTTGATAGGATGGCAATCACTGATGGCTTGTGGCACATAAATTATCTGTCACTGACATGCGAGTTGTGGGAGGGCAGCCTGTACCCAGCAGGAGGTACTGCAGAGAGAATTCCTTCTGCCCTTTCCTCTAACATGCTGCAAGAATAAATCACCTACTCAGCTCTAAATGGTGCTTAAGTGATATAATGGAGTCCTTCGCTGGCCTGTAGACAGAGATAACAGCACTTTGATCTAGCACTGATTAAAACTCTGTTACTCTGATGTTTGTTTACTGTTTCAAAATAAATATTTTACAACAAAAATACAGTTGAAAAATAGGATTTGACTACAAAAGCAAATCTGGGATAAATAAGGACAAAGGAGCTGTTCTTCAGTATTTGTATTCAAGGATATCCTAAAGGCATGCAAGGGACTTTGACATCAAATTCCTTAATATTTGCAGGATATAAGAGAGTTCTGGAGCTTGCGTTATGGGTGAAAGAAGAAGAGAATATTTGTTTGGCCTCTGCAACACAAATTAAACAAATGAGTGGATCTGTAATTTAACTATCACATCCATTAGTACAGCTATTAAAGGTGGTTGCTTTCCCAGTTTTCACAGCTAGTTTTGATTTTGGGAGGATTGCCATGCTATCGACAGGCTACTAAATATAGTCTTTTTGTCTTGTAACTTCTTGATACTCTGTGCTGAACGTCTGACTCATTAGTACGACTCACGTAAAAAGTGGATCCAGATAACGCCACTGTGCAAGTCCCCCGCTCTGCAAGCTGCCTTCTCAGCCTGCCAGTGACCCAGAATATCTATCAGGAGCATCCACTAAGTGATTTCTTCCTGTACATGCCACATGGAGGAGAAGTCAATATTTATCCCTCACACTTGATAGAATTCATTAAATATATTTTGCTAAATAACACTCTGTATTACATATTCCTTGTCTAATATTTGCCCACAGAAGAAGTATTTGTTATGTGAATTGAATGCCTGGTTAAGAAGAACTAAATGAGTACAACATATTTAATATTTATTTGGTGGCACAACACAGTAGACACAGGGGAGGTGAGACTGAATGCAAATATGGGGGGAAGAAAAAGTGATTAAAGGGAATAGATAGAACATGAAGTATTTCTACATGACTACAGTGATTCTGTGAAAACTAAGCAGCAAGACAAGCTCAGGTATTTGGATTTTAGAATTTAAAAGTTAAATATTTTAAGTAACAAATAATATTTAAGGAGGACTGTAAATGACTATTCACAGCAGACATTATTTGTCTAAAGGTGCGTTGCTCCAGGAGAACTCCAGAGGTGATCTGCTTCCCTAAGATCTGGACCATTTGGGTTCTTCGTGTTCAGGGCACCTTTTGTCTTCAGTGGCAGGTTCTTAGTATGAGAAATCTTTATTTTTACTTTTCTATTGTTTTACTATGTGATGTAGTGAGTGAAATTCATACCACAGCAAAATCAAATAACAACAAAACCAAAACCCCCACGTCGCTGAGAGCTGTTAAAGCTCTGTTAGCGACTACACACTGGAGAGGTTAGTTATGGAGAAATTATACTGGCTAATGGGATTTTGTGAGAAAATATATTGCAGAATTTTGGCAAAGAAAGTGCTTTGAACAGTAATTTGTTTTTCTGAAAATAACATTTTGCACTTGTAATGAAAGTAACATGTCCTGCTCTATTTTCTGAAATATATTCCTTGAGAGCAAATGGAAGTCACAACCATACAAGCAGAGGAAGGATTTTGGCCATTTTTGTTATGATTTGAAGAAAACTCAAATATAATCTACCAGCAGCAAGATGCTGTTTATGATATGTCTAACACTGAACTTCTAATTTTATAAAAGCAAGTGACTGCAAGAAGTAAATATATCTCTACTTGACATCATATGAATGTAAGAAAAGCTATATCAGACGTTATAACGCTTACTTTAGCAGATATGTGCTTGCGTATGTAGCTGTGGGTAGGATTTCAAAGGTGTCCTTTTGTTAAATACAATCATGGAATAATCCAACCTTATCTCCTTATATTGGTTTCTAGCTATGTACTTTCTCTGCTGTGTGTGTAATTGTGATTATCCAATCCAGACTGGCCTTCCTAGGAATTTCTTTTGGTATCTGCATAGACTGAAATTCCTCTGGCATCAATGGATTTTTCTTCCCAATTACAATTTATGCACTGTTATATTTAATATGGAATTTGAAGAGTTTTTATAGGATCTTTCTTAGAAAGGCACATGTACACATACATCATGTTGATGGTCTTCCTAGGTTTAGTTAATTCTGCTGGCTTTGCACTGTGTAACAACAGTCTGCCAACTTTGTTAATGCAAGCCTGAAATGTGAAAATTATATCACTTGAAATTTAACTTTATTTAATGAAGAAAACATTTTGAACATCCTAAGCAACTGTCAAAGTTTTATCCTCAATTTTGAACTGGACAGCAATTTACCACAAACAAATTCTATGGTACAGAAACATCAGTCTTGAGTAAATATTGTAGTTTATGCTCATCTCTCATGGCTTTCAATTCACTCTCTGAATGGACTCAATCCTTTTACTGAAGTGGTATCTCAAAACTCTAATGCCGTCCATGAGTAATTCCCACGTACATTTGCTGTAACAAGCTCTTCCCTCGTACCACTGGCACGTCGTGCTCTGATTGCACAGTATCTCTGTGCATGGTCATAGTTACACATACTATTTTATTTTATGGTGATGTATTTTTGGGTTTGGATTTGACTGACCTTCTCTTCTCCGACATTTTATAGTGCTAGTATCTTCCCTTCTTGGGAGGGTATCTTAGCAAATGTCACAAACATGAATAACTACCATTTTACTAATGGGAGATGAATGCTGTGTACTGACAAATGGAAATGTATCATCTGAGATTTTATCTCTTCATAACAATAAGCAAATTCTCTGATTATATTTAAACATATTCTTTTAATTTGCCAAATCAAATTCTTTTTTTTTTTTTTTTTAATTATTCCTAACATCAGCTCTTCTGTGGTAAAGCAAAGAATACAAGGAGGGGCCAAGCTGGAACAAAACAGCACTGAAAGATTTGTGCAGGGAATTAAAATCAACTGAAAGAGAATATAAGTGTTAGGATACTGGTTGCAGGTATCACTGAATTACTCATTACTGTATTTAGTGCCTAGATGGTTCTTGGTTTTCCTGTGCAAGACGCAGCATAGTGTGGGACCTGACACAGACATGGTAAAACCACACGCACGGAGAGGACTGAAGCAGCTCTCACGTAGCAGCCATCTTGTACCACCTCTTTGTGGTCCTCCAGTTTGCTCTCCCAGCTATTGTCTTAACGTTAGAGCAGTCAAAGTTGGAAAAAATGGTAAAGAAGTCCCTCTGGTGTATTTTTAGGTCTGCACACTTTTTTTTTAAAATCGCATCTGCAATTACTGTGAAGGACCTTGGAAGGGTCATGCATCTATGAAAACGATATAAAATGTTCTCTCCGGAGAAATAGTTCTTTGCCCCCTGGTGGTGAATTAATTTTGAAAAATATTACAAAACACTTTTAGGAAAATTTACTTGAAATTAAAGAGAGATACTAATTGCTTCAGTTAACACAAGTAAAAGTAAACTGCTAAACAATGCTTAACGTGTCAAATACAATTAAGGAAAATCCTGTTACAAACAAGATCCACCGATCTTTGATAGTTACTGCAGAATAGAACAAAAGGAATCAACAGCACCATTTGAAAACTGTATGAGACCTTCAACATTTCAAAATCACGTTTCTTATTTTGCTTTTGGTGGGGGGATAACACAGATGTCTTGACAACATAGTGTAGTCTTGAGAATCCCTGATTCCCAGTGTTCTTACATTATGGACTATGGGAATTATGTTCATCTGCACAGCATCTTTAGATATACTACTCTCTAGAAATCAGTAACGTCATCCATACAGTGAGAGCTCTTATTCTGGGAAACTAGAATAACATTCCCTGGATGAAAATTTTAAGAGAGCTGTACATATTTCTAAAAGTTGTCTACAGGTTTTCAGCTTGTGTATGCTGAGTGTCTCCATATGTGAATACAGTACCAGGATGTCGTTCTTGGAATAGTAATAACAAAACTGACATTGGAAGTCATCCACTTGCCATTTAAGCCACAGATCATTTTGAAAGGTGTCAAGAATACATTGTTTAAAAAGATGGCATAAGCTTTCTCCTTCTAATCCCTGATTTTGTTTTGGCTTTTAATTCTTGTGCCTCCTAAACTTCTGCCTAAGACAGTGCTTCCCCATGTTGATATTCTTCTTCAGGAAACTATACAGTAAAATATAGTGACAGGCTATTGTCATGTCATGCAGGAAAGCATTATGCATTTATGCTGGAAAAAGGCCATTCATTTATAATGATCAAGGCTTTCGTATGTTGGCTTTATACCATTAGGATATGGCTGATATTCTGAAAATGAACCCTCTTTTTCTATCCCACGGTCTGTGAGTCATCTTGTATGATGTTAATGTGGCTTCGGGTAGTTTTTCAGTTTGGAAAATAGCATGGTAGGCATGGCATGTTCAGTAGGCAGGGATTGTTTGGGTTTTGGCACTAATGATGTAATATGAGGAAATAGAAAAAAAAAGAATTACATAGCTAAAAGAGGGGACTGAGCTGCCTAGACCAAGCACGAATTCGCTATTTCCTAAATAATATTCTTTCATGTCTGATGGACTGTAATAGCTTTCTGTTTTTAGCTCTGTTGCTTTTGCTTCTCTTTCCATTCCCACATTTCTTTCTCATTACTTTGACTTATGTCTGGCCTAAGGTAACAGCTGGTCTACACAAATGGCATATTCCTTACAAATCTTTTGGGGCAGGGCTGCTATAAAGTGATGCTGTCCCCCCTTCTTTTCCCTCTGCCACGCTGGATGTTACCTTCCCCCGGTCTCCACTCCATTCGTCTGTGTGGCTACGCTTTAAACTGCATTTGCAAAATGATCTGCCTTTAAAAAAAAAAAAAATCCCTTAAAAAGGCAATAACCAGGCCACTTGCCTATCGGGACAGAACACTACAAGACCCCTCGGAGCAAGGTTACTGCCGCCTTGCTCGCTGTGTTTGCAGGAGAACCCTCTCTTCCGGTGCAAGTCCTCAAACGTTCCTGCCAGCTGTGAAACAGAATTCCTCCCTCCGCTCTGCTTAGCCTCACTGCCTGGGGAACAGCTTGCTTTCAGCTCTCCGGGTGTAGTTATACAAAGGTTTTTTTTCCAATGGGAAAGCCAGTTTAAGCCAGGCAGTTTCCTGCCCGCTCTCCCCTCTTGTTCTTGCTCCTTCATCACAGTTCGCTGTCCCCTCGATTGTGCCGATGCAGCTGTTTGTGGGTTGCATTGTAAACTGCATCACTGAAATAAATCTGAGGGTTTGTGTCCCTACGTGTGCGGGAACAGCTTTTTTTTTTTTTTTTTTTTTTTTTAAAACCTGGATCATTTCAGTCATTTGATTTATAATGTGGCCCACAAAGAGTTGAATTAGCACAGTTGAGGAGGCAGCGAACAGTGGTGCAGAGGTGGGAACAAGCGCCTGGGCTGGGGGGAGGGCGCAGGAAACTCTTAAGCCAGCTTTGTTAACAGAGAAAAACTACTGTTACTATACAAAACCGCGTAGAGCACCTAAACTAAACAGCCAGCATAGAAAACTGGAATAGACTGCAGAGCAGGCAGGCTCTCGAATTGCTGGAGATAAGGCTTTATCTTTAGGAAGAAAAGGGGTGGTCCCTTAATAAGCTCTTTCCCCTAGACCTCTTCTATTTATTTGAGACATCAAAATCGCAGGCTGTTTAGCTATTCAGAATATGATCGTGTGAATCCTACTGGGCTTATGAAGCATGTTGGTCTTTCACTGCTGTTAAAAACGCTAATAACAACTGGTTCATGCCTCGGGCCTTGGGTGCTACTGTCAATTAGCGTCAGAGCAGAGATTTATTTAAACAAATTATTTCTGTATACGCTTCTTTCCCTTACGGTTTGCAAAGGAGAGCTTCGTGACCGAGTGTAGCCGATTCAGCGATACCTGCCTGCCTGTGCCGACAAACTCGGGGCAGAAAAAGAAAATACCATCCTTGCCTTCATAGGTCTCCATATTCTTAAAGTAAAGGAGCTGCCCAGCTGCAGAGACTACATGCAGAATTAAAAAAAACCTTTCTCTGATCCTCTAGCCATTTAAATGTCATGTCTGAGTCATGGAAAGAAAATACTAATACCTCTCAACATGAGTAGTTCTAGACCGTAATGAAAAAGCCGTCTGTAATCCTCAGCCTTCTCCTCTACATTTGTGTCAGAGTTCTCAGTACTAAGATTTAAATCGTCATCACTGGTCACCCAACTCACCCGTCATTGCATGTGTCACCAGAAATTTCCCACGTATATCGTTGCAGGCACACAGCAAAGGCAAGCATTGCTGAATTTGATTGTGCTTGGTTTGTATTTTAAGGCTTTCTCTGAAACCAGGAGAGAGAACTGACTTTTCATTTAACTGATTTATTTTATATTTTGGAAGCCCAGTGTGACTCGGATTAATTGAAGTGTTGGAGAAGGGGGAAGGACTCTAATGACTCACCAAGAAAAAACTTCTCATCACTTTAAAGAGAAACACAGAAGAACGAGAAGATAAGAATGTGTCATTATTGCAGGGGTGCTTATAGAATTTGAATAGCATTTTTAGCATTTCCTTCCCAAAATATCGGTATTTATTCTTGGGGTACAGAATTATTTTAATGGAAACATTTAAACTAATCTCATAGGCTAGAATTTAAAAAAAAAAATCCTTTTTAGAAATGTTACATGCAGTATCAGGCCTTCTCTTCTAATGGTTTAAGGAGCAGAATAAAAATGAGTATTCAAATTTCCCACATTGTTAAACCCGATTGGAATCATTTAAGTATGCTGACTTAAATGTAAGATATCTCTTAAATATGTATTTTAAATAATCATAAACTCATTATCATCAGTGCATTTTTTTCTCCTATTATTCTTCTTAAATTCACATCCCTCTCGATTGAAAGAAACCGTAATTTACATGAAGAATTTCAAGATATTTCTTTCAAAATTGCTGTCATCGGCTGTTGCTCTCAAAAGGACTGAAGCCACAAGCTACCTGCGATCGGTGGTCAGTGTTAGGACAGCTTTTCCTAGCCTCAGCAGAACTGAACGGATCACCTGCATTTATCAGGGTCTTTAAGGTTGTTTTGACAGTTTCAGCAGCAGCAGCAGAGGTGGCTTTTGAAAGGGGGTCATTCTTGGTAACAAATTCTGAATGATGAAAAATAAGACCAAAATAACAAATGCTTCTCTTCAAGGTTGATCATTGCACTAGATCAACTTAACTAAGGAGGCTTAGAAGCTAACAAGGCAAGATGAAGTAGATACGGAAAATACAGAATGAGTCAGAAGGGAAGGAGAGTTTGGAAAGCATCCATTAAGGGGAATGGAGTATTGTTAATCTCACACTTGAAAAAAAATCTTTAACCTGGTTTAAAAATAATACTACCTTACCAAACTCTTCATTTGCCCCTGGTTTCTGAGGGTACTTTGCATCTTTAAACTTTGTTCTACAACCGTATGAGGAGGTAACTTTTTGAATCCAAAGCTGGTATTTTTGTGCAATAAAGCGTGAGGCTTGAAAGCAAGGAGAATGTAGACACACCAGGCAACAACGGGAATTTATGTTATGAATACTGGTGTGCAAACCAGAATGGATTAATAAGGAAGAGGGAAGAAACTGATCCATACCAGGTTCAGTTACTCCAGCCAAACAAAGCAGCTGATAAATTAACCAGCCCATGACTTTCTCTTCACTTTGTCATTCTCTAGGAAAGGATTATTTTTTTGGCTCGGTGATCAAGTGGGAGATTTTCTAAGATGATCAGAATGAACAGTCAAGGGCTCCTTTTTGAGAAGGGTGCATTAAAAGGAGCCTACATCAGACACTGTTGGTTAAATCATCATTTCCTGGCAAATGGGTTTAGGTGTCTTTTCAGAAAACAGAGCCAGAGGCAGAATCATGATCCTAACAGCCCAGTGGGCATGCATATGGGATATGGAAACATGAGTTTAAATATCAATCTTGTTAATATTTAAATAGTTTGTACAAAAGGGAACGGTTTCCCTAGAAGAGAATACCTAAGGACTACTCTATACTTTATGAGTTGGAAAATTGATAATGGTTATGTTGGTTCAAGCCCTTATTCTGAATTAAGCAGTATGTATTTTAAAGGCACATCTTGCTATTCCCACAGAGCACCCATGGCAGTGCTCTACCGTACAGAGATTTTGTGACTCTTTTGTGTCACTCTTTGGTGGTGAATTCAGGTGCATCTACAAATGGCATCTGGGATTTTTTTGAATTGAAAAAAATATTTTCTGAACTCGATTCAGTTCATGGGTATTTTTGGGATGAGTGAAGCTGTCTTTTCTTAAAGAGAATATTCTCATAGTGAGTTACTAATCAGGCCTAGCTTCGAGAGGGGCGAAACAGATGGGGGTGTTCCAAGGAGCCTGACCGTACCAGAGAAAAGTGATTTAATGTTGATAATTTGGATTGTTAAGCCATTAAGCCTCCACCTAATTTCTCATCTAGCATTTATGCTTGACATTAATTGAAGCAAGGAAAGGTCCAGGGAAAACAGCTTAAAAACCAAGTCGACAGCGACAATACACCGCAGTGATTTTAGGGCAGAATAGGTTCCAGTGACCAAACCCATCCTTAAGGGGTTAATAAATCCAAGGCGTTTCTAGGGACGATGAAGTGCGCGGGGGCACCGGGCGCAGCCACGGCCCCA